>NW_026843646.1:9889841-10217966 GCF_030254825.1 Meriones unguiculatus | reverse complement strand
TTTCTGTGCTGTACAGTGTGATATATCAGTTTTCAGTTTTCCTGTTGTAATAATTGAACGGGCGACACGTATGTGATTTAGTATACAAAGTTGTGCTTTGCTTTTCTGTTCTTTCGATGGAAACTTGTTTCTGTGCTGTACAGTGCCAGATAACACTTTTCGGTTTTCCTGCATTCTTAATTGAGCGAGTGACACACATGTGATTCAGTTTACAAAGTAGTGCTTTTCATTTACGTTCTTTCGTTGGAAACATGTTCCTGTTAGGAACAAGTTAGGGTTAGGGTTAGGGTTAGGTTAGGGTTAGGGTTAGGTTAGGGCTGGGTAAGGGACTGGGTTAGGGTTAGGGTTAGGTGTTAGGGTTAGGGTTAGGGTTAGGGTTAGGGACTAAGGGTTAGGGTTAGGGTTATATCACTTTTCAGTTTTCCTGTTATAATAATTGAACAGGCGACACATATGTGAATTAGTTTACAAAGTTGTGCTTTGCCTTTCTGTTCTTTCAATGGAAACTTGTTTCTGTGCCATACAGTGCGACACATACTTTTCAGTTTTACTGTATTCCTAATTGAGCGAGCGACACACAGGTGATACCGTTTAAAAGTAGTGCTTTGCTTTTCTGTTCTTTCATTTGAAACTTGTTCCTGTGCTGTACAGTGTGATATATCAGTTTTCAGTTTTCCTGTTGTAATAATTGAACAGGCGACACGTATGTGAATTAGTTTACAAAGTTGTGCTTTGCGTTTCTGTTCTTTCGATGGAAACTTGTTCCTGTGCTGTACAGTGCGTTATATCACTT
Organism: Meriones unguiculatus; assembly: GCF_030254825.1. Classification (NCBI taxonomy): domain Eukaryota; kingdom Metazoa; phylum Chordata; class Mammalia; order Rodentia; family Muridae; genus Meriones; species Meriones unguiculatus. Next base: position 10,217,173 of record NW_026843646.1, on the reverse strand, counting down.
TTCAGTTTTCCTGTTAGAATAATTGAACAGGGGACACGTATGTGAATTAGTTTACAAAGTTGGGCTTTGCATTTCTGTTCTTTCAATGGAAACTTGTTTCTGTGCCGTACAGTGCGAGATAACACTTTTCAGTTTTCCTGTATTCCTAATTGAGCGAGCGACACACAGGTGATTCCGTTTAAAAGTAGTGCTTTGCTTTTCTGTTCTTTCGTTGGAAACTTGTTCTTGTGCTGTACAGTGAGATATATCACTTTTCAGTTTTCCTGTATTCCTAATGGAGCGAGTGACACACATGTGATTTAGTTTACAAATTAGTGATTTTCTTTTTTGTTCTTTCATTTGAAACTTGTTCCTGTGCTGTACAATATGATATATCACTTTTCAGTTTTCCTGTTATAATAATTGAACAGGCGATACTTATGTGAATTCGTTTACAAAGTTGTGCTTTGCGTTTCTGTTCTTTCGATGGAAACTTGTTCCTGTGCTGTGCAGTGCGTTATATCACTTTTCAGTTTTCCTGTTATAATAATTGAACAGGGGACACGTATGTGAATTAGTTTACAAAGTTGTGCTTTGCATTTCTGTTCTTTCTTTGGAAACTTGTTTCTGTGCCATACAGTGCGAGATAACACTTTTCGGTTTTCCTGTATTCCTAATTGTGCGAGCGACACAAATGTGATTTAGTGTACAAAGTAGTGCTTTGGATTTCTGTTCTTCGGTTGGAAACTTGTTTCTGTGCTGTACAGTGTGATATATCAGTTTTCAGTTTTCCTGTTGTAATAATTGAACGGGCGACACGTATGTGATTTAGTTTACAAAGTTGTGCTTTGCTTTTCTGTTCTTTCGATGGAAACTTGTTTCTGTGCTGTACAGTGCCAGATAACACTTTTCGGTTTTCCTGCATTCTTAATTGAGCGAGTGACACACATGTGATTCAGTTTACAAAGTAGTGCTTTTCATTTACGTTCTTTCGTGGGAAACTTGTTCCTGTTAGGAACAAGTTAGGGTTAGGGTTAGGGTTAGGGTTAGGGTTAGGTTAGGGCTGGGTAAGGGATTGGGTTAGGGTTAGGGTTAGGGTTAGGGTTAGGTGTTAGGGTTAGGGTTAGGGTTATATCACTTTTCAGTTTTCCTGTTATAATAATTGAACAGGCGACACATATGTGAATTAGTTTACAAAGTTCTGCTTTGCGTTTCTGTTCTTTCAATGGAAACTTGTGTCTGTGCCGTACAGTGCAAGATAACACTTTTCAGTTTTCCTGTATTCTTAATTGAGTGAGCGACATACAGGTGATTCCGTTTAAAAGTAGTGCTTTGCTTTTCTGTTCTTTCGTTGGAAACTTGTTCTTGTGCTGTACAGTGAGATATATCACTTTTCAGTTTTCCTGTATTCCTAATGGAGCGAGTGACACACATGTGATTTAGTTTACAAATTAGTGATTTTCTTTTTTGTTCTTTCATTTGAAACTTGTTCCTGTGCTGTACAATATGATATATCACTTTTCAGTTTTCCTGTCATAATAATTGAACAGGCGACACGTATGTGAATTCGTTTACAAAGTTCTGCTTTGAGATTCTGTTCTTTCGATGGAAACTTGTTCCTGTGCTGTACAGTGCCAGATAACACTTTTCGGTTTTCCTGCATTCTTAATTGAGCGAGTGACACACATGTGATTAAGTTTACAAAGTAGTGCTTTTCATTTACGTTCTTTCGTTGGAAACTTGTTCCTGTTAGGAACAAGATAGGGTTAGGGTTAGGGTTAGGGTTAGGTTAGGGCTGGGTAAGGGATTGGGTTAGGGTTAGGGTTAGGGTTAGGTGTTAGGGTTAGGGTTAGGGTTACGGTTAGGGACTAAGGGTTAGGGTTAGGGTTATATCACTTTTCAGTTTTCCTGTTATAATAATTGAACAGGCGACACATATGTGAATTAGTTTACAAAGTTGTGCTTTGCCTTTCAGTTCTTTCAATGGAAACTTGTTTCTGTGCCATACAGTGCGAGATAACACTTTTCAGTTTTACTGTATTCCTAATTGAGCGAGCGACACACAGGTGATTCCGTTTAAAAGTAGTGCTTTGCTTTTCTGTTCTTTCATTTGAAACTTGTTCCTGTGCTGTACAGTGTGATATATCAGTTTTCAGTTTTCCTGTTGTAATAATTGAACAGGCGACACGTATGTGAATTAGTTTACAAAGTTGTGCTTTGCGTTTCTGTTCTTTCGATGGAAACTTGTTCCTGTGCTGTACAGTGCATTATATCACTTTTCAGTTTTCCTGTTAGAATAATTGAACAGGGGACACGTATGTGAATTAGTTTACAAAGTTGTGCTTTGCATTTCTGTTTTTTCTTTCGAAACTTGTTTCTGTGCCATACAGTGCGAGATAACACTTTTCGGTTTTCCTGTATTCCTAATTGTGCGAGCGACACAAATGTGATTTAGTGTACAAAGTAGTGCTTTGGATTTCTGTTCTTCGGTTGGAAACTTGTTTCTGTGCTGTACAGTGTGATATATCAGTTTTCAGTTTTCCTGTTGTAATAATTGAACGGGTGACACGTATGTGATTTAGTTTACAAAGTTGTGCTTTGCTTTTCTGTTCTTTCGATGGAAACTTGTTTCTGTGCTGTACAGTGCCAGATAACACTTTTCGGTTTTCCTGCATTCTTAATTGAGCGAGTGACACACATGTAATTCAGTTTACAAAGTAGTACTTTTCATTTACGTTCTTTCGTTGGAAACTTGTTCCTGTTAGGAACAAGTTAGGGTTAGGGTTAGGGTTAGGGTTAGGGTTAGGGTTAGGTTAGGGCTGGGTAAGGGATTGGGTTAGGGTTAGGGTTAGGGTTAGGGTTAGGGTTAGTTGTTAGGGTTAGGGTTAGGGACTAAGGGTTAGGGTTAGGGTTATATCACTTTTCAGTTTTCCTGTTATAATAATTGAACAGGCGACACATATGTGAATTAGTTTACAAAGTTGTGCTTTGCCTTTCTGTTCTTTCAATGGAAACTTGTTTCTGTGCCATACAGTGCGAGATAACACTTTTCAGTTTTACTGTATTCCTAATTGAGCGAGCGACACACAGGTGATTCCGTTTAAAAGTAGTGCTTTGCTTTTCTGTTCTTTCATTTGAAACTTGTTCCTGTGCTGTACAGTGTGATATATCAGTTTTCAGTTTTCCTGTTGTAATAATTGAACAGGCGACACGTATGTGAATTAGTTTACAAAGTTGTGCTTTGCGTTTCTGTTCTTTCGATGGAAACTTGTTCCTGTGCTGTACAGTGCATTATATCACTTTTCAGTTTTCCTGTTAGAATAATTGAACAGGGGACACGTATGTGAATTAGTTTACAAAGTTGTGCTTTGCATTTCTGTTTTTTCTTTCGAAACTTGTTTCTGTGCCATACAGTGCGAGATAACACTTTTCGGTTTTCCTGTATTCCTAATTGTGCGAGCGACACAAATGTGATTTAGTGTACAAAGTAGTGCTTTGGATTTCTGTTCTTCGGTTGGAAACTTGTTTCTGTGCTGTACAGTGTGATATATCAGTTTTCAGTTTTCCTGTTGTAATAATTGAACGGGTGACACGTATGTGATTTAGTTTACAAAGTTGTGCTTTGCTTTTCTGTTCTTTCGATGGAAACTTGTTTCTGTGCTGTACAGTGCCAGATAACACTTTTCGGTTTTCCTGCATTCTTAATTGAGCGAGTGACACACATGTAATTCAGTTTACAAAGTAGTACTTTTCATTTACGTTCTTTCGTTGGAAACTTGTTCCTGTTAGGAACAAGTTAGGGTTAGGGTTAGGGTTAGGGTTAGGGTTAGGTTAGGGCTGGGTAAGGGATTGGGTTAGGGTTAGGGTTAGGGTTAGGGTTAGTTGTTAGGGTTAGGGTTAGGGACTAAGGGTTAGGGTTAGGGTTATATCACTTTTCAGTTTTCCTGTTATAATAATTGAACAGGCGACACATATGTGAATTAGTTTACAAAGTTGTGCTTTGCCTTTCTGTTCTTTCAATGGAAACTTGTTTCTGTGCCATACAGTGCGAGATAACACTTTTCAGTTTGCTGTATTCCTAATTGAGCGAGCGACACACAGGTGATTCCGTTTAAAAGTAGTGCTTTGCTTTTCTGTTCTTTCGTTTGAAACTTGTTCCTGTGCTGTACAGTGTGATATATCAGTTTTCAGTTTTCCTGTTGTAATAATTGAATAGGTGACACGTATGTGAATTCGTTTACAAAGTTCTGCTTTGAGTTTCTGTTCTTTCGATGGAAACTTGTTCCTGTGCTGTACAGTGCGTTATATACCTTTTCAGTTTTCCTGTTATAATAATTGAACAGGCGACACATATGTGAATTAGTTTACAAAGTTGTGCTTTGCGTTTCTGTTCTTTCGATGGAAACTTGTTCCTGTGCTGTGCAGTGCGTTATATCACTTTTCAGTTTTCCTGTTAGAATAATTGAACAGGGGACACGTATGTGAATTAGTTTACAAAGTTGTGCTTTGCATTTCTGTTCTTTCTTTGGAAACTTGTTTCTGTGCCATACAGTGCGAGATAACACTTTTCGGTTTTCCTGTATTCCTAATTGTGCGAGCGACACAAATGTGATTTAGTGTACAAAGTAGTGCTTTGGATTTCTGTTCTTCGGTTGGAAACTTGTTTCTGTGCTGTACAGTGTGATATATCAGTTTTCAGTTTTCCTGTTGTAATAATTGAACGGGCGACACGTATGTGATTTAGTTTACAAAGTTGTGCTTTGCTTTTCTGTTCTTTCGATGGAAACTTGTTTCTGTGCCGTACAGGGCCAGATAACACTTTTCGGTTTTCCTGCATTCTTAATTGAACGAGTGACACACATGTGATTCAGTTTACAAAGTAGTGCTTTTCATTTACGTTCTTTCGTTGGAAACTTGTTCCTGTTAGGAACAAGTTGTTCCTGTTAGGAACAAGTTGTTCCTGTTAGGAACAAGTTAGGGTTAAGGTTAGGGTTAGGGTTAGAGTTAGGGTTAGGGTTAGGTTAGGGCTGGGTAAGGGATTGGGTTAGGGTTAGGGTTAGGGTTAGGGTTAGGGTTAGGGTTAGGTGTTAGCGTTAGGGTTAGGGTTAGGGTTAGGGACTAAGCGTTAGGGTTAGGGTTATATCACTTTTCAGTTTTCCTGTTATAATAATTGAACAGGCGACACATATGTGAATTAGTTTACAAAGTTGTGCTTTGCCTTTCTGTTCTTTCAATGGAAACTTGTTTCTGTGCCATACAGTGCGAGATAACACTTTTCAGTTTGCTGTATTCCTAATTGAGCGAGCGACACACAGGTGATTCCGTTTAAAAGTAGTGCTTTGCTTTTCTGTTCTTTCGTTTGAAACTTGTTCCTGTGCTGTACAGTGTGATATATCAGTTTTCAGTTTTCCTGTTGTAATAATTGAATAGGTGACACGTATGTGAATTCGTTTACAAAGTTCTGCTTTGAGTTTCTGTTCTTTCGATGGAAACTTGTTCCTGTGCTGTACAGTGTGATATATCAGTTTTCAGTTTTCCTGTTGTAATAATTGAACAGGCGAGGCATGCGAGTAACCAGCTAGTAAATTTACTAGCATTCCAGCATTGGGTAAAAAAGCAATATCATTACCACAATTACTTGGCTCTATCTCTGGCTAATAATGAATAAAAATGGGGGATATAAACAAACAGGTGTGGGCTTATAGGAAATATTATGAGAAGCCTTAACCCCCTCGTTGGAACATCCTGCATCAGTTCTAGAACTAGCAGTGGTGGTGTCCGAGGTCTGAGTAGGTGCAGGAGACCATTGCCCCCAGGGGCGAGATGTGCTCCATGTAAATTGACTAACTCCATGTTTTCCTCCACTTTTGAAAGTCATTTAAGGTTCTTAAATTATTTTTTCCCTTTTTTTAATTTTTCATCAATTACACTTTATTCATTCTGCATCCCCCCATAAGCCCCTCCCTCCTCCCCTCCCAATCCCAACTTCCCTCCTCCCTCTGCATGCATGCCACTCCGCAAGTCCACTGATAGGAGAGGTTCTCCTCTCCTTTCTGATCTTAGTCCACCAGTTCACATCAAAAGTGGCTGCATTGTCCTCTACTATGCCCTGGTAAGGCTGCTCCCCCTCAGGAGGAGGTGACTAAAGAGCAGGCCAGTCAGTTCATGTCAGAGGCAGTCCCTCTTCACATTACTATGTGACCCAATTGGACTCTGAACTGCCCTGGGCTACATCTGTGCAGGGGTTCTGGGTTATCTCTATGAATAGTCCTTGCTTGGAGTATGAGTCTCTTGGAAGTTCCCTGTGTTCAAATTTTCTTGTTCTGTTGCTCTCCTTGTGGAGACCCTGTCCTCTCCAGCTCTTACTAGTTCCCAGTTTTTACTTAAAATTCCATTCACTCTGCTCAACAGTTGCCCATCAGGCTCAGCATCTGCTTTGATAGTCTGTAGGGCAGAGGCTTTCAGAGGCCCTCTGTGGTAAGTTCCTAGGTTGTTTCCTGTTTTCTTCTTCTTCTGATGTCCATCCTCTTTGCCTTTCCAGATGGGGATTGGACATTTTAGTTAGAGTCCTCTCTCTTGCTTAGTTTCTTTAAATGCACAGGTTTTAGTGGGTTTGTCCTATGTTGTATGTCTATATGAGTGGGCATATACCATGTGTGTCTTTTTGCTTCTGGGACAACTCATTCAGGATGATCCTTTCCAGATCCCACCATTTACCTGCAAATTTCATGATTTCCTTATTTTTCATTGCTGAGTAATATTCCATTGTTTAGATGTACAACAATTTCTGCATCCATTCTTCAGTTGAGGGGCATCTGGGTTGTATCCAGCTTCTGGCTATTACAAATAAAGCTGCTACAAACATGGATGAGCAAATTTCCTTTTTGTGTGCTTGAGCCTCTTTTGCATATATGCCTAGGAGTGGTATGGCTGGATCTTGGGGAAGCACTATTCCTGGTTGTCTGAGAAAATGCCAGATTGATTTCCAGAGTGGCTGTACAAGTTTACACTCCCACCAGCAGTGGAGAAGGGTTCCTCTTTCTCCACAACCTCTCCAGCATGTGCTGTCACTTGAGTTTTTGATCTTGGCCATTCTCATGGGTGTAAGGTGAAATCTCAGGGTTGTTTTGATTTGCATTTCCCTAATGGCTAGTGGGGTTGAGCATTTCTTTAAGTGCTTCTCTGCCATTCGATATTCCTCTACAGAGAATTCTGTTTAGCTCTGTTCCCCATTTTTTAAGTGGGTTACTTGGTTTGGTGCTTTTCAGCTTCTTTAGTTCTTTATATATACTTGATATGAGTCCTCTGTCAGATAAAGGGTTGGTGAAGATTCTTTCCCAATCTGTAGGTGGTCACTTTGTTTTGATGACGGTGTCCTTTCACTTTCATGAGATCCCATTTATTGATTGTTGCTCTTAGATGTGCTGTTGGTGTTCTGTTCAGGAAGTTTTCTCCTGTACCAATGAGTTCTAGGGTATTCCCCACTTTTTTTTCAAGCCGATTTAATGTGTCTGGTTTTATGTTGAGGTCTTTGATTCACTTGGACTTCAGTTTTGTGCAGGGTGTCAATTATGGATCTATTTTCATTTTTCTACATGTAGACATCCAGTTGGACCAGCACCATTTGTTGAAGATGCTATCTTTTTTCCATTGTATGGTTTTGGCGTCTTTGTCAAAGATCAGGTGTCCATAAGTGTGTGGGTTTATTTCTGGGTCCTCTGTTCGGTTCCATTGATCCACCATTCTGTTTCTATGCCAGTACCATGCAGTTTTTAAAACTGTTGCTCTATAGTACAACTTAAGATCAGGGATGGAGATACCTTCAGAAGATCTTTTATTGTATAGGACTGTTTTAGCAATTCTGGGTTTCTTGTTATTCCATATGAAGTTGAGAATTTTTCTTTCCAGGTCTGTAAAGAATTGTGTTGGTAATTTGATGGGCATTGCATTGAATCTGTAGATTGCTTTTGGTAAGATGGCCATTTTTACTATGTTAATCCTGCCAAGCCATGAACATGGGAGATCTTTCCATCTTCTCATATCTTCTTCTAATTCTTTCTTCAGAGACTTGAAATTTTTTTCATACAAGGTACTTTATGTCATTTATGGCTATTGTGAAGGGTGTTGTTTCTCTAATTTCTTTCTCAGCCCTTTTGTCTTTTGTATACAGGAGTGCTACTGATTTTTTTTTAGTTAATTTTGTATCCGGCCACTTTGCTGAAGGTGTTTATCAGCTATAGGAGTTCCCTGGTAGAGTTTTTGGGGGTCACTCATGTACACTATCATATCATCGGCAAATAGTGATAATTTGACTTCTTCCTTTCCAATTTGTATCCCCTTGATCTCCTTCAACTGTCTTATTGCTCTAGCAAGGACTTCCAGCACTATGTTGAAGAGATAAGGAGAGAGTGGGCAGCCTTGTCTTGTCCCTGATTTCAGTGGGATTGCTTTAAGTTTCTCTCCGTTCAGTTTGATGTTGGCTATAGGCTTGTTGTATATTGCCTTTACTATGTTTAGATATGTGCCTTGTATCCCTGATCTCTCCAATACTTTAAACATGAATGGATGTTGGATTTTGTCAAATGCTTTTTCAGCATCTAGGGAGATTATCATGTGGTTTTTTTCTTTCAGTTTGTTAATATGGTGGATCACATTGATGGATTTCCATATATTGAACCACTCCTGCATACCTGGGATGAAGCCTACCTGGTCATGGTGGATGATATCTTTGATGTGTTCTTGTATTCCATTTGCGAGTATTTTGTTGAGTATTTTTGCATCAATGTTCATAAGGGAGATTGGCCTGAAGTTCTCTTTTTTGGTTGGGTCTTTGTGAGGATTAGGTACCAAGGTGACTGTGGCTTCATAGAATGAGTTTGGTAATGTTGCTTCTGTTTCTATTTTGTGGAATAGTTTGAAGAGAATTGGAGTTAGCTCTTTTTTGAATGTCAGGTAGAATTCTGCGCTGAAACCATCAGGTCCTGGGCTTTTTTTGGATGGGAGACTTTTGATGACCGCTTCTATTTCCTTGGGGGATATAGGACTATTTAATTGATTTACCTGGTCCTGATTTAGCTTTGGTAAGTCAAATCAATCAAGAAAATTGTCCATTTCATTTAAATTTTCAAAGTTTGTTCCGTATAGACTTTTGAAGTAAGTCCTAATGATTGTTTGGACTTCCTCAGTGTCTGTAGTTATGTCCCCCTTTTCATTTCTGATTTTGTTGATTTGGATGGTGTCTCGCTGCCTTTTAGTTAGCTTGGCTAGGGTTTTCTCAAAGAACCAGCTCTTGGTTTCATTGATTCTTTGAATTGTTTTATTTGTTTCTAATTGATTGATTTCAGCCCTGAGTTTCATTATTTCCAGACATCTACTCCTTTTTGGCGTATCTGCTTCTTTTTTTTTCTTAGGGCTTTTAGGTGTGCCATGAAGTTTCTTGAATGTGATGTTTTAAATTTCTTTTTGAAGGCACTTAGCACTATGAACTTTCCTCTTAGCACTGTTTTCATTGTGTCCCACAAGTTTGGGTATGTTGTGTCCTCATTTTCATTGAGTTCTAGGAAGATTTTAATTTCTTTCTTTCTTTATTTCTTCCCTGACCCAGCTGTCTTTTAGTAGCAAGTTGTTCAGTTTCCATGTATGTGTAGGCTTTTTACTATTCCTGTATTTGTTGAGGCTTGCTTTGTGACCAACTATGTGGTCTATTTTGGAGAAGGTTCCATGAGGTGCTGAGAAGAAGGTAAATTCTTTTGTGTTTGGGTGTAAGGTTCTGTAAATGTCTGTTAGGTCCATTTGATTCATGACCTCTGTCACAGATATTGTTTCTTTGTTTAATTTCTGTTTTTTTGACCTGTCCTTTGTTGAGAGTGGGGTGTTGAAGTCTCCCACTATTAGTGTGTGGGGATCTATATGTGGTTTAAGTTTTATCAGTTTCTTTCACAAATGTGGGTGCCCTTGTATTTGGGGCATAGATGTTCAGGTTTGTGATGTCTTCTTGGTGGAATTTTCCCTTGATGAGTATGAAGTGTCCTTCCCCATCTCTTTTGATTAATTTTGGTTGAAAGACTATTTTATCAGATATTAGAATGGCTACTCCTGCTTGCTTCTTGCGTCCTTTTGCTTGAAAAGCCGTCTTCCATCCCTTTACCCTCAGGTAATGTCTATCTTTGTGACTTAGGTGTTTCTTGTATACAACAGATTGCTGGGTTTTGTTTACGCAGCCATTCTGTTAGTCTGTGTCTTTTTATTGGAGAATTAAGTCCATTGATATTGAGAGAGTAATGACCAGTGGCGGTTAGATCCTTTGAATTTTATGTTGGCTGTGGTCATACGGTTGTGTGCTTGGTTGCTTTTTGTTTTACTGTAGTGGGGTTATTTATTTCCTGTGTTTTCTTGAATGTAGCTAGCTTTCTTGGGTTGTATTTTCCCTTCCAGTGTCTTCTGTAATGCTGGATTTGTTTGTAGGTATTGTTGAAATTTGTTTTTGTCATTGAATATCTTGTTTTCTCCGTCTATGAGGACTGAGAGTTTTGCAGGGTATAAGCCTGGACTGACATTTGTGTTCTCTTAGGGTCTGCATGATATCTGTCCAGGCCCTTCTGGCTTTCATAGTCTCTGTTGAAAAGTCAGGTGTGATTCTAATGGGTTTGCCATTATATGTTACTTGGCCTTTTTCTCTTGCAGCTTTTAGTATTTTTTTTTTGTTCTGTATACTTACAGTTTTGATTATTATGTGGCAGGAAGATTTTCTTTTCTGGTCTAATTTATTGGGTGTTCTATAGGCCTCTTGTATTCTTATTGGCCTCTCCTTTAAGTTGGGGAAATTTTCTTCAATGATTTTGTTGAAAATATTTTCTGGGCCTTAGTGCAGGGAATCTTCTTTTTCCTCTATTCCTATTATTCTTAGGTTTTGTCTTTTTATGTTGTCTTGAATTTCTTGGACAGTCTGTGTCAGGAATTTTTTAGATTGAACATTTTCTTTGACACATACGTGTATTTCTTCCATTGTATCTTCCACACCTGAGATTCTTTCTTCCATTTCTTGTAGCCTATTGGTTATGCTAACCTCTGTAGTTCCTGCTTTCTTTCCTAAGTTCTTTCTCTCCACAATTTCTTCCATTTGTGTGGTTTTTTTTAATTTTTCCAATTCTATCTTCAGGTCTTGAGCTATTTTGTTGGTTTCCTTCCCCTGTCTGACTTTATTTTCATGTTTTTCCGTCAATTCCTTCAGCTGTTTGTTTGAACAATCCACTGTTTCTTTTATTTCATTCAGTGATTTAAGCATTTCCTCTTTAAAGGCCACATACCGTTTGGCTGCAGCTTCTTTTCTTTTCGTATTTTATTTGTTTCCTCTGTTATCATCTTCTTGAGCATAGATGTTAGGTCGTCTCCTTGAATTTCATTTATGCTGGGGTGTCTAGGGTTATTTGCCCCTGGATAACTGGGTTCTGGAGATGCCATATTGCTCTGGCTTTTGTTGGTTGGACTTTTACGCTGTCCTCTACCCATTGGGATATCTTAGTTGTTTGAATTTAGTTTCTGGTTGTTCCTGGACTGTTGTAGTAGAGAGAATCCCTTTGGCAGGAAGATGGTTTTTCCTCAAGGAAGCCTTCCCAGCTTTTTGGGTATAGTCCCTGGATGTCTGGTGTTTTTCAGGAGTTGCTCCAGCTCACCTCAGGCATAGAGACCTGGGTGGTAACTGTGGTCCTGATTAGTCAAGAGGGCTCTCCTCTCACCGGGAGAAGTCCTGGAGACAGCTGCCCTCCTTCTGGGTTTCTTGTTGTAAATTTAGTGATCAGCTGCTGTAACCTGTGTGTCCCGTGGTTTGGTCGGTTTTGTTAGGGATAACTTGGAGCAGTATCTGGGGGTTGATCTCAGGGTTCCCGGTCTTTTGTAGGTCTGAGGTTGGGGCTCTGTGCCCCAGAACCCAAGAGGTAATCTGTGACAGGTGAGTACTGCTCTGGTGTCTTGGGGCACTCAGTTCTGTCTGTAAGGAGTAGTTGGTATGAAGCAAGCCTCTGAGCTGGCGGAGCGTGCGCCCACCTGCTAGTCTGCAGAAGCTGAGTTTCTGATCACTCTGTGCTCCCTGTTTGGGCCCAGATCTGTGATGGCTGGCTGTACTCACCTGTTTGCGATCTACAGTCTGCTAGACTTTCCCTAGGTGACCCCAGCAGCACGGTTTCTTCCTTCTCTGTGGGGTCCTCTCCGGACAGGGTTCCCAGTCCCTGTTGTACTGGGGCACACAGTTTGTCTGTACCGCTGAGCTGAGTGCAAAGCTCTCTGCGCGTGGCAGGAGCTCGGCTGTGATGGTGGCAGAGACCTTCCGGGGAAAGACTGGGTGACCTGCGATCAGACCCACAACCTTGCTTCCCCATGGGGTCCCCCCGCGACTGGGACTCCCAGTCTCAGGTACCCTTGTGCCCATGGATCAGCCTGGGAAAGTGACTAGGACACGCCCGCTTGCGGCTCCAGCCCGGAGACCCAAAGCCTACATTACCCGGGATTTCTTCCGGGTTCTGGCTGGGTAGCCGTGAGTGGACCCAACTGATTCCCATGCCGTGGGAGCCTCCCCTCACCTGGGAAACACAATCGATGTAGTTTCAGGGCCTCGAGTTCAGTCTCCTGGTCTCTGCACAGAGAGTGCTGTCCTGCTTCTCAGATGCACTGTTCTCCCGGCGCCGCCATCTTGGCTTGAGCCGAGCATTTCTTTAAGTGTTTCTCTGCCATTCGATATTGCTCTGTCGAGAATTCTCTGTTTAGCTCTGTTCCCCATTTTTTAAGTGGATTACTTGGTTTGCTGCTTTTCAGCTTCTTTAGCTCTTTGTATATACTGGATATTAGTCCTCTGTCAGATAAAGGGTTAGTGAAGATTCTTTCCCAATCTGTAGGCAGTCGTTTTGTTTTGATGACAGTGTCCTTTGCTTTACAGAAACTTTTCAGTTTCATGAAGGCCCATTTATTGATTGTTGCTCTTAGAGCCTGTGCTGTTGGTATTCTGTTCAGGAAGTTGTCTCCTGTGCCAATGAGTTCTAGGCTGTTCCCCACTTTTTTCCAATTGATTTAGAGTATCTGGTTTTATGTTGAGGTCCTTGATCCACTTTGACTTTGGTTTTGTGCAGGGTGATAAATATGGATCTATTTTCATTTTTCTGCATGTAGACATCCAGTTGGTCCAGCACCATTTGTTGAAGATGCTGTCTTTTTTCCATTGAATGGATTTGGCTTCTTTGTCAAATATCAAGTATTCATGATAGTATACATGAGTGACCACTCTACCAGGGAACTCCTACAGCTGATAAACACCTTCAGCAAAGTGGCCGGATACAAAATTAACTCAAAAAAATCAGTAGCACTCCTGTATACAAAAGACAAAAGGGCTGAGAAAGAAATTAGAGAAACAACACCGTTCACAATAGCCACAAATGACATAAAGTACCTTGGTGTAACCCTAACCAAGCAAGTCAAAGACTTGTATGAAAAAAATTTCAAGTCTCTGAAGAAAGAATTAGAAGAAGATATGAGAAGATGGAAAGATCTCCCATGCTCATGGCTTGGCAGGATTAACATAGTAAAAATGGCCATCTTACCAAAAGCAAACTACAGATTTAATGCAATTCCCATCAAATTGCCAACACAATTCTTTACAGACCTGGAAAGAAAAATTCTCAACTTCGTATGGAATAACAAGAAACCCAGAATTGCTAAAACAATCCTCTACAATAAAAGATCTTCTGGAGGTATCTCCATCCCTGATCTCAAGCTATACTATAGAGCAACAGTTATAGAAACTGCATGGTACTGGCATAGAAACAGAATGGTGGATCAATGGAACCGAACAGAAGACCCAGAAATAAACCCACACACTTATGGATACCTGATTTTTGACAAAGCATTTTCAACAAATGGTTCTGGTCCAGCTGGATGTCTACATGTAGAAAAATGAAAATAGATCCCTACTTATCACCCTGCACAAAACTGAAGTCCAAGTGGATCAAAGACCTCAACATAAAACCAGACATTAAATCGGCTTGAAAAAAAAAGTGGGGAATACCCTAGAACTCATTGGTATAGGAGAAAACTTCCTGAACAGAACACCAACAGCACAGGCTCTAAAGCAAAAATCAATAAATGGGACCTCATGAAATTGAAAAGCTTCTGTAAAGCAAAGGACACCGTCATCAAAACAAAGTGACTGCCTACAGATAGGGAAAGAATCATCGCCAACCCTTTATCTGACAGAGGACTCATATCTAGTATATATAAAGAACTAAAGAAGCTGAAAAGCACCAAACCAAGTAATCCACTTAAAAAATGGGGAACAGAGCTAAACAGAGAATTCTCTGTAGAGGAATATCGAATGGCAGAGAAGCACTTAAAGAAATGCTCAACCTCATTAGCCATTAGGGAAATGCAAATCAAAACAACCCTGAGATTTCGCCTTACGCCCATCAGAATGGCCAAGATCAAAAACTCAAGTGACAACACATGCTAGAGAGGTTGTGGAGAAAGGGGAACCCTTCTCCACTGCTGGTGGGAATGTAAACTTGTACAACCACTCTGGAAATCAATCTGGCGCTTTCTCAGACAACTAGGAATAGCGCTTCCTCAAGATCCAGCCATACCACTCCTGGGCATATATCCAAAAGAGGCTCAAGCACACAAAAAGGACATTTGCTCAACCATGTTTGTAGCAGCTTTATTTGTAATAGCCAGAAGCTGGAAACAACCCAGATGCCCCTCAACTGAAGAATGGATGCAGAAATTGTGGTACATCTACACAATGCAATATTACTCAGCAATGAAAAATAAGGAAATCATGAAATTTGCAGGTAAATGGTGGGACCTGGAAAGGATCATCCTGAGTGAGCTGTCCCAGAAGCAGAAAGACATACACAGTATATACTCACTCATATAGACTTATAGGATAAACCTAAAATCTGTCCATCGAAAGAAACTAATCAAGAGAGAGGACTTTGACTAAAACGCTCAATCCCCATCCTGAAAGGCAAAGAGGATGGACATCAGAAGAAGAAGAAGAAAGCAGGAAACAACCTAGGAACCTGCCACAGAGGGCCTCTGAAAGCCAGAAGAAGAGAACAGGAAACAACCTGGGAACCTGCCTCAGATGGCCTCTGAAAGCCTCTGCCATGCAGACTGTGAAAGCAGATGCTGAGCCTGATGGCCAACTGATGGGGAGAGTGAATGGAATTTTATGTAAAAAGTGGGAAATAGTAAAGGCTGGAGAGGACAGGAACTCCACAAGGAGAGCAACAGAACAAGAAAATTTGAAGACAGGGAACTTCCCAGAGACTCATACTCCAACCAAGGACTATTTATGGAGATAACCTAGAACCCTGACAATGCAGCCACTTTTGATGAGAACTGACAGACTAAGATCAGAAAGAAGGAGAGGAGGACCTTCCCTATCAGTGGACTTGGGGAGGGGCATGCAAGCAGAAAGAGGGGGGAGGGTAGGACTGGGATGGGAGGAGGGAGGGGCTTATGGGGGATACAAAATGAATAAAGTGTAATTAATAAAAGTTAAATTAAAAAAAACAGGTGAAAAAAAAAGAAGCTATGATTTTAAAAGAGACCAAGTAAGGGAACATGGGAGGATGTGTGATAAGAAATAAAATTGGGAAATAATGAAGTAATTATAAAGCAAAACAAATCAAAATCAAAAACTATTTTATTTTTGTACAGTAAAGCCTAATCAAAGTGTAGCCTCTAATACTATGGCAGGCATGAGGGACATACTCACAGGTTATTAGACACAACCAAAACATCATTGAACAAGGAGAGATGTAGGGTTTTTTTTCTTGTTCTATCTCTTCTGAGTTTCATGAGGCCTTAGCATAGCAAGGTTCAGTATATTCCATTGGAGGTGAACTCCTCATAGGCTTCCATGTGGGTAAATATGGATTCTCCTGGGACAGAACAGGTATTCAGTGGATAATTACAAGATTGATATCCATACTAAATTTCAAAGGTTGCATAGTTTTAAAACATAGGCTCAATTCCTAAAGCAGGATTCTGCTGAGTTATAAGCATATTTAAAATGTAATTGGGAGGAAGAGGTCACTTAGGAAGGGAAGTATCAGGAATAGATTGGAGAAATAGGCTGTTTTTTCAAGAAGTGATCAAGTTAAGAGTCATGAGAAGACACAAGTTTGAAGAAGTGTAGCTGGTAGGATATAGATCAGTGGTTAATACTTTAATACAGTTACTCATGTCGTAAGATACAACCATAAAATTATTTTATGGTTATTATGGTTTATTATTATAAAATTATCTCATTGCTACTTTATAAACTGTAATTTTGTTGCAGTAAGTCTCTGATAAAAATACCTTTACAGTGGAGCTGGAATGAAGAACCTTTCACTGGGCACAAATCAAGCTTTTCTCTTCTGGCACTAAGCAAAAACAGCTACAGCATTTTGTAGATGAACCACTGAAGCGTACACATTCTGTAGTAGTCAGGGGGAAAAAACACTGAGATGTCAATATTCCAAGGCTCAGGCCCTAACTGACAAAGTGACACATGCATTTCATTTCCTGCAAACTTTTGACTTTAAAACATTGATTTTGAACAATTCTTGAACTACATGTGTGTGGAATACATTTTCATGTTATTTCATGTGTGTGTGTATGTGTGTGTAAAAGATATGATATAGATGATAGACAGATGATTGATGTTAGATAAAAGGATAACTGTAATAATATGTGTGCAACAATAGGAGGAATACTTCTATAAAAGATCATGATAGATTAGAGTTAAACAGAAGGGGAGGAGGACGTTCCCTATCAGTGCACTAGGGGAGGGGCATAGGGGGAGAAGAGAAGAAGAAGGCTTTGGACAGGAAGACACGAATTCAGTGAATTGACAGACAGAGACCAATGAGGCTTTGGAATCTGCTGCAATTTTACTGAAGTTAAGCTGATATTTTTATAATGATTTTACAAAAAGGCACCTTAAAGTTGGCATACTTTCCAGAACATTTAGACTTTTACCAAGAATACAAAGTTTACATTTTAACATAGGGGAGTGCCCACAAGAAATATTGGCCTAAAAACTTTTGATCAAAGCAGACAAAGGGAAAGAAACCTCAAATGCAGTTTCATTATTGCTAACCAATGAAGAGGAAAGTCAGGAGCTAAGTCAGATGCCTGCCAAAGTCTAAACACACCTTTGTCAACCATCTTCCCATATGTCCTGTTAAAGATTTATGATCTTCCCTAGGAACAAGACAATAAGGGGGGCAAGCTCGAGCCAGCTGTACTTCTCATGCTATTTTTTTCTAAGAAGGAGCCTATTTTTTTTACTATTCTTATAATGCCTATTGATACTGAATCTGATTTATTACTTTTCTTAAGTTTATTCTTTTTACATTTTATTCTTATCAAAGCCTTTAATAACTTACTAATGATAAATTTCTTTATAGAATTAGTTGTGCTGTTTTAGGAGTCATAGAGAAAGATCAAAAACCTCATTAATCCAGCCCCACAACTGCAACCAAAAAAGCGTAGAAATCTCAGAATGCATCTCTTTGCCAGGCAGGGGGGGTCTGCCAGGGACTTCCAGAGAGCATAATCCCAAAGGACACATTGTCTGAGTAGCGCTATCTATTGATATGCCACACCAGATGCTGGAGTGGGTATAGCAGGAGAGGAAGAGGGAAAAGGAGGGAGAGAGAGGAAGAGGAAGGAAGGGAGTGGGAAGGAGGGAGAGAAAGGGAGAGAGAGGAGAAGGGAGAGAGAAAGGGAAGGAGAGGAAGATAGAAAGGGAAAGGGAGAGAGAAGAAAGGGAAAGAGAAAGGAAAGGAGAGAGTGGGAGAGAGGGGAGAGAAAGGGAAAGAGAGAAAGGGAGAAAGGAGAGAGGAAGGGAGAGTCGGAGAGGGAGAGAGGGGGAAGGGAGAAGGAGGGGGAAGAGAGAGGGAGGAGAGAGGGGGAATGGAAAAGAACCAGAAAGGTGAAGGAGAGAGAGGGGAAGGCAGCAGAAAGAGAGGGAGGGGGAGAGGGAATGGAGAGGGAGGAGAGACCACAGCCTTATCATGGAGGCAGGTAGGGATATGGCAGGGCTCAGCAGACACGGAGACAAAGAACTGTTTTCTCCTTCCAAGCTCAGGTGTGACCTGAGCATGGCTGAATCCAACTGATCCCCAACAAGACCCCGAAGAGCGGCCTGCTGGGGCAGCCAGATCCCAAGGCCAAAAGCCTTCCTGGCATCTGAAATCAGCCTTCATGAGTCCTGAGTTCCATCCCAAGTCCACAACCCTGAAGGAAACAAACAAACAGAGAAACTTCTTATAGCAGGCCGTCACCCCCAGATGCAGTTGGGGCAAACCTGGGTGAGTCAACCTTCTGGAGAGCTTCCAAAGTCAGCCTCCTCCTCCTCAAACTCCAGCCTAGCCCTTGAAGGGCGGAGGCCACAGCGCAGCCTGTGAGAAAGGCCTTTACACACTCACTACCATTTCAGGTTGTTTTTAGTTCATTATGCTGTGTTTGGTACACAGATAAGCGGACGACTGTGAGATTCTGTTCTCTCCCTTCTCCGTGCAGGCTCTGGGCAGCACATGCACCTTGTTTGGCTTGGCAAGAGCCTGGACCCACAGGCCTGGGCCACCATGCCCAGCAGGGACCTGTGTCCCCCTCAGCCAGCCAGGCCTGCTCTGCCAGGTGCCACACCCCTTCTCCTGAGTGCTGGGTGCCACAAGCACCCCCACAGAGCACAATGAGGAGGCGCTGGTCGCTCCCCTTTTGCTGGTGAGACAGGGTTTCACCATGTAGACCAGGCTGAGCTGGAACTGATTCACAGCTGCCTCTGCCTCCTGGGCACCAGGGTTAAAGGTTGTGCTGTCCCCGACCACCCTGCTGCCTGTCACGAGCTGATAAGAAGGCTCACCCTACCATACACCGCCTGTCACACTGAGCTGATGGGCAGGCCTAGGCCACCCTGTCTGTGACCCCGGCCCACGTGATGCTATTCAGGTGCAGCATCTCCAGGGCTGTGAGTTGTGGTCCTTGGTGATGGCCCTCTTGTCCATGTTGCAGAAGCACTCCATGGCTGACATGTTGTGCTGGGTGCTCTGCTTGGAGACCTCCAGCTTGGATATGAAGCTTAGACAGCTGTGGTCATCATAGCTGAAGAGCATTGGGCAGCAATCATGTCCTTGCAATGGGGGTGGCATCCCCCTGCCCACCCTGGGGAAGGTTGTGGGGGAGCGCCCTGGGACTGGAACAGACAGGCGGCAACCCACGAGGGGGCACACTGTGGGGGACTGTGTGTGGAGGAGGTTGTGTTGGGCACATCCTGGACCCAGCACAGGCAGCGCACCACAAGGGATGCACACTCACCACAGCCACGATGCTGTTCTCCGAGACAAAGGTTGGGTGGGCTGTGCAAGCGTCACGTGAGGGTTCTACCCTGCAGACCAGGCTGGCCACAAACTCACGATCCCCCCTGCCTCAGCTCCCTGGATACTGGGATCATGGGCCTGTGCCACCGTGCCTGGCTTGTAAGAGTGTATTCATGTGGAGGAACAAAAGCTTGACACCAAGGAACTGTCTCTGACATGACCTCAGTGGCCGGCTCTTTGACCTCCCCCCCAACCCCTAAGGGAGGAGCATTCTTGCCAGGCCACAGAGGACAGGAGGACATTGCAGCCAGTCCTGATGAGACCTAGACTAGGGTCAGATGGAAGGGGAGAAGGACCTCCCGTAGCAGTGGACTGGGGGAGGACCAGGGAGGAGATGAGTGAGGGAGGGATGATGGGGAGGAAGAGAGGGATGGAGGGATGACAAGGAGAGAGGGATGACAGGAGGGAGAGGACTACAAAGTAAATAAACTACAATTAATATAAAAAAATTTAATTTAAAAACAAACAAAATACAAACAAAAATCAAAAAACAAAATAAAAGCTTGACACAAGCAAAGCTGTCCCAGAGCACAATTTTGCCATGGTGACCCTTTGACAAGAGAACTAGTTGAGCTAGTGTGGGGAGGAACCACATCTGCATCCTCACGGGGTGGCCAGGCAGAGGCCAACCCCCGGTGCGTTCCCGGGCTGACAATGAGAGGGCAAGTGCCAAGCTGTCCTAAAAGGGCTCCAGGCTTCTTTCCTTGCCACCAAGCCACCTTCATTGCAGTCTGGTGACAAAGCACCATTCGGGTTCTCCCCGAAGACCTGGGGTGGCAGGAAGGCAGGAGGAAGATTGCCCCTGTCCTGTTTGAGGTGGTGTCAGGGCAAGGAGCTGAGGGAGTGTGTGTGCCAGGCAGGGGAAGCAGCTTCAACTCTGGTTTTCTGGGACAGAGACCGGGCTGGCCTTGACTCCGGAGCCTCCTGTTTCCGCCTCCTGGGCCACCATGCTCCATCCCATTTCCCTGGGGGCTGGTGAGGACCACAGAAGTGGGGAGACAGTCAGGTGTCTAAGGCGCCATCCTCCCAGTTCCCAACCATCATCTTCATCAGGGCAGCAGAGACGGGGGCCTGCTGGCTACAGGCGCTGCCTGAGGAGTGAGGGTGGGTTACTGATCCCCAGTGGGATCCAGCTGCTCTATCCTGTGCCTCTCCGCCAGCTGTATACACTTCCCCTTGCTGCCGTGGAGAGCCAGCATAGATCGCTAACTGTACCCCCTCCAACCACCGCCCCCGAAACAGGTGAGGACTCACTGCATGCTCTGGAGGTGTCTGTGGCTGACCCAGGCCAGGCAGTTCCTGCTAGCCGAGAAGCTGACGCCCCACACCCAGCCACTGGCGCTGCTGCTGCTGCTGCCAAACTCTGCCATCAGCTGGCCGGCTTCTCGTCCACCTCCTTGATGTAGGCCGAGAAAACACTGTTGTGGAAAGAGCGGGAAAGGAGGCGGGAGACAGGTTAGGATGGGCAGATGCCGGAAAAAGAGCCAGGGAAGCACTTGCTGGACTAGCACAGTGACCCAAGTTCAGATCCGAACCACCCTCAGGGAGCCAGAGCAGCCTGCGCCTGGAACCCAGGCACAAAGCCGGGTGGACACAAGTCCTGGGCGCGCGCGCGCGCGCGCGCGCACACACACACACACACAGATAAATAAAGCTAGAGGTGAAGACACCCAACAAAGGGCTGAGAGAGTCAGGCCTGCCCTGCCAACAAAGGGCTGGCCCCCACCTCGGCTCCACTGTTACCTCTGAGGCCTTAGGAGGTTGAGGGATGGGGAAGGGCCAGAATCTGCCTCCTCTGGCCTCTTCTGATTCTCCGGAAAGCATCTGAGCATGGCTATGAACCCTGGAGGCTAAGGCAGGAAGACCAGGAGTCGAGGAGTCGGAGAAGGAGTCGTCAGAGTTGGAGTTGGGGGAGTCGTCGAGGAGGAGGAAGAGTTGAGGAGATGGTGAGGAGGAGGCAAGGAGGAGGATTCGAGAAGGAGGAGGAGGAGTCGAGGAGGAAGAGGAAGAGGAGCCTGAACCTCAAGACTCTGGAAAACAACTCTGGGCTCCAAGCATTTAATCCCAGCACTCAGGGAGGTGGAGGGAGGCAGGGGGATCTCTGTGAGTTCGAGGCCAGCCTGAGCTACAGAGTGACTCAGATAAATTCTGTTTTCAAAACCAAACCAAAGCAAACCTGTAGCTCCCTAAGCCCAACTTCCAAATGAGAGCGGCAGCTGAGGGTCTGAAGGGTTAGGGGTGTGGGCTTCTCCTGCCTGGGGGTCATGGGTAACTGTGGACCCACGTGTCCAGACAGTCCCATCCTGTCTTATTTGCTGGGAGAGCCAGGGGATCCTGGATAACTAACAGACCACAAACTCCTGAGCACAGAGCCCTGAGACTATCTTAGCTCCACCTTCACCACCCAGATTTTTCTTCCATTTTGTTTTTCTTTTTTTTTTGCTTATTCATTTTGTAATTAAGCCTGAGTATAAATGATAGGGCTGGTTTTCTAGAAATTCTTCACACGCTTTTTCGAGCTGTGGTGCCCTGCCCCAGATTATTCCCATTGTTGCTTTTTAACTGCAAGTTTGCTGCTTATGTATAGTGTAACGTGTGTTCTGGTGGTCTTGGGTGGCCCTTGTGAAAGGGTCATCTTACCCACAGAGAGTTCACCCTCCCCAGGTTGGGAAACCCTTAAACAAGTACTGAAGGTGGGTCGACTCTGCCCCAAAGAGTCAACACAAAACAGTGATAAATTCTTTGCTTTTCCTTTTGCTAAAGGGGAAAGGGCCCTGTTGAAGGACAGGTTTTAAAAAGCAACCGTAAATGCAAATCAAAACGACCCTGAGATATCACCTTACACCCATCAGAATGGCCAAGATGAAAAACTCAAGTGATAACACATGCTGGAGAGGTTGTGGAGAAAGGGGAACCCTGCTCCACTGCTGGTGGGAATGTAAACTGGTACAACCACTCTGGAAAGCTATCTGGCGCTTTCTAAGACAAATAGGAATAGTGCTTCCTCCAGACCCAGCTATACCACTGCTAGGTATATACCCAAAGTTTGTTCAAGTACACAAAAAGGACACTTGCTCAACCATGTTTATAGCAGCTCTATTTGTAATAGCCAGAACCTGGAAACAACCCAGATGTCCATCAACGGTGGAATGGGTACAGAAATTGTGGTATTTTTATACAATGGAATACTACTCAGCAATCAAAAAGGAGGAAATCATGAAATTTGCAGGCAAAGGGTGGGATCTAGAAAAGATCATTCTGAGTGAAACATCCCAGAAGGAGAAAGACAAACATGGGATATACTCACTTATATAGACCTATAAGATATGATAAACATAATGAAATCTATACACCTAAAAAAGATAATCAATTGAGCGGACATGGGGTAAGATGATCAATCCTCATTTAGAAAGACAGATGGGATGTGCATTGAACGTATGACAGGAGTCTACTGAGCGCATCTGAAAGACTCTAACTAGCAGTGTTTTCAAAGCAAAGACTCATGACCAAACCTTTGGCAGAGTACAGGGAATCATATGAAAGAAGGGGAGTTAGTCTGATGGGGAAAGGATAGGAGCTCCACAAGGACCAAATATATCTGGGCACAGGGTCTTTTCTGAGACTGACATTCAACCAAGGACCATGTATGGATATAACCTAGAACCTCCACTCAGATGTAGCCTGTGGTAGCTCAGTAACCAATTGGTTTCCCAAAGTGAGGGGAACAGGGACTATTTCTAACAGGAACTCGATGACTGGCTCTTTGGTCTCCCCACCCCCGAAGGGAGGAGCAGTCCTGTTAGGCCACAGAGGAGGGCTTTGCAGCCAGTCCTGAAGATACCTGATAAAACAGGATCAGATGAATGGGGAGGAGGTCCCCCCCATCAGTGGACTTGGAAAGGGGCATGGTGGAGATGAGGGAGGGAGGGAGGGAGGGACTGGGAGGGAATGAGGGATCGGGACACGGCTGGGATACAGAGTTAATAAAATGTAACTGATAAAAAAAAATAAAAAAAAAAAAGCAACCGTAGCATGATGCTTAAAGCTCTAGCAGGGTGGCGAGCCTCCTCTAGCCTTGGGCTAAAGACAGAGGGAATGTTCTGTCTGTATACCCTCAGGGTCATGTAGCTAAAATCAGGTTTCCTGTCATCTGTAGTCTGTGGCCTGGGACACAAAATGAGGACCTGAAACCATCCAAGAAAGAGGCCAGTTGGCATAAAGGTGCAGGTTTGTAATTCCAGGACAAGACACTGAAAGAGGATGGTGAGCTCCAGACCAACCTGGGCTTCATGCTTCCAACTTCTTATCCCATCAAAACCCAGAAAAGTGGACAAAAGAGATGGCTCAGTGGTTAAGACACTTGCTGCTCTTGCAGAGGACTAGGTTAGGCTCCCAGCACCAGTTTCAGGTGGCTCACAACCACCTCTAGCTCTTGGGCATCTCTTACCCTCTTCTGGCCTTGGCCAGACATGCATACCCACATGCACACAGATAAATAAATCTATTTAAAAGCTCAGAAGGACAGACAGAAGAATGGATGGGTGGTCATAGCATGAGCTCACCCTGCACTGGAGACTACTACTATGCCTCAGTGGAGACCCCTCACTCTGCTGGCCAGGCTGCCATGCCCAGTGTCCTGCTGAAGCTCCTGCTAACCCTACAGCCAAGTCCATCATATCTTCTGCTACTTGCTCTGTTCATCACTGTGCACCAATTCACTGTTTTGTTTTGTTTTGTTTTGTTTTGTTTTGTTTTGTTTTCCTCTTTCTTGACACTGGGTCTCATAGAGTCTGCCTGCCCTCAATCTCAGTCTGTAACTGAGCCTCTAATCTTAGCTCCACATGCAGTGCTGGGTTTACAGGTGTGCAGCACCTGCCAGGCTTCTGTAGTGCTGGCAGACGGTAACCAGCTCTGCAAATTCTCTACCTGCTGAACCACATCCCAGCCCCAGCTCCTTTTCTAGACCAGAAAGTTCCCTTTATCACTGAGTTGCTCACAGGGTACTGTACTTTGCAAATAAAGGAGCCCAACGAGTAACTGTCAGTGCTGAACAATAGTTAGTGGCAATTTATCCTTACCTGCATTTAAAGTCACATGACCCTGCAGCCAGCAAAATGTTGTGGGGGTGCCAGCCCAAGCTGAGGACTGTGGAGTGAATCGGCTTCTTAACCTGAGGAAGGAGAAAACCTAGTTTACATTGTCCTCACAGACAAAAACAGCAGCATTTTCCAAGTCGCCCCATAAACCCCCTCCAAATAAAACTGACCTATGTGTTTATAAAAACCATTTAAATTCTGAAATCCACAGGCAATGTTAGCTATATTTACTGAGGTAAGGTGTACACACCATCACTTTGAAAGTTGTAAGGCTTTGAATTAGCTTGAATATTTTCATGGGCTCCCTAAAGTGCACAGCTGCTCCTGCTGAAGGCTGGCTTGCTCTCTGTCAGGAAAGAGCTTCCTACACAGAGTTCAGGCTGGCCTCCGACCTGCTGTGAACCCCACACTGGTCTCAAAGTAAAGGTAGAATTACAGGCCTGTGAACCACAGTGGCCTGAGGGGCTGATGTACAGCTCACATTCAGGGACTACATCTGCGACCACAGTAAGGTCCAGTCCACTTACGACCTCTCAGTGAACACAGTCAACTGCTCCATGGGAGTCAGGAGGAAACGCTTCCTACATGAATTAAGAAGATTCAGGGGCTGGAAAGGGAAGGATGGAAATGAAGGGATGAAGGAGGAAGTGAAGGGAGGAAGGAAGAGAAGGGAGATTAGCATGGCTCACCAGTCGTTTTCAGACTCAAAGTAGCAGATGGAGGAGATGAGCCGGGCTCCACTCCCCACAGCAAACTTGTTCTCCAGTGGGGACTACTTCACAAAAGTGGCACGGTTGATCCTGAGCAAGGGCAGGGGCGGTGGCAACCTCCTCAAAGTTCTTACTTCTCTTAAGCTTGGCCCAGCAGAGGACCTGGGAGATGGCCTTGCGCCCCGGCTCTCCACCTCTCCAAAAACTCTTCCTCCTTGGCCACACAGAGGACATGCGAAGTGGCCGTGTGCTCCGGCTCTGCACTTCTCCAAAGCCCTTCCTCCTTGGGCGCTCAAGGAACGTGCAAGGTGGCCGTGGGCCCTGGCTCTCCTGGAGAACCCTGGGGCTGTGGCAGTGGTGGATGGCATCTTTAGGTGGCTTTTCTTCCCTGTCAGGGTCTGTACCCGGGGGCGCGCCTTGTACCCAGGCCTGCGCAGGCTTGGCCTCCTCCTTGCAGTCCTTCTCCTGCTTTGGAATCAGGTTGGGGTTCTAGGCAGCTTGGTTCTCCAGGCCTGAAATGGGAGAATGTGAGCAGAGAGAGAGCCATAAGATATATATACAAGAGGACTGTATCCAAAGCAGCCATTTTTTCTAAAATACAATCTATATTTATGACAAAAAACCATAAGAAGATCCTTTTGTAGACAATAAAATAAATAGCCTATCTTAGAGTCAGCAGTAACTGAAAACTAATTGCTTTCACAATTATTGAGTATTAATGAGGTAAGTTGAAGGTGAAACCAAAACTGCTCCCATTATTAAATTCTAGAACACAGACAGTGCTCATGAGCTGGGGCATTATCTCTACGTGTTAGTGATAAGTGTAATATGTGGGTTTTTAACCAACAAGATATAAACTAGGACTTACCTACACATATGAGCCTTGGAGATCACCTTCAAATAGCACATCATGAAGAAGATTGTTGAGCAAGTCAATTGAACTTTTCAGTCAACATTAGGTAAATTTCTGGCCTTACTCCTGCTTTCTGTAGGTGTGTGGATTTATTTCTGTGTATTTGATTCAATCCATTGACCCACAAGTCTGTCAGTACTATGCCATTCTTATTACTATTGCTGTATAGTATAGCTTTAGATCAGGGATGGAGATAACTTCAGAAGTTCTTTATTGTACTGAGTTGCTTTAACTATGCTGATTTTTTTTAATATGATGTTGAGAATTGTCCTTTCAAAGTCTGTAAGGAATTGTGTTGGTATTTGATGGGAATTGCATTAATCTCTAGAGTTCTTTTGTTAGGATGATCATTTTTGCTGTTATTATTACTGATCCATAAGCATGGAAAATCTTTCCATCTTCTGATATCTTCTTCAGTTTCTTTCTTCAGAGACTTGAAGTTTTTTTTTGTTTTTCATACAGATCTTTCCTTTGCTTGGTAAGAGTTAAACTGATGTACTTTACGTTATTTGTGACTATTGGAAGGTTGTTGTTGTCCCAATTTCTTTCTCAGTTCACTTGTCTTTTCTATACAGGAATACTTCAGATTTTATTGAGTTAATTTTGTATCCAGCAATTTGGCTGAAGGTGTTTATCAGCTTTAGGAGATCTCTGGTAGAATTTTTGGGGCCACTCATCACATCATTCTTCCTTTCTGATTTGTATCCCCTTAATATCTTTTAGTTGTCTTAATGCTCTAGCCTGGACATGATGGATGATGTCTTCTTGGATTTGATTTGCAGTTATTTTATTGAGTATTTTTGCATCGATATTCATAAGAGATAGGCCCGAAGTTCTCTTTTTTTGTTGGGTCTTTGTGGGGTTTAGGTATCAAGGTGACTGTGGCTTGCTAGAATGAGTTTGGTAATGTTTCTTCTGTATCTATTTTGTGGAATAGTTTGAAGAGAATTAGAGTTAGCTCTTCTTAGAAGGTCTGGTAGAATTCTGAGCTGAAACCATCTGGCCCTGGACTTTCTTTTTTTGGAAGGGAGATTTTGATGACTGATTCTATCTCCTTGGGAGATATAGGACTATTCAATCTATTTACCTGATCTTGATTTAATTTTGGTAGATGGAATCTATCAA
The DNA here is from genome assembly GCF_030254825.1 of Meriones unguiculatus. Taxonomy (NCBI): domain Eukaryota; kingdom Metazoa; phylum Chordata; class Mammalia; order Rodentia; family Muridae; genus Meriones; species Meriones unguiculatus. The sequence goes on along the minus strand of NW_026843646.1, from coordinate 10,189,935 downwards.
GAAAATTGTCTATTTCATTTAGATTTTCAAAGATTATGCCATATAGGCTTTTGTAGTAAGACCTAATGATTGTTTGGATTTCCTCAGTGTCTGTTGTTAGGTCTCCCCTTTCAACTCTGATTTTTCATTTCTGATTTCCACTATGAACAAATTGCTTATCCCTAATATGGCAAAACATAAGTCAATAAATATAAAAACTGCATAAATGATGTATAAACAAAAATCACATGAACATCTTAATAGCTTAAACAAACAAACAAAAAATCTTTGAAAAAATCCAAATGCCTTATCATAAAAGTTTCAAAAGTTGTAAGGCTAGAGGCAACACCTCTCAACACAATAAAAGCTATAGGTAAGAAACCTGTATCCAAAATCATCGCTAGGCAAGTTTACTCTGGTCAGAAGTTTGTCATCTATGTTCACTACCCCCACTCCTTTTCAGTATTTTGCTCAAAGTGTTAGTTTAGGCAATAAAGAAAAATAAGTAAAGGAATATAAATAGGGAAAGTAGAATTCAAACTATCATGTTGTAGGTGGTGATTAATATTTACTATTGATATATCTTGTGGTAAAACTTGCTGTTAATTCTAAACAGCTCTATACCCAAATCACCACACAGAGACTGGGCTTATATAGTTTATCTAGAACACAATGCTGGGCAATAGTTACTCCATCCTAAACCTCCAAGCCCTCATAGTTTCCTAACATTTATATTTCCCACATTATACTTCCTTTTTGTGAAATATGTCTAGTCCATCTCCCCATAGTTCCAAGATCTCTCTCTCCTGCTTCTTTCTCCTATCTCTCCTCTCGTGCCTCTCCTTCCACTCATTTCTTGCCCTCTGGTTCCTCCCCTCTTTCCTGTCCTCTGGCTCCTCCAATTGTACAACATTGTGACTAGTTGTTTTATTTTGGCCTTTTTACACACAGTTGAGACAGGATGCTTAGAGTAAGTATCACAATGCAGTATCTGGATTGCAACCAGAGAGTGGGTGGGGGAAATCAGCATTTGAATGAACAAGGGTAAGGTGTATACATTTCAAAAGAACATTATACCAACACTTTCCAGATGATGTAATAAAATGGATTACAAGTCCTCAAAATTCTATCACAAAAATTTATGAAATGATTAACAAGGATAGCTATGTGACAGTATACAGAATCAACTTGCACAAATCAATTTACTTATGTATATACCAACATCAAACATTCAAAGGAGACATTGAACATACTCCCACTCAGTAATGTCTGAAGGAAAGTAAAATATCTAGTAATAAACAGATGAAAGAAAAAGTACACCTACAATGAGAACTTAAAACACCTGAAAAAAATCAAGAAAGACTGGAAAATGAAGAGATATCCCATGTTCCTCGATTGATAAAGATAAAATTTTGAAAATGACCATTCAACTAAAAGCTATTCACAAATTCAATGTAAATGCAATAAAAAGCATAATCTCATTCTTCACAGATAGAAAAAAAGGAAAAAAATACTTCTGCCCAGTTCCCTCTCTTCATCCACTTCTGCTGTCTATTCTGTTTTCTCTTCTGAGTGACATTCTGGCACCTTCCTGTGGACCCTCCTTGTTTTTTAGCTTCTTTGGATCTGAGAATGATTATCCTGTATTATACGTCTAATACTATGTGTTTCTAACTGTGTCTGTGTTACCTCACTCAGGATGATGTTTTCTAGTTTGATCCATTTGCCTGCAGTTTCCATGATTTCTTATTTTTAATACCTGATTAGTATTCCATTGTGTAAATGTACCAAAAGTACTGTATCCATTCTTGTAGATTTGAGGGACATCTAGGTTGTTTCCAGTTTCTAGCTGTTACGAATAAAACAGCTATGAACATAGCAGAACAAATGTCCTTGTCCTATAATGGAACATCTTTTGGATATATTCCCTGGAGTGGTATAGCTGGATCTGGAGGTAGAACTATTCCCATTTTTCTGAGAATGCACCAGATTGATTTTAAAAGAAGTTGTGCAATTTTGCACTCCCATCAGCAGTGGAGGAATGTTCCCCTTTCTCCACACCCTCACCAGCATGTGTTGTCACTTGAGTTTTTTATCTTGGCCATTGGAGTGGTGTAAGATGGAATCTTAGAGTAATTTTGATTTCCATTTGTCTGGTGGCTAAGAACTTTGATGCTTTCTTTTAGTGCTTCTCATCCATTCAAGATTGCTCTGTTGTGAATTCTCAGTTTCACTCTGAACCCCATTTTTTTAAGGTTCTTAAATTATTTTTTTCCCTTTTTTTAATTTTTCATCAATTACACTTATTCTGCATCATTTTTTTAAGGTTCTTAAATTATTTTTTCCCTTTTTTTAATTTTTCATCACTTACACTTTATTCATACTGCATCATTCTTCTCAGCACCTCATGGAACCTTCTCCAAAATAGATCATATAGTTGGACACAAAGCAAGCCTCAACAGATACAAGAAGATTGAAATAATCCCTTGTATCTTGTCTGATCACCATGAAATAAAGCTGGACCTCAACAACAACAGAAATAGCAAAAATTCCTATACACACATGGAAACTGAACAACCTGTTATTAAATGACAGCTGTGTCGGGGAAGAAATAAAGAATAAAATTAAAGTCTTCCTAGAAATCAATGAAAATAAAGACACAACATACCCAAACTTGTGGGACACACTGAAGGCAATGCTAAGAGGAAAGTTCATAGCACTAAGTGCCTTCAAGAAGAAATTCGAGACGGCTCATTCAAGCACCCTAATGGCTCACTTAAAAACCCTAGAAAAAGAAAAAGCAGACACTCCAAGAAAGAGTAGATGACTGGAAATAATCAAACTCAGGGCTGAAATCAATCAATTAGAAACAAATAAAACAATTCAAAGAATCAATGAAACCAAGAGCTGGTTCTTTGAGAAAATCAACAAGATCGACAAACCCTTAGCCAAGCTAACTAAAAGGCAGAGAGACCACCCAAATCAACAAAATCAGAAATGAAAAGGGGGACATAACTACAGACACTGAGGAAATCCAAACAATCATTAGGACTTACTTCAAAAGTCTATATGCCACAAAATTTGAAAATCTAAATGAAATGGACAATTTTCTTGATCGATTTGACTTACCAAAGCTGAATCAGGACCAGGTAAATCAACTAAATAGTCCAATATCCCCCAAAGAAATAGAAGCGGTCATCAAAAGTCTCCCATCCAAAAAAAGCCCAGGACCAGATGGCTTCAGCACAGAATTCTACCAGACCTTCAAAGAAGAGCTAACACCTATTCTCTTAAAACTATTCCACAAAATAGAAACAGAAGGAAAATTACCAAATTCATTCTATGAAGCCACAGTCACCTTGGTACCTAAACCTCACAAAGACTCAACAAAGAAAGAGAATTTCCGGCCAATCTCCCTTATGAACATTGATGCAAAAATACTTAATAAAATACTTGCAAACTGAATCCAAGAACACATCAAAGATATTATCCACTATGACCAAGTAGGCTTCATCCCAGGTATGCAGGGGTGGTTCAATATACGGAAATCCATCAATGTGATCCACCATATTAACAAACTGAAAGAAAAAAAAACACATATAATCTCCCTAGATGCTGAAAAAGCCTTTGACAAAATCCAACATCCATTCATGTTCAAAGTATTGGAGAGCTCAGGGATACAAGACACATATCTAAACATAGTAAAGGCAATATACAGCAAACCTATAGCCAACATCAAACTGAACAGAGAGAAACTTAAAGCAATCCCACTGAAATCAGGGACAAGACACGGCTGCCCACTTTCTCCATATCTCTTCAACATAGTGCTGGAAGTCCTTGCTAGAGCAGTTGAATGAGATCAAGGGGATACAAATTGGAAAGGAAGAAGTCAAATTATCACTATTTGCAGATGATATGATAGTATACGTGAGTGACCCCAAAAACTCTACCAGGGAACTCCTACAGCTGATAAACACCTTCAGCAAAGTGGCCGGATAAAAAATTAACTCAAAAAAATCAGTAGCCCTCCTGTATACAAAAGACAAAAGGGCTGAGAAAGAAATTAGGGAAACAACACCCTTCACAATAGCCACAAATGACATAAGGTACCTCGGAGTAACCCTAACCAAGGAAGTCAAAGACTTGTATGAAAAAAATTTCAAATCTCTGAAGAAAGAATTAGAAGAAGATATGAGAAGATGGAAAGATCTCCCATGCTCATGGCTTGGCAAGATTAACATAGTAAAAATGGCCACCTTACCAAAAGCAATCTACAGATTCAATGCAATGCCCATCAAATTACCAACACAATTCTTTACAGACCTGGAAAGAAAAATTCTCAACTTCATACAGAATAACAAGAAACCCAGAATTGCTAAAACAATCCTCTACAATAAAAGATCTTCCAGAGGTATCTCCATCCCTGATCTTAAGTTGTACTATAGAGCAACAGTTTTAAAAACTGCATGGTACTGGCATAGAAACAGAATGGTGGATCAATGGAACCGAACAGAGGACCCAGAAATAAACCCACAAACTTATGGACACCTGATCTTTGACAAAGACACCAAAACCATACAATGGAAAAAAAGATAGCATCTTCAACAAATGGTGCTGGTCTAACTGGATGTCTACATGTAGAAAAATGAAAATAGATCCATACTTGTCACCCTCCACAAAACTGAAGTCCAAGTGGATCAAAGACCTCAACATAAAACCAGACACATTAAATCGGTTAGAAAAAAAGTGGGGAATACCCTAGAACTCATTGGTACAGGGGAAAACTTCCTGAACAGAACACCAACAGCACAGGCTCTAAGAGCAACAATCAATAAATGGGACCTCATGAAACTGAAAAGCTTCTGTAAAGCAAAGGACACTGTCATCAAAACAAAGCAACCACCTACAGATTGGGAAAGAATCTTCACCAACCCTTTATCTGACAGAGGACTCATATCCAGTATATATAATGAACCCCATTTTTAAATTGAATTGGTTGATTTGTTGGTGTTTAATTTCTTAAGTTCTTTGTATATTTTGGATTTTACTGCTCTGTCTGATGTAGGATTGGTGTTGCTATTTTCCCAATCTGTTGGCTGCCATTTTGTTCTATTGATAATGTCCTTTGACTTACAGAAGCTTTTCCATTTCCTGAGATCTCATTTATTAATCGTTGATCTCTGAGCCTGTGCTGTTGTTCTTCTACTGTCTCCTATGTTAATGAGTTCCAGACTTTTCTCTACCTTGTCTTCTAAATGATTTAGTGTCTCTGGTTTTATGTCAAGGTCTTTGATCCACTTGGACTTCAGTTTCTGCAGGGTGATACAAAGGCGTCTATTTTCATTTTTCTACAGGCAGACATCTAGTTACACCACAACCATTTGTTGAAGATGCTGTCAGTTTTCCATTGTATGGATTTGTCTTTATTGAAAGTAAAGTTCCCGTATGAGTGTGGGTTTATTTCTGTGTCCTTATTTCAATTGTACAAGATTGGTCTGCTCTCAAGGGTGTTTTATTTTTCCATATGGCATTTATGTTTGCTCTTTCAAGGTCTGTAAAGAATTATGTTTGGATGTTGGTGGGAAATGGATTGAATCTGTAGATTGCATTTATTAAGAATGCTGTTTTACTGTGTTAATCCTATATATCCATGATTTTGGGAGATCTTTCCAGCTTTTGATATCTTCCTCAGTTTCTTTCTTTAAAGACTTAAAATTGTAGTCATAGAGGTCTTTCACTTTGTTGCTTAAAGTTACTACAAAATACTTCGCATTGTTTGTGGCTACTGTTTAGGGTGTTGTTTCTCAAATTTCATTCTCAGCCCATTTTTCATTTGTATGCAGAAGGCCTAATGATCTTTTTAGTTAATTGTGTTCCCAGCCACTTTGTGGAAAGTATATATCAATTGTAGGAATTCTCTGGTAGAATTTCTTGAGTCATGTATGCATACTAGTATATCATCTGCAAATAGTGATACTTTGACTTCTTCCTTTCCAATTTGTATCTCCTTGACCACCTTCAGTTGTGGTATTACTCTGGCTAGGACTTAAGTAGTATATTGAAGAGATATGGAGAGGGTAGGCATCCTTGTCCTCTACCTCATATGAGTAGAATTTAAGTTTCTCTCTAAATAATTTCATGCTGGCTCTCAACTTGCTTTTTACTGCCTTTATTAAGTATGTGCCTGATTCCTTGTATGCCTGATTTCTTCAGGTCTTTTAATATGAAGGGGTGTTGGATATTGTGAACGGCTTTTTCTCATCTAATAAGATGATCATGTGATTTTGTTCTTTCAGTTTGTTTATATGGTGGATTACATTGATGGATTTTCATAAGTTGAACCATCCTGGTATCCCTGAGATGAAGCCTATTTGTTCATCGTGTATATCTTTGATGTGTTTTTTGATTTGGTGAGTATTTTATTGAGTATATTTGTATCTATGTTCATAAGTGAGATTGGTCTGAAATTTTCTTTTTTTGTTGAGACTTTGGTTTGTGTATCAGGGTGACTGTGCCATCAGAATGAGTTTGGCAATGTTCCTTCTGTTTGTATTTTGTGGAATACTTTGATGAGTATTGGTATGAACTCTTGTTTGAAATTCAGTATGATTCTATGCTAAAACCATCTAGCCCAGGGCTTGTGTGTTTGTGTGTGTGTGTGTGTGTGTGTGTGTGTGTGTGTGTGTTTGGCAGACTTTTAATTACTGCTTCGATTTTCTTAGGAGCTATTGGCTCTATTGTTTTATATTATTAAATTTCTTGGTTTTGTTTTTGAAGAATAAGTTTCTCTCTGTTGTCTTGTGTGTCCTGTAAGTAGGTATGTAAATCAGGAAGGCCTCAAACTTAGAGATCCACCAGAATATGAATATAGAGTACTGGGATTAGATGTGGGCCCACATGCCTATCTTTGTAGTTTTTTTTTTTTTTTTACTGGCTAATGAGCCTGAAATGTAGGTATTTGTACATATCAAATCTGTTCTTCAATTGATCTTCATCCACATGTTAAGTTTTGAGATTTAACAGAGCATATTATATTTCTCATTTGGCAACTTCGTGTTCCTTGGCCCATGCTGCTATGGCTTCTCATCTAGGGCTACACCCATATACTGCCAGAGGCCTCCCGTGACCTAGAAATTCACCCACCCTGCTTTCTAGTCTCTCTTTTCATTCCTTCCTTGCCTCTATTCTCCCCATACCTGATGTCCATCCCCATTATCCTCCCCACTCCCTCTGGCATCCTATCCCCTCCTTCCATTTAATTCAGATACCTATCTTATTTTCTCTTCTGAGTGAGATTCCCACATCCTCCCTTTGCTCTCCTTGACACTCTGGGTCTGTGGATTGTTCTGTGGTTATCCTGTACTTTATGGTTAATTTCCAACTTATTAGTGAGTAGGTACCATGTGATTCTTTCAGGGTCTGGGTTATCTCACTCAGAAAAGTCTTTCCTAAGTTCCATCCATTCTCTGGCTGTTTGAATGAAGTCTTTGTTATTAATAGCTAATTGGTATTCCACTGTAGAACTGTGTCACATTTTCTTTATGCATTCTTCAGCAGAAGGATGTCTAGGTTTCCAGTTTCTGTTTATTACAAATAAATCTGCTATGAACATAGTTGAGCAAGTGTCCTTGGTAGAATATGTTTTGGATATATTCTCCAGAGTAGTATGACTATTCAGGTATATAGGTATTGATAATGGACTACTCTAATTTTTTTGAGAAATGTCTAAATGGATTTCCAAAGTGGTTGTTCAAGTTTTCATTCTCATTAGCACTGTAGGTGTGTTTTCCTTACTGTACATCCTCACCATCATGTGCTATCTCTTGAGTTCATGATCTGAGCCATTGTGACAAATGTAAGCTTGAAATGCAGTTCTTTTGATTTGCATTTCCTTGATGACTAAGGACACCAAACATTTCTTCAACTGCGTCTCAGCCATTTGCACTTCCTCTTTTGAGAGTTGTCTGTTTAGTTCTTTATGCCATGATTTAATTGGGTTATTTTGTTTTTGGTGTCTTATTTCTTCAATTCTTTATTTTGGATATTATCCTTCAGTCAGAGATAGGGTTGGTGAAAGTCCTCTCCCAGTCCTTGTGCTATCATTTGTTCTATTGATAGAGTTGTTTACCTTCCAGGTACTTTTCATTTTCATGTGTCCATTTTGTTAATTGTTGATCTTATTGTCTGAGCTGTTGGTGTAGTGTTCACAGAAGTGTCTCTATCTTTTTTTATTTGGTTGATTAATTTTTACAGAATATTCAGGTTCTTATTATATACCCCTGACTGTCCTGGAACTTATTGATTGCATTGACCAGGCTAGCATCCAGCTCTATAAAATACTTCTGCACCTGTCTCCTGAGTTTTTTTGGAATAAAAGACTTGAGAAAATACACCCAGCTTGTCCAATGTTATTATAGTTAGGAATTGTTCATACTATTTCTCTGATGTGGGCTCAGTACTGTTAATCTGTTTACTCTCTCTCTTTATGTCTGTGAATTGGCATTTCTCTTTCAAGGCCAAATTCTCATGAAAGGATGCAGAAATTAGAGAGGTGAACCTCACTATTCACTTTCCTCCTAGAAAGAGTTCATGATTACATTAGAACCTGTGTGTCAGAAAATAAGTAGAAGAAACACCAGAATTCTGTGAAAATATTATAAACAAAGTAGACGTTTTCAGTATACATTGTCTGTTTCATGCTTTCTGTTGTACACATGTGTGAATATTTTAAAATGTGTTGACCTACAATGATGTGCATGTGAACTTCACTCGAGAAGAGAATCCCAGAGGATTCTCGACAAAGATGTGAAGCTGGAGACCTACAGGAATCTCACTGCTATAGGTATGAGAGTGAATTTTCTTTACTTTTTAAAATAAGGGAAGAACTCTTTATTCATTATTGAGGTACTTCTGAAAATTCACTTGAGCATGAAGAAGACTAAAGTAAATGGTTCTTTGACCATAGATCACAACCTAAATTTTGCCTTATTTCTAATAATAAATCACACATTTTCTGGTACTGTATTTTAGGCTACAGTTGGGGAGATCATAATATTGAAGAGCATTGTCAAAGTTCTAGAAGACATGTAAGGTAATTTTCATGTGTAAGCTGATATGAACATGGTTCTGAGAAATTTTTAGTATTTGCAAGAAAGGGGACAGTGTAAATGGAATGCTTTAAGTATATTTATTGATGATTACTAACTTGTTACCAAACCATATACCTCCATGTTAGTAATTTGATGTGTGTTTGCAAGGCACTCCTCTAAGAAAGAATGCAAGGAAACCATACCTTACCCAAGATGACCATTTAAATCATAGCCACATTAGAGCTATGTGGTAGAATTGCAATTTGTTTAATCTCTTACAACTTGGGTATTGCCAAAGGTATTCACAGTAAATAAGTGATGAAAGTATGTCCAAAATAGTATACTAATCAAGTAGTCCATAGTAAAGCTGGAGTTACTCATATGCTTGTGGTAATTTTGCTAAGTTTTGTGGCAAAGGCAGTTTTTTAGAGTCAAGAATGTTGTGGAAAAACCATAATCCATATAGCACATGTCTATGATAAACACAAATCAAATGTGTGAATACAGTGTGAAACCATGTCATTTATTATTATTCTTTTAATAGGTATATCATATGTCACAATGAATACAAACCATGTTAGCATAGGGATATTGAAAGAAGCAATGTACCTCCCAGAACAACTAAAAGATATAATAGCCCCCATTTTGAGTAGATTTTTAAAATATGATCCTGTTATGATTTATATGGCATCTTCATAATTACCAGCCCTACAGAGCATTTTAATATTTTAAAGCTTAAGCAATTTAGCTGGGCAGATTCTGAACCCTCTTTTCCCCTTTACCCAAATAAACCTAGCATGGTGTCCTGCTGCATGGCCAGCTGTACCACTTTGTTCATGTTCATATCCATCTGTTAACCTCAGTGACCTGCTGGTGATTCACCTGTCTTTTGCTTTCTTTTTCCCAGCAACATTCTCTCACTCAGAAATTCTACCCTCCATTTTGTGCCCTGCCATCAGTTGTAGCTCTTTATTGATTCCAATAGATAAGGAAGGAAGGACAAATGTTTACAAAATATAGGACAGGTGATGGGCCATATACTAAAATCTGGCCAGTATTTAGCAGTCTGCCGGCTCAGCAATCAATATCCACATACACTGACACACTTTCACACAGTATACACCAACATCAATTCATTATGAATACTCACAAACTGACACTGCAGAAAATATAAGTTTTAGGAATATACAATGCTTCTGTTTGTCCAGTTATCTTTGCAAATATAGCATGTAACACAATACAGGGAAATTTATTAATCCAGTCAGTGTGTTAAAGCCCCAAGGTCTTGCAGATTTTTACAAACGTGGTAAAACAACTTATAGAAGAAAGCATAGTATAAATGTGAGCCAGGTAACAAATATTTTTATCATCACAAGTATTTGCAAACATGTAAAACAACCCTTGGAGAAAGAGAATACCATGAATGTAAAAAGAGTGATGAAATCTCAAGATTTAATTCCTCTTTATTTTTACACCAAATATAAAATTGACATGGATAAAAAGATTAGTCAGTGTAATGAGTGTGGTAAAACTTACATGTGCAAATTATCAGTGCAAATAAGCAGTCATATTGGAGAGAAGCCTTCTGAAGACAGTCAATTTGGTGAAGTCTTTGCACATCAGAGTAGTCCTCACACGTATAAAATAATGCATACTGGTCACGATCACTATGAATGTAACTGATATGGTGAACACTGTGTATAAAATAGTGAACTTCAAATGTATGAAAGAATTCATGTTGGACAGAAAGCCCACAATTGTGATCAATGTGCTAAAGCCGTTGCAAACAACAGTTGTCTGCTAATACACAAAAGAACCCTTACTGGAGAGAATCCTCATGAATGTAACCATTGTGGTAAAGTCTATGCACTTAATAGTACTCTCCTAGGAGAACCTCCCCTATTAGTGGACTTGGGGAGTGGCATGCAAGCAGAGGGAGGAGGGAGGGTGAGATTGGGAGGGGAGGGAGGGGCTTATGGGGGGATGCAGAATGAATAAAGTGTAATTGATGAAAAATTTAAGAAAAAAGGGAAAAAAATAATTTAAGAACCTTAAATGACTTTCAAAATTGGAGGGAAACATGGAGTTAGTCAATTGGCATGGAGCATGTCTCGCCCCTGGGGGCAATGGTCTCCTGAACCTACTCAGACCTCGGACACCACCACTGCTAGTTCTAGAACTGACGCAGGATGTTCCAACGAGGGGTTAAGGCTTCTCATAATATTTCCTATAAGCCCACACCTGTTTGTCTATATCCCCCATTTTTATTTATTATTAGCCAGATAGAGCCAAGTAATTGTGGTAATGATACTTGCTTTTTTGCCCAATGCTGGAATGCTAGTAAATTTAGGTATGCCCTGGTTACTCGCATGCCTCACTGGGTGCCTGTGCCCATTGATGCCCCTCACGCCATGACTCTCTTCAGACAGAAAAGGGATCTTGGAACTACAGCCACCATTGTTACTACCATCTCATTGACGGCTGTTGGAGCTACCACCAGGGCATTAGCCATGAGTCATACTGGGCAGACTGCTCAGACCCTGAATAATCATTTAGCCAATGTAGCTCATGCCTTAGTTGTACATAAAGGAATTAATGCTCAACTAAAAGGAAGCTTGATGGTGTTCAATCAGAGGATTGACCTCGTGCAGGAGCAAATTGATACCCTATGGCAAATCGCTCAACCTGGCTGTCAATGAAAGTATGCTGGACTTTGAGTCACTAGCATACAACATGAGAATTTTTCCTGTGCTGCAAATCTGTCTAAACAATTGTTGAGCTATATTTTAGGTAATTGGACTGAAGAATTCGATACTACGATGGAGCAGCTGAGAGTGGCCATTGTCACAGTAAATTCTACCGGAGTGGACGCAGGACTAGCCACAGGATTATCAACATGGATTGCTGCAGCCATGAATCATCTGAAGGAATGGGCGGGCATGGGAGTGTTAGCAGGCCTTCTGGTGTTGGTCTCCTTGGTTTGCCTGTGGTATATTTGCAAGATTAGAATCTCACAACAGTGTGATGCAGCCATGATCATTCAGGCCTTTACAGCCATTGAAGCAGGACATTCTCCCCAAGCATGGTTGGATACCATAAAAAGCTAAAATGATACGCTCAGGATGCGAGGCTAAGCACTGCACTCAGGGTCAGCCGCTTTGGACCCAGAGAAGAGCATGTCTGATTGCATGCGGGTTGATGCCCCAGGTCCCGCCTCTGAGAAAAAGGTATTCGGATGGGTCTGATGCTCTTTGGGTGGATGACACCTAAATGAACATCTGTACAAAGTCCCAATTTATTTCTAATATCAGAGATCAGACCTCTACTCTTGCCTGATGCATCTAAAACAAAAAGGGGGAACTGTAGAGAGCTGCGGAATGCTATGCCTTAAAGATGGAGCTGGTTTCCGCCTTCCACCTTCCCGATGGTGAGTGCTCTCTGTCATGAACAATTACACATTTGGCTAAGGCTGAGGATCTGGCTTGCTTCCATGTATGTGGACCTATCTGCATTGCCCCCGTGGCACGCCTGGGTTGGCTACCCAGAGGCTATTTAAGCTGTGGGCTGGCTTTCCCCGGGGTCCGAGGATTGTTCAATGTTCCTGAATAAACTGCATTGAAAAAAAAATAAAGAAAAAAAAGGGAAAAAAAATTTTAGATTGCTGCATTGTAAATATAAAAGAAAAAGTTGGTACATGTGTGAAATAATTTGCTTTACTAAAGTAACTTTTCTACTATTTGTATTTGTATTATAACATCATGTTTATTGTATTAATTACATTAAATAATATAATCATAAAAAAAATAGTACTCTCCTAATATATGAAAGAACACACATTGGAGAGAAACCTTATGAATGTAACCAATGTAGTAAAGCCTTTGCACAGAACAGTATTCTAATACATAAAAAACTCACACTGGAAAGAAACCTTATGAATGTAACCAATATGATAAAACCTTTGCACGTAACAGTCATCTAATACATAAAAGAACACATACAGGAGAGAAACTTTATGAATGTAACCGATGTGGTAAAGCCTTTGCAGGTAGCAGTATTCTCCTAATACATAAAAGAGCTCACACTGGAGAGAAACCTTATGAATATAATCAATGTGGTAAAGCCTTTAAACATAACAATACTCTCCTAATACACGAGAGAACTGACACTGGAGAGAAACCTTATGACATAACCAATGTGGTAAAGCCTTTGCCCAGAACAGTCATCTGATAGTACATAAAAGGACTCACACTAGAGAGAAATCTTATGGTTGTATCCAACATAATAAAGTCTAATGCATTTCAAACTAGTCTCTGAAGACATAAAAGAACACCCTGGAGGAAAACCTATGAATGTATTCAGTGTGGCATCACCTTTGTACAACACAGTCATCTCCTAAGACATAAAACTGCTTGTTTCAGAATATCTTTATGAATATAAGCAATGTCATAAAGGCTTTTCATGTAAGAGCCATCTAGGACAAAAACACTTACTGGAGCAAAACTCTATGAATGTAACCAATGCCACAAAGCCTTTTCATGCCATAATATTCTCCATATACATGGAGGAATACACACTGGAGATGGAGAGAAACTTTATGAATTTAGCCAATGTAATAAAGCCTTTTGATGTAATAGTAATCTCCTATGACATAAACAGAAACCTCTCCTATGACTGGAAAGAAACCTTTTGAATTTAACCAATGTAGTAAAACTTGCTCTTTACAAGCATCTTCAAAGTCATGAAAGAATTCATATTGGACAGAAAGTCTATGAGTGTATTGAACATGGTGAAGCTATTCCACATTTATATAGTCTTTTTTCATCATGAAAGAGTTCATATTGGAGAGAAACTTTATGAATGTTTTAAATTGTGAGGCCTTTGCACATCTCTAAAAATTTTTCATCATCATAAAAATTTCACACTGGAGTTAAATTCTGAGAATATAAGCAATATGGTAAGGCCTTTGTGTTCTTCGGTCCACTGAATCCAATATAACTCAAACACTAGTTCAATGCAAATGAGAAAATTCATTGTCATCCAGTTCACTACTGGATGATTAGGGCCACATAACAGTCTTGGGAGCTGAACTGTGATATCTACCCACCCAGTGAGACAGATGATTTGAGATTAATCTCTGGGTAGCTCATATAACTCCTACAGATTTTTCTACTAGTTATATACTTGGGCTGTTTGGTATGCAAACTCACACACCAGCCCATACATAAATAACACTTAAACCCAGATAATGGCCAGTGTAGTCACTGACCAAAGGACTCTTTGGGTTTCCAGTTTAGAACTCACAAAGGTCAAGTAGATAATAAACAGCAATAAGTTGTCCTTTCACTGTCACATACACACCATGGCATAGGTGTATACACATAAACACACTCAAACATTTTTAAATGGGTGAAAGTAACAAAGCAAAGGAAATAATTCATTTATTGACAACATCAAAAAGGATTTGGAATTTAAGTCACTGTAGACTTTGAAGACTTATTACTATTCTTTAAAAGAATAATGGTTCCTTTGTACATCTTATTTTATCCTTTCATTCTTTGATTCCAGGATAGGTCATTTTAAAAATATATCTTAGCTGAGGCTCAGAAGTACATCCCTGTCATCCTAGACCTGGGAGTAATTATCATGCCACTCTCTCTGAGGTTGAGGCCAGCTTGGTCCACAGAGTTAATTCTTTTTTTCTTTTTTCTTTTTCGGAGAGAGAATTTACCTGTGTCCTGGACTCACTTTGTAGACCAGGCTAGTCTTAAATTCACAAAGATCTGCCTGCCTCTTCCTCCCTAAGTGCTGGGATTACAAGTGTGTGCCACCATGCCCAGCTCCACAGATGGAGTTCAAAAACAGCCATAGCTATGTAGGTATATCCTGTCTCCAAATGATTCCAAAAAGGTAAACTATACCTCAAATTATGGACTGTTTTTTTTCCCCAATACAATTGACTAGTTTCAAGAAAGCCTTTTGTTATGTTTACTCACATCAAGAGGACTGTGGTAACAATGAATATAAGAAGCAATGTGGAAAATCTATTCATACAGGGATGGAAATCCATTGAATCCTTCTCCAACCTTTTATCAGGAACTTCACCTTCAAGTGCTAGGAGACAGAGGGGGTAATGCAGCATCTGCTTCCTCTGCATTATAATGACATCATTGGGAACTAGAGGGTTAGTGGTACTACTCCTTTGTAAACCCAGTTTAATTTCTAGCACTCACATGAAGTGGCTCAGAACTACCTGTGTTTCTAAGTCGAGGATATTGGATGTAGTCTTCTGGCCTCCTAGAGGACAAGACAGTGAACATGATGAAAAGACAAATGCACATGTGATTACCTAATGTAAAACATTTTCTTCACATATATCTTTTTTTTCTTTAAAAATAACATTGATTCAATTTCAGTACATAAGTTTTGCCAGTGTGTATACCAAGTACATGCACGGTATCAGTGGAGGCCAGAAGCGAATATCTGTTCCCCCATGACTGGAGTTACAGACAGTTGTGGTCTATATTTTACCTCGGCCATATGGCTGAGCAGCCAGCACTCATAAGTGTTGAGTCATCTATTCAGCGCTGGGAACATATCATTAATAACAGTAATGTCTATCTATAGTGCCAACGTGTGTTTCTTCTATGAAGCAGAAAGATAGGTCCTTTTTTTCAATCTATTTTGTAACCTGTGTCTTTTTACTAGGGATTTGATGCCATTGGTGTTGAGAGAAAATAATGACCAGTTTTTGTTACTTACTGTTATTTTTATGTTGATGGTAGTGTGTGTCTTATGTTTTTGGTTGTGAGCCTAGCCTTTAATGGCTGAGCCATCTCTCCAGCCCAGACAGTGTGTGACTGTATGTGTGTGTGTATGTGAGAATTGTGTGTGATTGTGTTTCTTTCCCTTCTTTGGTTTTGCTGATATGAAGTTATATTTTCCTGTGTTTCCTGGTTGTATTTGACCTCCTTGGTTTAGAGTTTTCCCTGTAATATCTTCTGTGGGACTGGATTTGTAGATAGGTGCAGTTTAAATTTGTTTTTGTCCATGGTATATCTTGTTTTCTCTCTTTATGGTGTTTAAAGGTTTTGCTGGGTAAAGTATTTGGTGCTGACATCTGTGGTCTTTAGTGTTTGTAAGACACATGTCTAGGCCCTTCTGTCTTTCAAAGTTTCCAATGAGGTAACAGATATAATTGATAAGGTTTGCCTTTATATGTGACTTGGTCTTTTCCCATTGCAGCTACATAGGACCATGCATGGACTAGACCAAGATCAGCTCCATATATGTGGCTTATGCACAAGTTAGTCTTCATGTGGTTCTCCCTAGTAAGTGAGCAGGGACTCTCTCTGACATGGACTCTGTTAACCTGCTTTTTGATCAATTCCCTACTGGTGGTGCTGCCTTGCCTAGCCTCAGTAGAAGATGACTTGGTGTGGTGGAGTAGGGCTCCCCTATTCTGAGGAGAAGGGGAAAAGGGATTGGAGCAATAGGAATGGAAGGTATTACTTACTGCTCTATACAGCTCTTTAGTGACTCTTGGTGTTGAAAAGGCATGCTTTTTTATGTCAGAAAATGTAAAATAAAGTCTGCACAGTTTAAAAATTGTCACATGCAAAACCATTAGCAAATAAGATGCTGTTATTGATACTGACAAAACAAGTGTGGGAATGTAGGTTTTTGTTAAAAGATCTGCCAGTGCAGAATGCTTTGAGCTTAGTTCTCATCAATGCAAGACAAATAAACAAGCAAACAGGCTGGTACTGGGTAAGGAGCACTGTTAAAGAGACTTGATACTGAGCAGTGGTTGTAGAACCTTAGTTGTGTAACTGCTGGTAATTTTGAAGTATGACAATTACAGATAGCCTCTTCGCTAGGTCTATACAGTGGACTCCCTTTCTCAGTGAGGTTCTATTTTTGCCTGATATGGGGAACACCAGATACTGTAAGGAGCATCACATAGCCCTAAGTGAAGATTACAGGCCTGACCCTTTCCTGATAAGAACCCTGCTTAGCAAGCACCTGGGGATTCCTGGAAATATACCACCTTATCCTAGGGAGATTTTAGCTTTCAGCAAATGCCTTTCAGCTATACCTGGAGATATTCTCCCACCACAGGATAATCAATTTATATATTCTCCTTATCATAGGACTGTGATATGCATGCAAACGAGGTACTGCACCACAACATATAAATCAACTATCCCTAGCATCTAGCCCTAGGAAACCAAGCACATTCATCCTCTAAGCCCAAGGTTTATAAATCCAATTTCACAGGAAAATAACATTGTGATAACATCAGTTTCCACAATGGCTACCTGAAATTTGTCAGTCTTTTATTCTGGAAGAGAAGGTTCCCCCCCCCTTGAGATTTGCCACTGAAATCCCAGAACTTGGGTGCCAGTTAGGATGGCTGGATACTGTTGGACTTCTAAAAACGATGTTGACCTCAAACAATACACCCTCTGGGCCTAGACCTGCCTTTCAGCCCAACAGGCCTACAACCCACTTGACCTATCTCCTGTCATGCTTCGTCTGAGCCTGGCAAGGCCTGTAATTTGGCTGCAATCCCACACCAGCTTAGTCAAAGAGATGAAACACTTCCAAATCATCACAGGCACTGCTGTGTGATAGTGAAAGCCTCATTTAAAAAAGCTGATTGTAACACAGGTTGTGAACCTCATTTCCACCTCCCACAGTGAGACCAGGGGCCTGGCCTAGAGCACAGGTCTTGGGCTTGAACTAGCCAACTCCTTTGAGTGCCCAGATTTATTCTAGAGAGAATTGGTACCTATGTTCTAAGGGACCGGTTGTTCTTTGTCCAGAAGCTAACAGCCATATCCCAGACAACTACCAGATAAAAAAGAACACTCAGTGCTTTAGGAGAACATAAATATATTCCAAAAGAAATTAAGTAATAGACACTCAAAATATTAGTTTACATGGTCTTTTGTGCTGCATAAATCTTGCAAATCTTTTAATCAACTAAATTACTTTTGTTTGTTTTTAGCCAAGGTTTTCCTGGAACCTACTCTGTAGACAAGAATATCCCCAAACTCAGAGAATCTTCTTCCTCTGCCTTCATAGTGCTGTGATTAAAGGCATGAGAAAATTCAACCATCAAGATAATTCTGATTAATGTTTAGGTAACAATATGACTATTAATTGTATTCAACTGTTATTAATGTTTTAATTGATTTTTTTAATTGTTTGTACAAATGGAGGAAGACACCAAACATTGCCTTAAATACTTACAAATTTATATGTGTATACATGTATGGATGCACAGAAACACACATACTGATATATCAGTATGTTTTATATATATATATATATACATATATGTATATATATATATATATATACACTATGTGTTAACAGTACTATGACTCCTAAGTTTCATTAATGAAATAGTATTTTTAAAAGCAGGATTTTAAGGATTTTGATGCACATGCCAGTTATATCAACATTTTTAATTAAAATTTTAGTTTTTAATATTAGCTACAGTTTAATATCTTTGTATCCCACTCCCTTATTCCCTCCCAATTCCACCCTCCCTCCCTCATCTTCTCCCTACCCCTTTCCAAGTCTACTGATAGGGGAGGACCTCCTCCCCTTGCTTCTGACCCTAGCTTATCAGGTATCTTAAGACCTGGCTGCAAAATCCTCCTCTGTAGCCTATCAGGACTGTTCCTCCCTCAGGTGAGGGGGGGAGGTCAAAGAGCCAGCCATTGAGTTCATGTCAGAAATAGTCCCTGTCCCCCTTAGTAGAGAACTCACTTGGATATGAGCTACCATGGACTACATCCAAGCAGGGGTCTAGGTTATATCCATAGACCACTCGGATATAAGGGGTTTATGGATATAACCTATATATAAATAACCTATATAACCTACATGGTCCTTGGTTGGAAATACAGTCTCAGAAAAGACCCCTATGCCAGATATAGTTGGTCCTTCTGAAGCTCCTGTCCTTTCCAGATCATACTAACTCCCCTTTCTTTCATATGATTCCCTGTACTCTGCGAGAGGTTTGGTTCTGAGTCTCGGTATCTGCTTTGATGCACGGCTAGGCAGAGTCTTTCAGAGGCCCTCAGTGGTAGGCCTGTTAATTGTTTTCTCCTACAACCAGTGTCCATCCCATTTGTCTTTCTAAGTGAAGGTTGATCATCTTATCCAGCCAAAAGATGCTCAAGTATGCAACAAGAACATTTGCTCAACCATGTTTGTAGCAGCTTTCTTCGTAATAGCTAGAACCTGGAAACAACCCAGATGTCCATCAACAGAGGAATGGATACAGAAATTGTGGTACTTTTACACAATGGAGTACTACTCAGCAATTAAAAACAAGGAAATCATGAAATTTGCAGGCAAATGGTGGGATCTAGAAAAGATCAATCTGAGTGAGGTATCCCAGAAGGAGAAAGACACACACGGTATATACTCACTTATAAGTGTGTGCTAGACCTATAAGATAGGATAAACATACT
Source organism: Meriones unguiculatus (assembly GCF_030254825.1). Taxonomy (NCBI): domain Eukaryota; kingdom Metazoa; phylum Chordata; class Mammalia; order Rodentia; family Muridae; genus Meriones; species Meriones unguiculatus. The sequence continues at coordinate 10,170,377 of NW_026843646.1, read as the reverse complement.
GAAATCTGTACACCTAAAGAAGATAAACAAGAAAGATAATCAACCCACACTTAGAAAGACAAATGGGATGGATATTGGTTGTAGGAGAAAACAAGTAATATCAACATTTAAGAGAGGAGAATAAGGAGCTCAAGAAAATCTTCAGCTTGTACCAAGTTACATGCTCATCTGCCTCTAGTAAAATAGAAAGCGTTTATAACTTGATTTTTAAAGATTTATTTTTAGGTTTATTTTACTTTTAGTTCAGTATGTTTGTTTGGGTCTTTGTGGAAGTATATGCACATGAGTGCAGGGAACTCTGGAGGCCAGAAGAGATTTTAGACTCCCTGAAGGTGAAATTAAAGGAGATTGTGATCTGACTGTGATGTGCACAGTAGGATCTGGATTTTGGCACTCTAGAGCAATGGCTGATTAAGAGACTTGTTGCTCTTGAGAACCTGAGTTTGAATGTGAAAAGAAATTAAGAGCTCTGCCAACAAAAGATCTTCATTTTTGTTAATTACATGCTAATTTCAGGCTGAATGTCTTTTATCTGGTTGGAAGTACCCTGCTGTTCTAGGTTGCAGCCCTCCCAGTCTGGATAGCCTTTCTGAGCTAGGCATTAAGGTACAGGACTCCCTTTCCCCACCAGAGCCTCCTGATCTCTGTCTGACTTCATCTGGTTAGTGTCTTTAGACATAGATGCCTCCAAGCACATTTGATAGATGGTCTTTAACACAGATCTTGGCTAACTCTCCCCTCCCTTTACCTATTGGATAATTAGGTACTTCATGTTTATATATAGGAGTGTGCTCTTTAATGCAAATCAAGCATCCTTGAAATGCCTAGTGTTAAACAATTATGCACACCTATCCTTGGAGCACTCCGCTCACTCTCCAGGGGGTATATAACCTTTGTTTTCTGGAATTAAAGTTAAAATTGCTCTCTGCATTGGTTCCCAGAATGTCTCAATCTGTCATGCTTGCTGGCCTTCTAAGCATTACACCTCATCTTCTGCCCCTCCTGCTTTCCTGGGTTGGGGGGAAACAGTCCTCAAAGCAAGAGGAAAACCAACTTATCTATGAAATGCTTGGGATCAAAAGGTTCAGACATCATAGCCTTTCATATTTCAGATGTTTCTTGCCCAGTCAACCAGTGCCTTGGGGATGGGACTCTGTAAAATGAGTTACACCTAATGTTCATTTGACAGTAAGGTTGCAGTAAGGGTAAGGAATCTTCTGAGCCAATCACAGTGGCCTATGCAGAAGTAATAAGAGCAGAAATTTGAGGCCAGCCTGGATAACTGCCCTCCCTCAAGGAAGAGATAGAAAATATTAAAAAAAAAAAAAAGAAAGAAAAAAAAAGAATCTTCTTTGCTACCTTTCTCCCTTGTGGACTCATTTGATAATCATTACCCAGTGCTGCTCTCTAGTTTATATTTTCATCAATGTAGATTTCAAATCTGGGACAAATGGGAGAGGTGCCTATATTAAAACTGACCTATTTGCGAATTTTCTCCCAGAAATCCATTGGTCCTTCCAAAGCTTAATATGGTTCTCTTGGCTGGCATATCCCACTCCCTACCTTGAATTTTCCTGCCCAGAATCTGGGCTAAACTCCCTTCCCCATATCAACTTGTAGATTGCTTAGCAAGTACATCAGGTAAGATGTTTTTACTAAAGGCCCTGATGTAAAAAATCTTTTGGAACCATGTGAAATTAAGAAAAGTACACTCTTAATAGTAAAGCCAGGAACACTTTTTAAGGTGGATGAGCAGGAACAAAACCCCAAGTTAGCACTTGCTGACTGGACACTGTCCAGCTGGGCCTGTAGTTGAGACAGAAATTGATTTCTTCATACTTGTTTTTGCCCTCAGGTTCTTCATATGATTTAATAAAAGTTATTAATTAGCAGGTACACACCCCTTAAAGATTTAATGTAGAGGTGACTAATTGTTTTATACATATAAAAGTTTAGATTCGTGATCCTTTTAAGATTTTTATGAGATTACTTTTTAATACAATTGCTTCTTGATTACCCCAAATTTCAGCTTGCCAGTAAAGAAATAACAATAAACATAACTTCTCTGAGAAGTTATGTTGTTTGCTCATGTTGTTAATTGATCACAATTTGGTTAATTACAAGTATATATAGGGTCTTGGGAATAACTGGTTTTTATATTTGTTTTTCACCCATAATATGTAAAACATTTGATCATGTGAAGGTATTGGGGAATATATGGTGGGGGTTTTTTGTATATTCATTGTACTCATTCACTTAAAGAAAAGTAGAGTGTAACCACATTGTGTGTTTAGTACTGCTTGAAAGATATTGCTGGGATAGATAAGCTGTGAAAAAGGAGTAAAAGTGTGGTCTGACCTGGCACTCTGGGTCTTGTTCCATCCACCAAGGTATATATATGTAGGGTGGTTTGGACCTCACTCTTTGGAGTTTGTTTCATCCACAAAGATATATGTAAGTTTGGGATGGAAGCTGCTCTTCTGTGTTTGTTCCATCCATCATGATGTATGTATATGTACATAAGGTGGTTTGGCCCTTGCTCTTTAGAGTTTGCTCCATCCACCAATATGTATGTATGTAAGGTGGTTTGGAACTTACTCTTTGGAGTCCCTTCCATTCACCAAGTTGTATATATGTAAGGCGGTTTGAAAGTTGCTCTCTGGAGTTTGCTCCATCCACCCAGTATGTGAATGTGTTTGAATGTATTTATGTATGCATTCATGTATGTATGTATGTATGTATGCATGCATGTGATTGTGTAAATTAAAAGAAGCCTTTAGAGAAGCTAAATGAAGAGAAGCTTAAATAAAGAGAAGAAGCTTTTTGGAAATCTGCTGGAGACTGTCTTCTTTAAGAATAAGTGTGGGAGCGTTAGCAGGCCTTCTGGTGTTGGTCTCCTTGGTTTGCCTGTGGTATATATGCAAGATTAGAGTCTCACAACAGCGTAATGCAGCCATGACTATTCAGGCCTTTACAGCCATTGAAGCAGGACAGTCTCCCCAAGCATGGTTGGATACCATAAAAAGCTAAAATGTTACGCTCAGGATGCGAGGCTAAGCACTGCACTCAGGGTCAGCCACTTTCGACCCAGAAAAGAGCAAGTCTGATTGCATGCGGGTTGATGCCCCAGGTCCCACCTCTGAGAAAAAGGTATCAGATGGGTCTGATGCTCTTTGGGTGGATGACACCTAAATGAACATCAGTACAAAGTCCCAATTTATTTCTAATATCAGAGATCAGACCTCTACTCTTGCCTGATGCATCTAAAACAAAAAGGGGGAACTGTAGAGAGCTACGGAATGCTATGCCTTAAAGATTAACTGGTTTCCGCCTTCTACCTTCCCGATGGTGAGTGCTCTCTGTCACAAACAATTCCACATTTGGCTAAGGCTGAGGATCTGGCTTGCTTCCATGTTGTGGACCTATCTGCATTGCCCACGTGGCACACTGTGGTTGGCTACCCAGAGGCTATTTAAGCTGTGGGCTGGCTTTCCCCAGGGTCAGATGATTGTTCAAGGTTCCTGAATAAACTGCATTGAAAAAAAAATAAGTGTGTGTGTGTGTGTGTGTGTGTGTGTGTGTGTGTGTGTGAGTCTATAGGCTACATATGAGCAGGGGTTTTAGGTCCTCTCTGTATGTGGTCCTTGGTTGTGGTATCAGTCTCTGCAGGGACCTCAGGGCCCAGTTTTTTGGCTTTGTTGGTCTCCTTTTGGAGCTCCTTTCCCTCCAGGTCTTTCTATCTCCCACTACCTTCATAAAATTGTGTGCTCTCTCCCCAAAGTTTGGGTATGAGTCTCAGCCTGTGCTTCAATACCTGAATCAGTGAAGTCATTCAGAGGCTGTCTGTGGAAGGCTCCTGTCCTGTTCCCTGTCTTCTCCTGCTTCCTATGTCCATTGTGCTTTCCCTTCTGAATTGACCATATTCCCTAGGGTCTTCTCTTCTGTCCAGCTTCTCTGGGAGTATAGGTCTCAGTATGTTTATCCTCTATTATGTCTAATAACCACTTATGAGTGAGTATATACCATATGTGTCTTTCTGCTTCTGGTTACCTCACTCAAGATCTTTTCTAGTTCCCACCATTTACCTGCCAGAGAACTCCTTCAGCTGATAAACACCTTTAGCAAACTGGCTGGATACAACATTAACTCAAAAAAATCAGTAATCCTCCTGTGTATGAAAGATGAAGGGGCTGGGCTGAGTAATAAATTAGGGAAACAACACACTTTATAATAGCTACAAATAACATAAAGTACCTGGGTGTGACCCTAACCAAGCAAGTGAAAGAACTGTCTGAAAAAAAAAATCCAATTGGATCTTAAAGCTCCTCAGTCTCCACTCTTTCATCCCTTTAACCTGCCTGCCCAGTAGGAATAAGGATGTTCTAAAGCCACATTTATATCTCCCCCTTAGGCAAACATCTAATAAAACTGTGGAATACATAAACCTCAAATTACCCCACAAATCTCATTCTGTGAAATGGATGATTCCTCCAGATGAGAACTTCTCTGCTAAATAAACATTAACTCAATGTCTGAATACCTTGCAGGAGACGAATGTGCTGAGAATAAAAGAGGGATTTAAATATGTCAATATTTTATTATATGTCTTAGTTAAATTACTTAGTTGTGTCTTCCTTGTCTTCTGTCTAAAACTGTTAAGACCTCAGGGATGAATTAGTTACCTTATAACTTCATCACTGGTCAAAATTACTGAATAAATATGTTGGCATGTTTTCAGTTTTCATTAACAATTTTCTTTTTGTCATTGTTTTCTCTCTTTTTTTTATTTTAAAGAATAGTCCCACAATTGGGATATCCCACTATGTATATCTGGCATTCCTGAAACTTGGTATATATCCCAGATCTGCCCACTGTGCCTCCAAACTGCTGGCAATATAAATAGACATGTCACAGCTTGATAATTCAGTTCTTTTCATTTTCTTATTGATTCTGAGAGGCGGAGCCTGGCTGGTTAGGGTAGCCAGGACATGGGTTCTGGTCCTAACTCCAGTAACAGAAAAAGGTTCCCATTAAATGCTGCACTCCTGGTTAAGATCCACTGTCTTCCCTCTATGAGCAATATTGTTTTCCTTTATCTGTGAGTCTGTTATAACTCATCTAAAATCTAGGGCAGAGTTCTATCCTTATTCTACATAGAGAGAAACCAAGGCTCACACAGATAAGTGGTTTTGTACTCATCCCATCATTCTAGTACATCACTAATGAAGTTGAAGCCACCTCAGCGAGGTATGGTGACACATGCCTGTAATTGTTCTTAGAAAGAGGGAGCAAGAATTTCAAGATTTCAAAGTCACCCAAGGAGAAAATGGTCAGTGGTATTGTGCGTGATCCTCAGAACAAAGTGATAATTGGTGATAAACAGGTGATAATTGGTCCAGGCCAATGTCCCTAGCCTTCCCTGCAGCTCCAGAATTTCAGATCCATGGTACCATTAATTTTTTTGCTAAGGTATTTAATTGTGTTTGCTTGTGTTTTCTAATGTTTCTTGTCCAAGGCAGCTTAGGTCATCTCAGGGTTAGACTCCTGTTTGTCACTAATGAATGGAACTCTTCTGCATGTGGGGAAGTTAGCCTGAGTCTGGGATGAGCTCCCTAATTGTGGAAAGCCCTTAGCCCTGAAACCATATGCACAGAACAGAAATGGACCCAGCACATTTAATTCATACGTTTTTACATTCTTGCTCACATAATTAAAAGGGAAAATGGAACATTGATACTAAAATCTCAGTAAGATACTTGCAAACTAAATCCAAGTACAAATCAAAGATATCATCCACAATGACCAGCTAGGCTACATACCAGATATGCAGGGCTGGTTCAATATATGGAAATCCATCAATGTAATACACCATTTAAACAACTGAAATAAAGACAACCTGATAATTTCCTTAGATGCTGAAAAAGCATTTGATAAAATGCAACATTCATTTATGTTTAAATTCAAAGAGAGATAAAAGATACAAGGCACTTATCCTAAACAGTAAAGGCAATATACAGCAAACCTATAGTCAACATCACACTAAACAGAAAGAAACTTAAATAAATCCCACTGAAATCAGGGACAAGGAAAGGCTGCCTACTCCATACGTATTTAACATAGTACTTGAAGTAATAAGACAATTAAAGGAGATCAAGGGGATTCAGTTCAGAAAGGACTGAATAAGCCAAAGTATCACTGTTTGCAAATGATATGGTAGTATAAATGAGTGACCCAAAAAAATTCTAACAGGGAACTTATACAGCTGATAAGCACCTTCAGCAAAGTGGCTGGATACAAAATCAACTAAAAAAAAATCAGTAGCCTTCCTATATACATAAGACAAATGGGATGAGAAAGAAATAAGGAAAACAACATCCTTCACAATAGCCACAAAGGGCATAAAGTACCTTGGTGGCTATTTTAACCAAGCAAGTCAAAGACTTGTATGAAAGAAACATTCAGTCTCTGAAGAAAGAAATAGAAGATATCTGAAGGTGGAAAGATATCCAATGCTAATAGCTTGGCAGGATTAACATAGTAAAAATGGCCATCTTACCAAAAGCAATCTACAGATTCAATGCAATTCCCATCAAGTTACCAACACAAATACTTACAGACCTTGAAAGAAAAATTCTCAACTTCATATGGAATGAGAAGAATCCAAGAATCACTAAAACAATCCTCTATAATAAAAGATCTTCTGGAGGTAATTCCATGCCCGATCTCAAGCTATACTTTAGAGCAACAGTAATAAAATATGTGTGGTAGTTGCATAGAAATAGAATGGTTGATCAATGAAACCAAATAGAAGACCCAGAAATAAACCCACACATTATGGACATCTGATTTTTGACAAAGATGCCAAAACCTTAAATTGGAAAAGTGATAGAATCTTCGACAAATGGTGCTGGTCTAACAGGATGTTTACATGTGGAAAATACAAATAGACCCATACTTATTACTGTATGCAGCAAACTAGAATCCAAGTGGATCAAAGACCTCAATATAAAACCAGACACACTAACCCTGTTAGAAGAAAAAGTGGGAAGTGCCTTGAACTCCATGGCACAGGAGACAACTTCCTGAACAGCACAGGCTCTAAGATCAACAATCAATAAATGGGACCTCATGAAACTGAAAAGCTTCTATAAAGCAAAGAACACTGTTGTAAGAACAAAATGACATCCTACTGTGTGGAGCCAGAGAATGGCTGTTTGACTCCTGCCTGCTTGGAATCTGTGATGCATATTGTACCTTGCATAGCACAGTGAGTTTCCAGCCCTGGACCACAGGTGCTGCTTTGAGCTTTGTAGAGGTTTGTTCAACTGTTCAGATTTGGCAAGGTATGCATATGAGAACTCACCTCCCGCTTACCTGAGAACTGTCCTCCTGCTTTTAGAATTTCCTTGAGAATATGCTGCTTTGCGATTTTCACAGAAACTAGTTCCTCCTCCCTCCATAATTGCCCATTCTTGTTTATAAGCTGTAACCTAAAGAACAATAAACTGAGACTTGGTCAGATTTTTGCCTTGTCTCCATTCCATCCTTCGCGTCTCCTGTTCCATCCCATTCCCACATCCCCCTCCAAGTTCCACGCTTACAGTCCTGCAGGTCGGGACAAATTGGTGCCCAACGTGGAGGCTTGAATATGGGGATTCTGTGAAGAACGCCAAGAGTGCAAGGCCAGCAATGAAGTGAAAAGAAAACTCGGGACTCAGAGGGAGCCTGCCGCAGCGATCAGTCTGAGGTAAGAATCGGTGACCATGGGACAGGATTTAAGCCAGCATGAAAAATGTGAAACAAACAGGAGAGGCTCTCAAGGCTCCAGAGGTAAAGGTTAAATCAAAGCATCCATGGCTTCCTGAAGAAGGAACAATTAATGTAAGACGGTGGTCTCAAGTTGGAGACGTGCTGCAAGATTTCTATAGTACTTTTGGACTTGACAAGGTTCCAGTCACAGCTTTCTCATACTTCAGTCTCATAAGAGAATTGAGAGTCGGAAACATTGCTCAAAAACTGTGGCCGCTGCTACAAAAGTTGAGAGTTTAAAAGCTGCAAGCCACTGAGGTAAAAAAGAAGTTTTTGATCCTATCAGTTTCTGCCTCCCCGGAACTCCTGGGATAGGGGGACTGGAATGAGGATCTGTTTTAGTAGCCTTTCTGGAACTTCTGTGGCAGAGAAGTCTGGGAGAAGGCAGGTTTTTGGTTTTACTTCGTCTCTATGTATAATTAATTGTCTTTTTCTTGGTGTTGTGCCCAGAGTTACTGTTTCATTTCTGTGATTAATTATTTGTGGTTTTGTGTCTACTTGAGAGTGCTTGATTTTACTTTTGTTCAAAATTGCGCCTATTTTGGTTCCTGTGATTTCAGTTTTGTTCCATGATAGCCCAGCTATAGGCTATTTATTGTCTTTAATTTGCCTGAGGCAGCAAAAACAAAATGCAAAACTTTTTAACCTGGAAAACTGGCATCCCTGTTTGGGTTGATCAGTGACCTTTGAGCTAGGAAAAATTGACAGCACTTCAGATAGCAATTAATGGCTGGTCGTATAGTAGAAAGTAACTCTCCATGGAATACTCCTGTATTTGTCTCAAAAAGAAATCAGGCAAACGGAGATTGTTACAAGATTTGCATGCAGTTAACGCCACCATGGTTCTTATGGGTGCCCCACAACCTGGACACCCATAGCCATCCATCATTATAATTGCTTTTTTTTTTTTTTACAATTCCTTTGCTCCAAAATGATCAAAAGCGTTTTGCCTTCAGTGTACCATCTTTTAGAAACTTTAAGGAACCTATAAAAAGATATCATTGGAATGTGTTGCCTCAGGGTATGGCAAATAGTCCAACTTTGTGTCAAAACTTTGTAGCTTCTCTATACAAAGAGCTAGAGACAACTGGAAAGAAATTTATATTATTCATTATATGGATGATATCATACTGGAAGGAAAAGAGGAAAATTCAGTTTTAAAGTGTTTTACAGACTTAAAAACAGTTTTAAAATTTTTCAGGACTACAAATTGCACCTGAAAAAGTTCAGCTTCAAGATCCTTTTGGGATATCAGATTAATGGACCAAAAATTATAAATAAAAAGGCAACTTTTAGAATGGGTAATTTAAAGACACTTAATGATTTTCAAAAATTGCTAGGTGATATTAATTGGTTATGACCTTATCTAAAACTAACCACGGGTAAATAAAAACCACTATTTGACAGCTTAAAAGGAGATAGTAATCCTAAGTCTCCTAGAGCTCTTACTATAGAAGGACACTTAGCCCATAAAAAGGTTAAAAATGCTATTGCATCCCAATTCCTTACTTGTGTTGATTATTCCAAACCCCTAATGCTTATCATATTTAATACCACTATTACACCAACTGCAGTGTTCTGGCAAGGAGCACCAATTACGTGGGTGCACCTTCCTTTTTCTCCTAGTAAGGTAATATATCCATATTATAATGCAATTGCAGATATTACTTTATTAGGAAGAGAAAGCGAAAAATATTTTGGCATAGAACCTAATATAATTATTTAGCCCTATTCTAAAGAACAGGTAGATTGATTATTTCAAAATACAGGTTGTTGGCCAATTTGCTTGTGCCTCATTTCCAGGACAAATTGATAATCATTTAATTCAGTTTTATAATTTGCATGCTTTTGTGTTTCCCTGAAAGACTTCTTTACAACCTCTTGCAAATGCATTTACTATATTTACAGATGGATCTTCTAATGGTCAAGTGGCATATTTTTTTAATAAACAAAGTATAAATTTTCAGACCTCATTAAAGTCAGCTCAGCTTGTAGAGTTGCAAGCTATTATTGCCATATTTTCAGCCTTTCCAGATAAAGCTTTAACTATTTATACAGATAGTGCTTATTTGGCTCATTTGATTCCTATTTTAGAAACCTCAGCACAAATAAAACATGCTTCTGAAACAGCAAAATTATTTTTACAATGTTAGTCTCTAATTCAAAAATGTTCTCAGCCTTTCTATATTGGTCATATTCAAGCTCATTCAGGACTACCTGGTCCATTAGCAAAAGGTAATTTTAAAGCTGATTTGACAACTAAAATTATTGACTTTAACATGCAACATACAATGGACAATCTTTCACAGGCTGTTAAATCTCATAAAATTCATCATCTTAATTCTCATACTTTACAATTAACGTTTAAAATTTCTAAAGAACAAACCAGACAAATTGTTAAACAATGCCATTTTGTGTGACATTTTTGTCCACACCTTACCTAGGAGTAAATCCTAGAGGACTAATACCAAACGCTGTTTGGCAGATGGATGTTACACATATAAATAAATTTGGTAATGGTAATTTAAAATATGTTCATGTTACTATTGATACCTTTACTCATATCAATAAGTTAAAATATGTTCATGTTAATATTGATACCTTTATTTTTGCCACCCTACAATCTGTGGAAACAGGTAAACACGTCATAGTTTATTTACTTTCAGAATTTGCAGTAATGAGATTCCCTCAACAAATTAAAACTAACAGTGGCCCTGGTTATATTGGAAAAACTTTTCAACAATTTTGTATTAAGTTTAATATTAAACATACCACTAAAAAAATCCACAAGGATAGGGCATGGTAGAACAGGCTCATTTATCTATTAAAAATTAATCTTGAAAATATTAAAAAGGGAATGGTACCCAAGGAAAGGATCACCACAAAACCTTTTATCACATTGTCTCTTTATTTATAATTTTTAAATGTTGATAAAGATGGTCATTCAGCAGCTGAGTGATTCTGGCATACAAATACAAAAACTCAATATGCTACTGTTCTCTAGAAGGATCCTTTGGATGATAAACCCAAACCCAATCCTAATATGGGGCAGAGGTGCAGTTTGTGTTTATTCCAGACCAATAGATGCAGCACGATGGTTACCTGAAAGACTTATAAAGCAAATAGATGACAATAATATATCCAGGGAAAAAGGAGTCCTTGAGAATGCTTCTTCTTGTTTCTTACAGAAAAAGAAAAATGAACTGGATCATCACCTGGATGACATTGATCGTGGCTGCACTAGGATGGGGAATGGAAGATCAAAACTCAAATCCACACATGCCACTTAATCTTACTTGGTTAATCTTGGGGCCAGAATGAGAAGCTGTGTGTAGTATCTTTAAAATCACACATAAAAGGACCTGTTTTCCTGATATACTATTTCCATCATCCAAGCTATTCTCATATTGTGGTAATTGGGTAAACAGTTGGGGTTACTTCTATGTCTGTCCAGCTGAGAATAGTAGAAAAAGAGAATGTGGAGGATCAGGAGATAGCTATTGTGTCAAGTGGGGATGTGAGATCACAGGCATGGTGGAGACTTCCTAGAATCACAGACTCCATAAAAGTAAACATAAAAGATCTTAAGGACGGTTGGATACATGTCTATAGTTGCTTTAGAGGCACGCCCACCTTAAATATTTCATTTATAGAGTCGGGAAAGAAGAAAAACTGGGACACAGGACTATCCTGGGGAAATAGAATTTACAAAACACTCAGCAAACACCCTGGTACTGTTTTCACTATGAGATTACTCAGCCAATTACCTACAGGTAAAACAGTAGGAATAGGACCAAATCCAGTTCTGGCTCCAGTTCTGAACCCCTACCAGAACCTCCCACCCTACCATGGGGCATGCTTTCCCCAGGTTTAACACCTGTCCTATAGTAACTCCCTTATCAGATAAGTCTACTGAGGATTCTCTTCTAGAACTTGTACAGCATACCTTTCTTACCCTTAATGAATCCAGACCTGAGCTAACAGACTCCTGCTGGCTTTGCTACAATGCAGAACCTCCCTATTATAAAGGAATTGCTGTTTTAGGTAGTTTCTCTATTTCGTTAGATCACAGCTCATGTAGATGGCTACAAAACAATCAAGTTCATCTAACCCTACAGTCCATCCAAGGGCAGGGTACATGTATTGGTAAAATTCCTGCTTCACATAAACATCTTTGCAATGAAACCTTTATGAGTATAAATGCCTCAGGAGCAGGACAATATATAATTCCTCCAAACAATACTTGATGGGCTTGTTCTGGTGGTCTTACCTCCTGCTTTTCTGTGCATTTGTTTTATGATTCTTAATGTGTTTTAGTACAATTAGTGCCAAGATTAACATTCCTCTGATCAGTTTTCTCATCTTTGGGACCCAAAGCAGGATCAAGCCTTGCTATGCCCTAAAAGAGAACCAGTTACTGCAGTTACAGTGGCTGTTCTCCTGGGCTTGGGCCTGTCTAGGGCTAGAACAGTAATTTCTTCTCTAGCTTTGCAGGACAGATATTATGATCAGCTGAGTTCATCAATTGACCTACATATTGAAAGAATGAAAACTATTTCCCACTTACAAAAATCTTTAACCTCTTTCAGAAGTAGTGTTACAAAACAGAAGAGAATTAGACCTTTTGGATACAAGAAATTGTGGTACATTTACATAATGGAATACTACTAAGCAATTAAAAACCAGAAAATCATGAAATTTGCAAACAAAAGGTGGGAACTAGAAAAGATCATCCTGAATGTGGTATCCCAGAAACAGAAAGACACACATGGTATATACTCACTTATAAGTGTATACTAGACCTTTGTAGGAGAAACCTAAAAAATCTGTATACCTAAAAAAGCTGAGGAAGGAGGACCCTGGGTAAGATGATCAATCCTCACTCAAAAACAAACAGGATGGACACCGGAGGAAGAAAAAACAGGAAATAGAACAGGAGCCTACCACAGAGGACCTCTGAAAGACTCTACCCAGCAGTGTATCTAAGCAGATGCTGAGACTCATAACCAAACTCTGGGCAGAGTGCAGGGAATCTTAGGAAAGCATAGGGAGATGTTGAAGACCAGGAGAGGTTTGGACCTCCACAAGCAGAACCAAAATATCTGGACCTAGGTGTCTTTTCTGAGACTGAAACTCCAACCAAGAATCATTCACAGATATAACCTAGAACCCCTGCTCAGATATAGCCCATATCAGCTCAGTATCCAAGTGGTTCTCTAGTAAGGGGAACAGGAACTGTCACTGACATGAACTCAGCGGATAGCTCTTTGGCAGCCTTCCCCTGAGAGGGGAGCAGCCTTGCCAGGCCAGAGAGAAGAGCAATGCAGGCAGATCTGAGAGACCTGATAAGCTAGGATCAAATGGAAGGGAAGGAGGACCTCATCTATCACTGTACTTGGAGAGAGGTGTGGGAGATGAGGGATGGAGGGTGGAATTGGGACGGAATGAGGAATACAAAGTAAATAAACTAATTAATATAAAAATAAATATTGAATTAAAAATAGAAAAGGCGTGTATTCAGGAAATATAGAGCAGGATTGCTATAACTTTAATTGCAAGAACTTATTTTGAAAATCTGAACCAGGCTTTATGGGCCCATGTGCTCAGAGACTAAGCGCACATCAAATACTACTCATACCTTTTCTTTCAGACTGAGCATCTTAAACCTGGAAAATAACAGCCACACCATTTTACAAACTTTTTTTTTGGTTGAACTACTGTAATTGTTGATAAATTCAGTAATTTTGCATTACATAAGTTCAGTCTTTCATTCCGATACTTCATTCCCTGGTCTGTGGGAATCAGAAGTGGCCAGTCAGGACATTTATTGATCATCTAAAATTGATTACCTCAGGAAAAATTGCTAATGTTCAGTACTTTTCCCCCTTCTTCTTGTGCATCACATACTGTGCTGTGACAATGATAGTTTCAATGTTCTCAAAGAACTCAATTCTTGCAGAGGCCACTCTTCATCTGTAAGCACAATAAAGCCAGAGATGTTGGAACACACACATTCACTGGCCTAATTTCCCTCTCCACTGACCAGTCAAGGTCTTGCCTGGAAAGATTTTACAGAGTACTTTTCCAGCATTGAGAAGCAAAGGTAGGATTCAGGGTTCAGAAAGCTTTTCAATTACCTACATAACATGAGGCAAGCCTGAGCTAAAGGTGACGTTGCTCTATATAGAAATAATCAACAGCACTTGAGAAAAATGAGAAGATATTCTCAATGGCCAGAAAACAAAGGGGAATAAAATAAATAAGTTGATAGAGAAACCGAAATTTAAAGAAGCCAAATAATTATTTTAAGGAAATAAACGTAATTAAAAAACAACTAGGGGGAGCCAAGATGGCGGTGCCGGGAGAGCACTGCGTCTGAGAAGCGGGACAGCACTCTCCGTGCAGTGACCAGGAGACTGAACTCTGGGCCCTGAAACTACAGCAATCATGTTTCCCAGGTGAGAGGATGCTCCCACGGCGTGGGAATGGTCGGGTCCACTCTCCGCTGCCCAGCCAGAACCTGGAAGAAATTCCGGGTAACGGAGGCTTTGGGTCTCCGGGCTGGAGCCGCAAGCCTGCATGTCCTGATCACTTTCCCAGGCTGATCGGTGGGCACAAGGGTGCCTGAGACTGGGAGTCCCAGTTGCAAGAAAACCTCACAGGGAAGCAAAGTTGCAAGTCTGATCACGGGTTACCCAGTCTTTCCCTGGAAGGTCTCACAGACCTCGGGTACCCGCCGCCATAGCAACTGATCTCCCGCTGCGCTGAGAGCTGTAGCCCTCCTGTAGACAAAAGGGCTGAGAAAGAAATTAGGGAAACAACACCCTTCACAATAGCCACAAATGACATAAGGTACCTCAGAGTAACCCTAACCAAGGAAGTCAAAGACTTGTATGAAAAACTGTCAAATCTCTGAAGAAAGAATTAGAAGAAGATATCAAAAATGGAAAGATCTCCCATGCTCATGGTTTGGCAGGATTAACATAGTAAAAATGGCCATCTTACCAAAAGCAATCTACAGATTCAATGCAATGCCCATCAAATTACCAACACAATTCTTTACAGACCTGGAAAGAAAAATTCTCAACTTCATATGGAATAGCAAGAAACCCAGAATTGCTAAAACAATCCTCTACAATAAAAGATCTTCTGGAGGTATCTCCATCCCTGATCTCAAGCTGAACTATAGAGCAACAGTTATAGAAACTGCATGGTACTGGCATAAAAACAGAATGGTGGATCAATGGAACTGAACAGAAGACCCAGAAATAAACCCACACACTTATGGATACCTGATTTTTGACAAAGCATCTTCAACAAATGGTGCTGGTCCAACTGGATGTCTACATGTAGAAAAATGAAAATAGATCCATACTTATCACCCTGCACAAAACTGAAGTCCAAGTGGATCAAAGACCTCAACATAAAACCAGACACATTAAATTGGCTTGAAAAAAAAAAAGTGGGGAATACCCTAGAACTCACTGGTATAGGAGAAAACTTCCTGAACAGAACACCAACAGCACAGGCTCTAAGAGCAATAATCAATATATGGGACCTCATGAAACTGAAAAGCTTCTGCAAAGCAAAGGACACCGTCACCAAAACAAAGTGACTGCCTACAGATTGAGAAAGAATCTTCACCAACCCTTTATCTGATAGAGGACTCATATCCAGTATATATAAAGAACTAAAGAAGCTGAAAAGCAGCAAACCAAGTAATCCACTTAAAAAATGGGGAACAGAGCTAAACAGAATTCTCGACAGAGGACTATCGAATGGCAGAGAAGCACTTAAAGAAATGCTCAACCTCATTAGCCATTAGGGAAATGCAAATCGAAACAACCCTGAGATTTCACCTTACACCCATGAGAATGGCGAAGATCAAAAACTCAAGTGACAACACATGCTGGAGAGGTTGTGGAGAAAGGGGAACCCTTCTCCACTGCTGGTGGGAATGTAAACTTGTACAACCACTCTGGAAATCAATCTGACGCTTTCTCAGACAACTAGGAATAGCACTTCCCCAAGATCCAGCAATACCACTCCTGGGCATATATCCAAAAGAAGCTCAAGTACACAAAAAGGACATTTGCTCAACCATATTTGTAGCAGCTTTGTAATAGCCAGAAGCTGGAAACAGCCCAGATGCCCCTCGACTGAAGAATGGATGCAGAAACTGTGGTACATCTATACAATGGAATATTACTCAGCAATGAAAAATAAGGAAATCATGACATTTGCAAGTAAATGGTGGGACCTGGAAAGGATCTTCCTGAGTTGTCCCAGAAGCAAAAAGACACACACGGTATATATTCACTCATATAGACATACAACATAGGACAAATCCACTAAAATCTGTGCATCTAAAGAAACTAAGCAAGAGAGAGGACCCTAACTAAAATGGTCAATCCCCATCTTGAAAGGCAAAGAGGATGGACATCAGAAGAAGAAAACAGGAAACAATCTAGGAACCTTCTACAGAGGGCTTCTGAAAGCCAGAAGAAAACAGGAAACAACCTAGGAACCTACCACAGAGAGCCTCTGAAAGCCTCTGCCCTCCAGACAATCAAAGCAGATGCTGAGCCTGATGGTGAACTGTTGAGCAGAGTGAATGGAATTTTATGTAAGAAGTGGGAAATGGTAAGAGCTGGGGAGGACAGGAACCCCACAAGGAGAGCAACAGAACAAGGAAATTTGAACACAGGGAACTTCCCAGAGACTCATACTCCAACCAAGGACTATTCATGGAGATAACCTAGAACCCTTGCACAGATGTAGCCCATGGCAGTTCAGTGTCCAAGTGGGTTACATAGTAATGGAAAGAGGGACTGCCTCTGACATAATCTGATTGGCCTGCTCTTTGATCACCTCCCCCTGAGGGGGGAGCAGCCTTACCAGGCCACAGTAGAGGACAATGCAGCCACTTTTGATATGAACTGATAGACTAAGATCAGAAAGGAGAGGAGAACCTCCCTAACAGTGGACTTAGGGAGTGGCATGCATGCAGAAAGGGGAGGGAGGGTGGGATCAGGAGGAGAGGAGGGAGGGGCTTAAGGGGGATACAAAATGAATAAAGTATAATTAGTAAAATAAAAAATAAAAAAACACAAAAAACAAAACAAACAAATAAAAAAACAACTAAAATGACTTTGAAAAAGATGGGGCCATTCTTTTTCAAAGGGAACAACATTAAGATACTGTGTGAAATTCTCATAAGCACAGTATTACTTCTTTAGATTTGGGATCTGACACACACAGTTACAGTGAATGGTCTGTGTCTCAATCCCCATAGCTGACATAAACATGCAAGTGGACTGGGCATATCTGCAAAGGACAGTTCCCCAGGTGGATATTCAATATTCATTAGAACATACTTTGTGAGGAGTATTGAGCTGAGCCTTTTGGAGGTCCATAGGTAATGGTGAGTGACATCAGTGACTCCTATGGGTCCCCCAAAGATCCTGATTGACTACACACAGTGGTGACATATTAGGGACTCCTAGCACACTATTAAAGTCTCAAAATGGATCTGAGGATAGGACAAAGATTGCTTCTCCCTTATTCACGGAAGTCTCCTAAGGTGACCTTGTTCCACATGTATTTCCTTATAGTTGCACCAAGCTTTGTTGTTGGTGCCTGAGACTACTGTGGGATGGTCTGATTGGCCTTTCAATCATTTAAAGGCTTTTACAATGGACAATAAAGTTAGACACACACCTTGAGTCTGGTCTCCTGAGTCTGATTTGCCAAGATGCTGTGTGGGTTCTGTCACCACTCACACACCTCCTTTATCTGGTTCCTGATCCCCACAATGGTATCCTTCCCAAAACTGTACACCAACCAATCTGGTCTGTCTTCATTCATCTGACATTAATTATTACCTATTGGGAAATTACAAAATCACTCACCCTGCTACAATCAGTTCATTTTCACAATGGTGACATCAGCAGCCCTTTGAGTACCCTATTTCTCCCTCTGATATATAAAATGAGCTAGTCTTTCTTATCGTGGTCTCAAAGCAAAATCTGAGCTCCACATGCAAATCTTCCTGCTACTGCAAAAAAGAATTGACTACATGACTCAAATGGGTAATATCAAAACTGAGTGATGGTACATCCCTTTACTTAAAGATGATATTTAGCATGATCTAAAAGATGACAAGGTCATTTTCATGGAAAGCAACAGAATGGGATCAAGGTCACCTGATTCAACATACAAGAGCCTGACTCTGAAATGTTTTTATAAAAGGCTTGGTATGCATCTGTTCTAGAATTAATATCCTGTATGTGGTGAAACTACTCTGTACACTTAAGAAATTAAAAATAAAAAATATTTTAAATGATAGCATGGATTCATCCCTGGCTACCAATCGAAGAGGAGCAGCCTACAACAGATTTTTGCATTCCACATATGCTGTAATCCATAAATCTCTTCTAGGTTAAGGACCCAGGTTATACTTTGAACAATTTTACTAGTGAAACATGCTAGAGTGCATGTCTAGGCCATTTCTCTTGTGTGTATATGTGGTTTCAGGACAGAACACTTTCCATTGGATATGTCATTTGGAAGCTCATCCAGAGTTGGCATTGTTTAATGACTAATAGGAATATTAGCCTAAGTGACCTGAGCTGCTTTGGATGGAAAACATTCGAAAATACATGTTGGTAAATACCTTAGCAAACACTTGCTGGTGTCATGGCTTTGAAAAGCTACAACTGCAAATACTATTATGGACACTGGCATGAGCCAATCACAAGGCCTACCACCATACTACTGACCATTCTTTCTTTGGGTGACTTGGAAATTTTGAAATTCCTGCCTCCTCTTTCAAAGCAATATTATTAGAAGCCAGTGTCTCATTTATGTGCTTTCAACTTCATTTAGTGATTTATTAGAATGATGGAATGAGGAAGCAGTCACACTTAACTATATTATAAAAATACTTATCTCTGTGAGCTAGGTTTCACTATCAGTAGAATGAGGACAGTACTCTGCCATAGTACTCTGATATGTTATCATAGACTCCATGATAAAGAAAAACAACATTGCTCATAGATGGGAGAGAGCAGATTATAAGGCAGGAAGGCACCATTTGATGGCAGCCTTCCTTTGTTACTGGAGTTAGGACTAGAGCCTATATCCTGGCCACCCTAACCAGCCAGGCTTAACCACTCATCACCAATAAGCCAATCAAGACATAAATTATTGAGGTGTGACCTGCCTACCTATATGGCAGACACTTTCTGGAGGGAAAGTAGGCCTATCTAGCAAGTTCAAGGCTAGCCAGCGATTCATGCTGGTATTATACGTTATAACAAAAAGAGAATAAACAATGGATAAAATCAAATTATTACAGAAAAATTTAAACATATGAATATATGTATTTGGAGTAAAAATTTTGTGCAGTGATGAAGATATAAGGTAACTAGTACATCTTTGAAGTTCTAACAGGTTTAGATAAAAGCCAGGAGATAAGCACTATTATGTAATCTAATCAAGACATGTAATGAATTTTCCATTCATAAAATCCTCACACATTCACAGCTACTTTCTCTCCTGCAAGGTATTCAGATAAAGAGTTATTCAGCAGAGAATTTCTCATCTGGAAGAAGCAGCCTTTCCCAGAATGAGATTCAAGGGGAAATTAGAAGTTAATGGAGTCTGCTGCTTCACTAATTTTCACATAAGAGAAAGATATAAATGTTTCTTCAGAATATCCTTATTGCTACCAAGCAGGCAGGTTACAGAGATGACAGAGTGGGAACCAAGGACATTAAGACCCAATTGGAGACCAGCAAGTATGGGCCTGCATGGTACTGTCACTGACAGCTACATATAGTTGCCAAGAAAAGGAAAGAGGAGAACACTTGGAGGGGGCTGACCCACCACAGCCAAGTAGATAGAGGATATAGCAGGCATATCACAAGCATTGTTCTTTGGCATTTTGATCCTTTATGGTTAGCATCCCTCCCTAACTTCATTCATATTTCAAAGCTTTTTGTAAATGCCTGATTTCCCCAGCCCTAGAGTATTTTGATGGAGTCTCAGAATCCCCTGACAACATCCCCTATGTCCTCTGAAGTAACCATCACTCAGGAAAGCTTACTGAATGTTTTTCCGGCATCTGTGAAGCAGAATATAATCCCAGTTAGACAAGTCAGTCTTTATTACTGCCAATTTTTTTTTCTGTCCTTACAATAGGCATAAGCTCCAGCAGGGGTAAACTTTAAATGTGTCCTAACAGTCTCCCAGAGCTGCCTATTTACCACCTGTGAGCTTAACTCAGTCTTGTGGCTTTGGTGAAGTGGTCAGCCACTTATTAAAACACTTGTATTCTCAATTTCTCATTTTTTAAAACACTTCCCCCATTTTGGGGAGATCTGGGCGGAGAGACTTCTATAACTACCAATCTAAACTAGGTTCTGATGCTATAGGTCTTATTTTTCTTCTGCATCATCAAGGCTGTGTTAAAGATGAACTTATGATCAACCATTCATATCTTACTGCTATTAATGACATGCTCATGGGGCTAAATTGATGGTTCAGTCCTTAAGAGCACTGTTTGCTCTGTCACAGAGCCTAGCTTTGAATTCCATCACCGAAGAGACAGCTCACAACTGCCTATAGGTCTAATCACATGCATCAGATCCTCTATTTTGTCCTCCATTGATACATAGCATGCACTTGCTATATACATTGTGAAATAACTAATACATATAAATTAAATCAGTTTCCTTTAATATTAAAACGTTTGGGGGTATTTTGGGTTTTTTTTTTTGTTTTTTTTTTTTTTTACAATATAGAATCAAGTATGTGTGTGTCTTTTCAAAACTTGCATACCTGGTCCCTAGAGGGACGAAAGAATATAGTACGTGCCTTGGACATGGAAAGACAGGTAATTCTGAGCCTTCCAATGTCAGTAATATGAGCCACACTTGGGTACAAAAGAAAAGCAGAATTATGAACTTTCCACCTCACGAATATGTCATTGGAGTGCAGAGGATGGAGATTTTCCATTTCTGCTTTTGTCTCCTAGCACTTCAAGGTGAAAAAAGTCCCTGCTATGTGGTTGTAGGACTCAATGGATTTCTATCCCTCTGTGAATGAACTTTTCACATTTCTTCCTATGTTTTCATTGTTAACACAGTTCTCTTAATGTGAGTAAAGATGACAAAAGGATTGGTTGAAACAGCTCAGAACCTTGTAAGAATATAGCAGAAACATTTCCATATTTTAAGATATACTCTCATTTATGAAACTTTTGGGGACAGAATATATCTATCTAGCCATAGCTCTACTGGAACTCACTATTTTGACCAAGCAGGCCACAAATCCAGACATATTGGCCTGAAACCATCTCCTAGGTACTATGATTATAGGCATGCACCTCTAATCCCAACTGAGGGTTATTTGTAAAATGGCCTCTCTTTGAAACAGAGAAAGAACAAAATAAGATTTTAAAAGGAACCATCAGTTTTGATAAACAGTAATACCTCTTGAATTTCCATACTAATGTAATTTGGCAATTAAATTTCTCTGTTTTCAACAATTGGGTGATTTTTTTATGTTAGTTTCATCAGTTTGATAATGGTGGATCTGTCTTTGTGTGTATACATTTCTTCAATTGATCTATAAGCAGTAAGAGGACAATGTACTGCAATCTATTACTACTTCCCCTATATGTTATAAAATGACCCAGGAAGTCATTTCGTTCAAGTGATGTCAATGGCACTTATATGGATTTAAAACTTATTTACCTTTAGTGTGTTAGTGTGAATATTCCAAATCCCAATTGTACAAATGAGAGAAAAAAAATGTAGAAGTAATATGAATCTCCCAGAGTGAAATTGGGTTTTCAGGGTTAGCAGCAACCAACTTCACCCACTGAGATAATTCTCTGGCATTAGTGTGTCATTCTAAGATATGCAGTAAACAACTGTTTACTAGTAAGACTAGATTAACACATTCACAAAACAACACTATATAATTTTATTGGACAATACGATTTATTATTCAGATCATCATGCTTTCTCCACCCTTATATGATGACATTTCTAACTTGAAAAGGAGACAATATTTTATGGATTTCAACCAATCTTATTTGAGAATCAGTTTGTCAGCTTTGTGGAAATGTCTGAGGTATGCAAAGCTGGCAACTTGACATTTCATTGGCATACAAAGACGACAAAAAGTAGACCAAAAAGTTGTCTTCTGCTATCCACATGGACATGTGCTAAAACCCCATAATCATAGTACACACACCAGAATTCTTTTTACTAGCAAGAAATGAAAATGTTGTGACATTATCTAGCATCACTATGTAATTTCCTGAGAAGCTAATAGTTCAAGATGAAGTGGCAAAGAATACCTACTGTGAATATGAAGAATTATGGAACAATATATATTATGTACATATCCACAGAACATCAAGCTATGTTGTGAGATATACAGTTGTCTAATGGGTATAATATTTCCTTATAGCTCTACCAGCTAGATAAAAAGGCAAAGTTTCATGTACCAAATTAAATATGTTCATAGAGATTTCCTGCAGAATGAATTCTTTTCTGATAATGGACACTACAGAAATGTTCAAAGTCTTCATCCTATTAAAAACATTCATAGGACTTTTCTCCAGTATATGTTCTTTTATGTCTTTGCAGATAAAAGTTTTTTTTATTAAATTTTTATTTTTTATGTTAATTAGTTTATTTACTTTGTATCCCAGCTATAGCCCCTCCTTTATTCCCACCCAAACACACCCTCCCTCCTTCATATCCTCCTTGCCCCTCTCTAAGTCCACTGAGAGGGGAGGTCCTCCTCACCTTCCATCTGACCCTTATCAGGTCTCACCAGGACAGGCTGCAATTTCCTCCTCTGTGGCCTAGCTAGGCTACTCCTCCCACAGGGGGTGAGGAGGTCAAAGAGTTAGCCACACAGTTCATGCCAAAGACAGTCCTTGTTCCCCTTACAAAGGAAGCCACTTGGATACTGAGCTGCCATGGGTTACGTCCAAACAGGGATTCTAAGTCATATCCAAGCATGGTCCCTGGTTGGAGAATCAGTCTCCAACAAGCCCCTGTACCCAAATATATTTGGTCCTTGCGGAGCTCCTGTTCTCTCCAGGTCTTAATTCTCTTTTCTTTCATATGATTCCCTGTACTCTGCCTGAAGTTTGGCCATGTGTCTCAGCATCTTCTTTGATACACTGCTACGTAGAATCTTTCAGAGACCATCTAGGAGGACACCTATGCTGCTTCTTGTTTTCTCCTACTTCCAATGTCCATCCCATTTGTCTTCCTAAGTATGGAACTTCTTACCCCAGGTACTCCTTCTTGTTAAGCTTCTTTAGCTGTGCAGATTTTAGTATTTTTATCCTATATTAGAGGTCTAGTATCCATTTATAAGTGAGTATACACAGTATGTGTCTTTCTGCTTCTACAATACCTCACTCAGGATGATCTTTTCTAGGCCCCACCGTTTTTTGCCTGCAAATTTCATGATTTCCTTGTTTTTAATTGCTGAGTAGTATTCCATTGTGTAAATGTACCACAACTTCTGTATCCATTCCTTAGTTGAGGGACATCTTGGTTGTTTCCAGGTTCTGGCTATTACAAATAAAGCTGCTACAAACATGGGTGAACAAATGTCCTTGTTGTGTATTTGAGTATATTTTGGATACGTGCCTAGGACTGGTAGAGCTGGATCTTGAGGAAGCATTATTCCTAATTGTCTGAGAAAGCACCAAATTGATTTCCAAAGTGGTTGTACAAGTTTACATTCCCACCAACAATGGAGGACTGTTCCCCTTTCTCCACAACCTCTCCAGCATGTGTTGACACTTGAGCTTTTTATCTTAGCCATTCTGATAGGTGTAAGGAGAAATCTCAAGGTTGTTTTGGATTGTATCTCCCAGATGGCGAAGGACATTGAGCATTTCTTTAATGTTTTTCTGCCATTTTACATTCCTCCACAGAGTTTAACTGTGTACCCCATTTTTTAATTGGATTACTTGATTTGTTGCTTTTTAACTTCTTTAGTGCTTTATATATACTGGATATTGGCCCTCTGTCAGATATAGGGTTGGTGAACACCCTTTCCCAGTTGGTAGGTTGTCACTTTGTTTTGAAAACAGCGTCCTTTGCTTTACAGAAGCTTTTCCGTTTCATGAGGTCCTATTTATTAATTGTGCTGTTGGTGTTCTGTTCAGGAAGTACTTGCCTGTGCCAATGAGTTCTAGGCTATTCCACACTTTTTCTTCTAATTGATTTAATGTGTTTGGATTTACGTTGAGGTCTTTGATCCACTTGGACTTTAGTTTTGTGCAGGGTGCAGATAACAGTTTTGACAAAATACTTTACCACATTGAATACATTTGTAGGCTTTCTCTCCCTTATGTGTCTTTTTATGCATTTGGAGATTACCATGTTGAGAAAAAGTTTTATAGTGGTTACACTCATACAGATTCTCTCCACTCTGTGCATTTTTATGTATTTGGACAATACTCTGCTGTGATGACCCTTTACAATACTGGTTACCTTCACAGGATTTCACTCTGGTATGTGTTCTTTTATGTACTTGCAGATGACTATATGGTAAACATGCTCTAGCACACTGATTACATTTGCATAGTTTCTCTCCATTAGCATTATTTTATTATTTTGAACATTAAAACATTCTGAAAAAGCTTTACCACACTGGTTACATTCATAGGGTTTCTTCCCAGTATGTGTTCTTTTATGAATTTTTAGATTACCACATTTTGAAAAACCTTTACCTTACTGGTTACGATAATAGTTTCTCTCCAGTATGTGATCTTTTATGTCTTTGGAGATTACGGTCACATGAAAAGGCTTTACCACACTGGCTACATCCATAGGGTTTCTCTCCAGTATGTGTTCTTTTATGAACTTTGAGATTACCCTGACATGAAAAGGCTTTACCACACTGATTGCATTCATAGGGTTTCTCCCCAGTATGTATTCTTTTATGTCTTTGGAGATTACGGTCACATGAAAAGGCTTTACCACACAGGTTGCATTTGTAAGGTTTCTCTCCTGTATGTGTTCTTTTATGACGTTCGAGATGACCATGACGTGAAAAGGCTTTACCACACTGGGTACATTCATAGGGTTTCTCTCCAGTATGTGTTCTTTCATGAATTTTGAGATTACCCTGACATGAAAAGGCTTTACCACACTGGTTGCATTCAAAGGGTTTCTCCCCAGTATGTGTTCTTTTGTGTCTTTGGAGATTACGGTCACATGAAAAGGCTTTACCACACTGGGTACATTCACAGGATTTCTCTCTAGTATGTGTTCTTTTATGACGTTGAAGATTACCATGATGTAAAAAGGCTTCACCACACTGGTTACACTCATAGGGTTTATTTCCAGTATGTATTCTTTCATGTATCAAAAGAGTACCATGTTGTGAAAAGGCTTTACCACACTGATTACATTCATGGGGTTTCTCTCCAGTATGTATTCTTTTATGACTTCGGAGACCACCCTGACATGAAAAGGCTTTACCACACTGGTTACATTCATAGGGTTTCTCTCCAGTATGTGTTCTTTTATGACTTCGGAGACTACCTTGACATGAAAAGGCTTTTCCACACTGTGTACATTCATAGGGTTTCTCTCCAGTATGTATTCTTTCATGTACCAAAAGAGTAGCATGAAGTGAAAAGGCTTTACCACACTGTTTACATTCATAGGGTTTCTCTCCAGTATGTGTTCTTTTATGAGTTTGGAGATTACCATGCTTTGAAAAGGCTTTACCACATTGATTACATTCATAGGGTTTCTCTCCCGTATGTGTTCTTTTATGATTATAGAAAGTACCATGATGTGAAAAGGCTTTACCACACTGGTTACATTCATAGGGTTTCTCTCCAGTATGCACTCTTTTATGTTGTTTGAGATGACCATGCTGTGAAAAGGCTTTACAACACTGGTTACATTTATAAGGTTTCTCTCTGGCATGAATTCTTTTATGTCTCTGCAGATGATTGTGTTGTAAAAAGGCTATATTACACTGGTTACATTCATAAGGTTTGTCTCCAGTATGTGTTACTCTATGTCTTTGGAGATGACTGGGTTGTGAAAAAGCTTTTTCACATTGATTACATTTATAGGGTTTCTCTCTGGTATGTGTTCTTTCATGCCTGCAAAGATAATTGGTACACATGTAAGCTTTACCACATTCATTACACTGATAAATATTTTTATCTGTATGAATTATTTTTACAATTTGGTCTCATTGAAAAGGGGTACCAGATCTTAAGGTTTCATCACTTTGTTTGCATTCATAATTTTCCCTTTTTTAATGGGTTGTTGAGTTTTTGTAGATATCTATAACGGTAGGGGCATTTATTATATGGTTTAAGGTATAGCCTCCTTTTTCTGTATGAGGTTTTTCACAAATGTAAAGAGAAATGGAGACCATTCTGATATTAACCACACTGACTGTAATTATACTTTTCCTATACATTGTGTCAGTAAAGTGACTCAAAACAAACACATGACTTTCCACTTATTTTGTATTCATAGAAATTGTCCACAGTGTGAGACTGTGGATGTATTCCCAATGATGTTGTACAATTAATTAATTGTATTAATTTATTAGTAGTCCCCCACTTAGAGTAGTTTTTCTGAATGAGAAACAAATTCAAAAATGGCCGATTAATAATTCATAATGAGGTAAGCAAAAATTAAGTATAGATTTACTATCAGACACTCTGCTGTACACATGCATTGGGTATTTTAGAACACATTTACCTGTGGTAATGTATATGTGAATGCCATTTGGGAAGAGTAAGCATTGCTAGGTTTGTTCCAAGGAAAGCCTCTACAAAGAGGTGATCCTAGAGAAACTACAAGATTCTCAATGTTATACCTTTTTTACTTTTTCACTAATAATTTTGTCATTATTAACTAATTAATATTTAACAATATAGTAATTGTAAACTTGTATCACATTCAGAAACTATAGTCACAGTGGGAACTACTACATATCTCCTTATTGTTCTGGGAGAGAGAGGTACATTGCTCTTTTCAGGATCCCTATGCTCATGAGGCTTGTATCCACTTTGCCCAATGTTATACTACTTCAAAGAAAAATAACAAATAAAAGATTTTTCACATTCACAGATTGATATTTTGATCCTCATAGACATGTACTATATGGATTAATGTTTTTCCACAACAACATTTTTGAATCCCATAAAGGGACCTCTCTATAAAGTTAGCGATGATTTAAAAGCATGTAAGGAACAAATGCTTTATTCTGGACTATTTACTAACGGGAAGATAGTGGACATATACTTATCATCCAATGTGTATACATTTTGCAATGTTTATGTTGTAGGAGATGATACAGATTGACAGTTCAACATCATAGCTCTCATGGGGCTATGGTTCAAATGGTAACATCTCGTGACTGAACTCTTTTCTTGTCCACATTCTTGGAGGAATTCCATTCAGATTTTGGATTTGTAAGAATTTCATAATCATTTATACACTTGAAGTACTGCATTTTTTTCTTAGTTTGTTTTTCACATGATGCTTTTCTTTAACGTTGCTGGGACACATTGAAATTTACTTAGAGGCATTCAGAAAACTCACATTCACATCTCTTGCACATGAAAATTACCTTCTAAGTCTTCCAGAACTTTGACAGTGTTCTTCAATATTATGGTCTTCCCAATTGAAGCCTAAAATATGTATCAGAAAATGTATGAAATATTATTCATAATTAGGCATACTTTAAGTTATTATCTTTAGTGAACCAAGCCTGATCTATGCATATCATTCTTCAGCCCTCTCAATTAAAGTTACAGAAGAACATCATTAATGACAGCAGCAGCAATGGCAGCAACAACAGTTGTGCCCTTATTTTAAAAACTGAAAGTAAGTTCAGTCTTACCTATAGCAAACAGGTTCCTGTAGGTCTCCAACATCACATCTTTGTAGAGACTTTTCTGGGAAGGATTCAGCATAGCCCACTCTTCCCGAGTGAAGTTCACATGCACATCATCATAAGTCACTACATCCTGAAATATCCCATAAATGTGTGGAAAAGAAAGCATGAAAATGACAACCCTGGTAATAAATACTCCATTGAGAATATAGTCATGTATAATTGTTGACACAGAAGTTCTGATGTGATCACTAAGTCATTTTAGAAGGCAACTGAATAATGAGGTTTACGTCTCTCATTTCTATTCCTTTGAAATAGGATATAGCCTGATAAGAGAAATGGCAATTAACAGAGAGGGGTGGTGGAGGTGGTGGGAGATAGACAGAGAGAAATGTACTGAGCACACATCAGACAAATTGTAAGAACAATTACTAACTACTAAAACTAACAGACAAGCTAGGTGTATTGTCTCAGGCAATGTGTTCTAGGACAGCCAGAGGTACATATTAAGACCCTGTCTCCTCTGGAAAAACCAATCAAAGAAACAAACCAAAAAAAAAAAAAATAGAAAGAATACAGTGATGTTCACAGATGTTCTTACAAAGAATAATATTTCATCTTCCAAAACCCTGAAGGGCCCCAGTTTAAACTATACAATTAATAAGATCTTACTAAAAGGGAATGCATGCTTAAAAAGTAATAAATTGAAAAATAAAATGTTAGCACTGAAAATTTTGATGATAAATAAACAACACAGGGCAGGAAAAATGGCTTAGCAGTGAAGAGCTCCTGCTGGTCTTGTGAATAATTTAGATATATTACCAGTATTTACATGGAGGCTCACAACTATCCATTAATCCAAGTTGTGGGTATCTGAGACCATCTTCTGACTCCTGTGAGGCACACATGCATACAGGCAAAATACTCATGTTCATTCAAAAACTTCAAAACAAACAAAACTGTAGGAAGACTGTCATACACCTGGAATGCAATGACTTCAAAGACTCAGCCAATATTATTGCCGTAAAGATATGCCATCCTGGAGGAGGGGCAAGATATCGGCGCCGGGAGAACTCTCATTCTGAGCAGCAGCACAGCAGGATCAGCACAGTGACCAGCAATCAGAACTCTCGGCGATAAAACACAGTCATTGTGTTTCCCAGTTGAGAGGATACCCCACGGTGGGGGATTCAATCAGCTTTTAACTCACCCGGCTAAACCGCGGAAGAGATCCCGGTTCCGCCAGACGCTTGGCTGCCGGCCGCCAGCCCCAGCCCCAGCCCAGAGCCACAAGCCAGTGTCTCTGGTCACGGTCCCAGACTGAACCGTGCGCACCACACTATCAGAGACTGGAATTTTCAGTTGAGAGATAACCCCAGGGTACAGGAAACGATTGGGACTGGCCTTAGGTCACCCAGACATCCCCTGGAAAAGACTCGGGCAGGCTCCACGGGCACCCCAGGAGCTAGCCCGGAGCCAGAGCCGGGGACCCAGGTTCCGGCACAGAGCCCTGCCTGCCTGCGCGCCTGATTCGCCGCCGGAGATAGAAACGGCGGGTGTGATCTCAGAGCACTCAGCTCACCCCCAACCTGAAAAGGTCCCCGGAAAATTACCCAGCTTAGGGAGGCACTCAGGCTCCCAAAAGCCGCAAAGGCAGACACAGGCAGTTTCTGCGCACCAGACAGCTGGCAGAGACTGAGCCGCCATCACACAGCTGTGCTCCAGGCACAGGCAGTTTCTGCGGCCAGCCAGCTGGCGGACACTGAGCAGTGTGCACCAGGGCAAAAAAAGACACTGGGAGTCCTTGTCTCCAGAGAATCCACGGGGAAGGAAGGAAACTGTACTGACCTAAATCACCCAATCCTTCCCTAGAAAAAGTCTAGCAGTCTAGTGGAGCCAAGGCGCCAGCACTCAGCTGTGCTCCAGACACAGGCACAAACAGTTGAGGCGCGCCTGATGTCCAACTGGGTCACAGCAGCTGATCATTAAATTTACAACAAGAAACCCAGAAACAGGGCAGCTGCCCTCAGGACTTCCCTGGGTGAGAGGAGAACCCTCTCGACTAACAAAGACCACAGTTACCACAGAGGTCTATATCCCTGAGATGAACAACTCCTGAAAAAACACCAGCAATCCAGGGACTATACCCAAAAAGCTGAGAAGACATCCTTCAGGAAAAACCAGCTTTCTGCAAAGGGGATTCTCTCCACCACAGGATCCCGAGGAACCACTAGAAAATAACCCCAAACACCTAAGATAACACAATGGGTAGAGGCCAAGCGTAAAAGCTCAAGCAACAAAAGACAGAGCAATATGGCATCTCCAGAACCCAGTTACCCAGGGGCAAGTAGCCCTGGACACCCCACCATAACTGAAATCCAAGAAGATGACCTAACAAGTATGCTCATGAAGATGATAACAGAGGAAACAAATAAGATTCGTAAAGACATAGAGGAAGATAAACTCAAACTGAATTTTGCCATCCGTAAAGAAATAGAGGAAGATGCAGCCAAACAGTTTATGGCCTTTAGAAAGGAAATGCTTAAAACACTGAATGAAATGATAGAAACAGAGTTGAAGGAACTAAAAGAAAAACAGGAAAGTACAATCAGACAGGTGAAGGAAGTAAACAAAACAACTCAAGACCTGAAGATAGAATTGGAAAAATTAAAGAAAACACAAATGGAAGAAATAATGGAAAGGAAGAATCTAGGGAAGAAAACAGGAACTACAGAGGCAAGCATAACCAACAGACTAAAAGAGATGGAAGAAAGAATCTCAGGTGTAGAAGATACAATGGAAGAAATCGATGTATCTGTCAAAGAAAATGTTAAATCCGAAAAATTCCTGACACAGACCATCCAAGAAATGCAAGACAATATGAAAAAACAAAACCTAAGAATAATAGGTATAGAGGAAAAAGAAGACTCCCTTCTCCAAGGCCCAGAAAATATTTTCAACAAAATCATTGAAGAAAACTTCCCCAAGCTAAAGGAGAGGCCAATTAGAATACACGAGGCCTACAGAACACCCAACAAATTTGACCAGAAAAGAAAATCCTCCTACCACATAATAATTAAAACAGTAAGTATGCAGAACAAAGAAAAAATACTAAAAGCTGCAAGGGAAAAAGGCCAAGTAACATATAATGGCAAACCCATTAGAATCACACCTGACTTTTCAACAGAGACTATGAAAGCCAGAAGGGCCTGGACGGATATCATGCAGACGCAAAGAGAACAAAGATGTCAGCCCAGGCTACTATACCCAGCAAAACTCTCAGTCCTCATAGATGAAGAAAACAAGATATTCAATGACAAAAACAAATTTCAACAATACCTACAAACAAATCCAGCATTACATAAGACAATAGAAGGGAAAATACAACCCAGGAAAACTAGCTACATCCAAGAAAACACGGGAAATAAATAACCTCACTTCAGTAAAACAAAAAGCAACCAAGCACACAACCTGATGACCACAGCCAACATCAAAATCAAGGGACCTAACAGCCACTGGTCATTAATCTCTCTCAACATCAATGGACTCAACTCTCCAATAAAAAGACACAGATTAACAGAATGGATACGTAAACAAAACCCAGCAATCTGTTGCATACAAGAAACACACCTAAGACACAAACATAGACATTACCTGAGGGTAAAGGGTTGGAAGACATCTTTCCAAGCAAACGGACCGAAGAAGCAAGCAGGAGTAGCCATTCTAATATCTGTTAAAATAGACTTTCAACCAAAATTAATCAAAAGAGATGGGGAAGGAAACTTCATACTCATCAAGGGAAAATTCCACCAAGAAGACATCACAATCTTGAACATCTATGCCCCAAATACAAGGGCACCCACATTTGTGAAAGAAACATTGATAAAATTTAAAGCACATATAGATCCCCACACATTGATAGTGGGAGACTTCAACACCCCACTCTCAACAAAGGACAGGTCAACAAAACAGAAATTAAACCAAGAAACAATGTCTCTGACAGAGGTCATGAATCAAATGGACCTAACAGACATTTACAGAAACTTACACCCAAACACAAAAGAATTTACCTTCTTCTCAGCACCTCATGGAACCTTCTCCAAAATAGACCATATAGTGGGTCATAAAGCAAGCCTCAACAGATACAAGAAGATTGAAATAATCCCATGTATCTTGTCTGATCACCATGGAATAAAGCTGGACCTCAACAATAACAGAAATAACAAAAAGCCTACACACACATGGAAACTGAACAACTTGTTACTAAATGACAGCTGGGTCAGGGAAGAAATAAAGAAAGAAATTAAAGTCTTTCTAGAAATCAATGAAAATGAAGACACAACATACCCGAACTTGTGGGACACAATGAAAGCAGTGCTAAGAGGAAAGTTCATAGCACTAACTGCCTTCAAGAAGAAATTCGAGACAGCTCATTCAAGCACCCTAATGGCTCACTTAAAAACCCTAGAAAAAGAAGAAGCAGACACACCAAGAAGGAGTAGACGGCTGGAAATAATCAAACTCAGGGCTGAAATCAATCAATTGGAAACAAATAAAACAATTCAAAGAATCAATGAAACCAAGAGCTGGTTCTTTGAGAAAATCAACAAGATCGACAAACCCTTAGCCAAGCTAACTAAAAGGCAGAGAGACACCACCCAAATCAACAAAATCAGAAATGAAAAGGGGGATATAACTACAGACACTGAGGAAATCCAAACAATCATTAGGACTTACTTCAAAAGTCTATATGCCACAAAATTTGAAAATCTAAATGAAATGGACAATTTTCTTGATCGAATTGACTTACCAAAGCTGAATCAGGACCAGGTAAATCAACTAAAAAGTCCTATATCCCCCAAAGAAATAGAAGCGGTCATCAAAAGTCTCCCATCCAAAAAAAGCCCAGGACCAGATGGCTTCAGCACAGAATTCTACCAGACCTTCAAAGAAGAGCTAACACCTATTCTCTTAAAACTATTCCACAAAATAGAAACAGAAGGAATATTACCAAATTCATTCTATGAAGCCACAGTCACCTTGGTACCTAAACCTCACAAAGACTCAACAAAGAAAGAGAATTTCCGGCCAATCTCCCTTATGAACATTGATGCAAAAATACTTAATAAAATACTTGCAAACCGAATCCAAGAACACATCAAAGATATTATCCACTATGACCAAGTAGGCTTCATCCCAGGTA
This sequence comes from Meriones unguiculatus, assembly GCF_030254825.1. Classification (NCBI taxonomy): domain Eukaryota; kingdom Metazoa; phylum Chordata; class Mammalia; order Rodentia; family Muridae; genus Meriones; species Meriones unguiculatus. Next base: position 10,137,442 of record NW_026843646.1, on the reverse strand, counting down.
TGCAGGGGTGGTTCAATATACGGAAATCCATCAATGTGATCCACCATATTAACAAACTGAAAGAAAAAAACCACATAAAATCTCCCTAGATGCTGAAAAAGCCTTTGACAAAATCCAACATCCATTCATGTTCAAAGTATTGGAGAGCTCAGGGATACAAGACACATATCTAAACATAGTAAAGGCAATATACAGCAAGCCTATAGCCAACATCAAACTGAACAGAGAGAAACTTAAAGCAATCCCACTGAAATCAGGGACAAGACACGGCTGCCCACTTTCTCCATATCTCTTCAACATAATGCTGGAAGTCCTTGCTAGAGCAGTTGAACGAGATCAAGGGGATACAAATTGGAAAGGAAGAAGTCAAATTATCACTATTTGCAGATGATATGATAGTACACGTGAGTGACCCCAAAAACTCTACCAGGGAACTCCGACAGCTGAAAAACACCTTCAGCAAAATGGCAGGATACAAAATTAATTCAAAAAAATCAGTAGCCCTCCTGTATACAAAAGACAAAAGGGCTGAGAAAGAAATTAGGGAAACAACACCCCTCACAATAGCCACAAATGAAATAAGGTACCTCGGAGTAACCCTAACCAAGGAAGTCAAAGACTTGTATGAAAAAAATTTCAAATCTCTGAAGAAAGAATTAGAAGAACATATGAGAAGATGGAAAGATCTCCCATGCTCATGGCTTGGCAAGATTAACATAGTAAGAATGGCCACCTTACCAAAAGCAATCTACAGATTCAATGCAATGCCCATCAAATTACCAACACAATTCTTTACAGACCTGGAAAGAAAAATTCTCAACTTCATATAGAATAACAAGAAACCCAGAATTGCTAAAACAATCCTCTACAATAAAAGATCTTCCGGAGGTATCTCCATCCCTGATCTTAAGTTGTACTATAGAGCAACAGTTTTAAAAAATGCATGGTACTGGCATAGAAACAGAATGGTGGATCAATGGAACCGAACAGAGGACCCAGAAATAAACCCACACACTTATGGACACCTGATCTTTGACAAAGACGCCAAAACCATACAATGGAAAAAAGATAGCATCTTCAACAAATGGTGCTGGTCTAACTGGATGTCTACATGTAGAAAAATGAAAATAGATCCATACTTGTCACCCTGCAAAAAACTGAAGTCCAAGTGGATCAAAGACCTCAACATAAAACCAGACACATTAAATCGGCTTGAAAAAAAAGTGGGAAATACCCTAGAACTCATTGGTACAGGGGGAAACTTCCTGAACAGAACACCAACAGCACAGGCTCTAAGAGCAACAACCAATAAATGGGACCTCATGAAACTGAAAAGCTTCTGTAAAGCAAAGGACACCGTCATCAAAACAAAGCGACCACCTACAGATTGGGAAAGAATCTTCACCAACCCTTTATCTGACAGAGGACTCATATCCAGTATATATAAAGAACTAAAGAAGCTGAAAAGCAGCAAACCAAGTAATCCACTTAAAAAATGGGGAACAGAGCTAAACAGAGAATTCTCTGTAGAGGAATACCGAATGGCAGAGAAGCACTTAAAGAAATGCTCAACCTCATTAGCCATTAGGGAAATGCAAATCAAAACAACCCTGAGATTTCACCTTACACCCATGAGAATGGCCAAAATCAAAAACTCAAGTGACAACACATGCTGGAGAGGTTGTGGAGAAAGGGGAACCCTTCTCCACTGCTGGTGGGAATGTAAACTTGTACAACCACTCTGGAAATCAATCTGGCGCTTTCTCAGACAACTAGGAATAGCGCTTCCTCAAGATCCAGCCATACCACTCCTGGGCATATATCCAAAAGAGGCTCAAGTACACAAAAAGGACATTTGCTCAACCATGTTTGTAGCAGCTTTATTTGTAATAGCCAGAAGCTGGAAACAACCCAGATGCCCCTCAACTGAAGAATGGATGCAGAAATTGTGGTACATCTACACAATGCAATATTACTCAGCAATGAAAAATAAGGAAATCATGAAATTTGCAGGTAAATGGTGGGATCTGGAAAGGATCATCCTGAGTGAGTTGTCTCAGAAGCAAAAAGACACACATGGTATATACTCACTCATATAGACATACAACATAGGACAAACCCACTAAAACCTGTGCATCTAAAGAAACTAAGCAAGAGAGAGGACCCTAACTAAAACGTCCAAACCCCATCCAGAAAGGCAAAGAGGATGGACATCAGAAGAAGAAGAAAACAGGAAACAACCTAGGAACCTACCACAGAGGGCCTCTGAAAGCCTCTGCCCTTCAGACTATCAAAGCAGATGCTGAGCCTGATGGGCAACTGTTGGGCAGAGTGAACGGAATTTTAGGTAAGAACTGGGAAATAGTAAGAGCTGGAGAGGACAGGGTCTCCACAAGGAGAGCAACAGAACAAGAAAATTTGAACATAGGGAACTTCCCAGAGACTCATACTCCAACCAAGGACTATTCATGGAGATAACCTAGAACCCCTGCACAGATGTAGCCCAGGGCAGTTCAGAGTCCAATTGGGTTACATAGTAATGTGAAGAGGGACTGCCTCTGACATAATCTGATTGGCCTGCTCTTTGATCACCTCCCTCTGGGGGGGAGCAGCCTTACCAGGACATAGTAGAGGACAATGCAGCCACTTTTGATGTGAACTGACAGACTAAGATCAGAAAGGAGAGGAGAACCTCCCCTATTAGTGAACTTGGGGAGTGGCATGCAAGCAGAGGGAGGAGGGAGGGTGGGATTGGGATGGGAGGAGGGAGGGGCTTATGGGGGGATGCAGAATGAATAAAGTGTAATTGATGAAAAAAAAAAAAGAAACATTGAATAAGAAACTGCATGGGATAAGAAACTGCAGGTCATATAATTGCAAAAGGTGTGGGGTGCGGGGTTCTGCCTGTTTCCTTTCAAAATTAAAATCACATCCCTGTGGAAAAAAAAAAAACTGCACGGTACTGGCATAGAAACAGAATGGTGGATCAATGGAACCGAACAAAGGACCCAGAAATAAACCCACACACTTATGGACACCTGATCACACAAAGATGCCAAAACCATACAATGGAAAAAAGATAGCATCTTTAACAAATGGTGCTGGTCCAACTGGATGTCTACATGTAGAAAAATGAAAATAGATCCATACTTATCACCCTGCACAAAACTAAAGTCCAAGTGGATCAAAGACCTCAACATAAAACCTGACACATTAAATTGGCTAGAAAAAAAAGTGGGGAATACCCTAGAACTCATTGGTACAGGAGAAAACTTCCTGAACAGAACACCAACAGCACAGGCTCTAAGAGCAACAACCAATAAATGGGACCTCATGAAATTGAAAAGCTTCTGTAAAGCAAAGGACACCATCATCAAAACAAAACGAATGCCTACAGATTGGGAAAGCATCTTCACCAACCCTTTATCTGACAAGAGGACTCATATCCAGTATATATAAAGAACTAAAGAAGCTGAAAAGCAACAAACTAAGTAATCCACTTAAAAAATGGAGAACAGAGCTAAACAAAGAATTCTCTGTAGAGGAATATCTAATGGCAGAGAAGCACTTAAAGAAATGCTCAACGTCATTAGCCATTAGAAAAATGCAAATCAAAACAACCCTGAGATTTCACCTTACACCCATCAGAAAGGCCTGGATCAAAAACTCAAGTGACAACACATGCTGGAGAGGTTGTGGAGAAAGGGGAACCCTTCTCCACTGCTGGTGGGAATGTAAACTTGTACAACCACTCTGGAAATCAATCTGGTGCTGTCTGAGACAACTAGGAATAGCGCTTCCTCAAGATCCAGCCATACCACTCCTGGGCATATATCCAAAAGAGGCTCAAGTACACAAAAAGGACATTTGCTCAACCATGTTTGTATCAGTTTTATTTGTAATAGCCAGAAACTGGAAACAACCCAGATGCCCCTCAGCTGAAGAATGGATGCAGAAACTGTGGTATATCTACACAATGGAATATTACTCAGCAATGAAAAATAAGGAAATCATGAAATTTGCAGGTAAATGGTGGGATCTGGAAAGGATCATCCTGAGTGAGTTGTCAAAGAAGCAAAAAGACACACATGGTATATACTCACTCATATAACATACAACATAGGACAAACCCACTAAAACCTGTGCATCTAAAGAAACTAAGCCATTTAAGGTTTTTAAATTATTTTTTTCCCTTTTTTTTTAAATTTTTCATCAATTACATATCAAAAGTGGCTGCATTGTCCTCTACTATGGCCTGGTAAGGCTGCTCCCCGTCAGGAGGAGGTGACTAAAGGGCAGGCCAGTCAGTTCATGTCAGAGGCAGTCCCACTTTTGATGTGAACTGATGGACTAAGATCAGAAAGGAGAGGAGAACCTCCCCTAACAGTGGACTTGGGGAGTGGCATGCATGCAGAAAGGAAAGGGAGGGTGGGATCGGGATGGGAGGAGGGAGGGGCTTATGGGGGAATGCAGAATGAATAAAGTGTAATTGATGAAAACTTTAAAAAAAAAAAGAAAAAAGGAGAAAAGATAATTTAAGAACCTTAAATGACTTTCAAAAGTGGAGGAAAACATGGAGTTAGTCAATTTACATGGAGCATGTCTCGCCCCTGGGGGCAATGATCTCCTGAACCTATTCAGACCTTGGACACGACCAACGCTAGTTCTAGAACTGATGCAGGATGTTCCAACGAGGGGGTTAAGGCTTCTCATAATATTTCCTATAAGCCCACACCTATCTGTTTATATCCCCCATTTTTATTCATTATTAGCCAGATAGAGCCAAGTAATTGTGGTAATGATACTTGCTTTTTTGCCCAATGCTGGAATGCTAGTAAATTTACTAGCTGGTTACTCGCCCGTTAATGCCCTCACACTATGACTCTCTTCAGACAGAAAAGGGATCTTGGAATTACAGCTGCCATTGTTACTGCCATCTCATTGGCGGCTGTTGGAGCTACCACCACGGCATTAGCCATGAGTCATACTGGGCAGACTGCTCAGACCCTGAATAACCTTTTAGCCATTGTAGCTCATGCCTTAGATGTACAAAAAGGAATTAATGCTCAACTAAAAGGAGGTTTGATGGTGTTCAATCAAAGGATTGACCTCATGCAGGAGCAAATTGATACCCTATGGCGAATCGCTCAACTTAGCTGTCAATGAAAATATGCTGGACTTTGAGTCACTAGCATATAACATGAGAATTCTTCCTGTGCTGCAAATCTGTCTAAACAATTGTCTAGCTATATTTTAAGTAACTGAACAGGAGAATTCGATACTACGATGGAGCAGCTGAGAGTGGCCACTGTCATGGTAAATTCTACCAGAGTGGACGAAGGACTAGCCACAGGATTATCATCATGGATTGCTGTAGCCATGAATCATCTGAAGGAATGGGCGGACATGGGAGCGTTAGCAGGCCTTCTGGTGTTGGTCACCTTGGTTTGCCTGTGGTATATATGCAAGATTAGAGTCTCACAACAGCGTAATGCAGCCATGACTATTCAGGCCTTTACAGCCATTGAAGCAGGACAGTCTCCCCAAGCATGGTTGCCTACCATAAAAAGCCAAAATGTTACGCTCAGGATGCGAGGCTAAGCACTGCACTCAGGGTCAGCCGCTTTGGACCCAGAGAAGAGCATGTCTGATTGCATGTGGGTTGATGCCCCAGGTCCCGCCTCTGAGAAAAAGGTATCGGATGGGTCTGATGCTCTTTGGGTGGGTGACACCTAAATGAACATGAGTACAAAGTCCCAATTTATTTCTAATATCAGACATCAGACCTCTACTCTTGCCTGATGCGTCCAAAACAAAAAGGGGGAACTGTAGAGAGCTGCGTAATTCCGCGCCTCAAAGATGGAGCTGGTTTCCGCCTTCCACCTTCCCGATGGTGAGTGCTCTCTGTCACAAACAACTCCACATTTGGCTAAGGCTGAGGATCTGGCTTGCTTCCATGTATGTGGACTTATCTGCATTGCCCACGTGGCATGCTGAGGTTGGCTACCCAGAGGCTATTTAAAGTGGGCTGGCTTTACCCAGGGTCAGATGATTGTTCAAGGTTCCTGAATAAACTGTATTGAAAAAAATAGATAAATAAATAAATAAATAAATAAATAAATAAATAAATAAATAAAAAGAAATTAAGCAAGAGAGAGGACCTAACTAAAATGTCCAATGCCCATCCGGAAAGTCAAAGAGGATGGACATCAGAAGAAGAAAACAGGAAACAACCTAGGAACCTACCACAGAGGGCCTCTGAAAGCCTCTGCCCTACAGACTATCAAAGCGGATGCTGAGCCTGATGGGCAACTGTTGGGCAGAATGAATGGCATTTTAGGTAAGAAATGGGAAATAGTAAGAGCTGGAGAGGACAGGGTCTCCACAAAGAGAGCAACAGAACAAGAAAGTTTGAACACAGGGAACTTCCCAGAGACTCATACTCCAACCAAGGACTATTCATAGAGATAACCCAGAACCCCTGCACAGATGTAGCCCAGGGCAGTTCAGAGTCCAATTGGGTTACATAGTAATGTGAAGAGGGACTGCCTCTGACATAATCTGATTGGCCTGTTCTTTAATCACCTCCCCCTGGAGGGGAGCAGGCTTACCAGGCCATAGTAGAGGATAATGCAGCCACTTTTAATGTGAACTGATAGACTAAGATCAGAAAGGAGAGGAGAACCTCCCCTATCAGTGGACTTGGGGAGTGGCATGCAAGCAGAGGGAGGAGGGAGGGTGGGGTTGGGAGGGAAGGAAGGAGGGGCTTATGGGGGGGATGCAGAATGAATAAAGTGTAATTGATGAAAAATTAAAAAAAAAGAAAAAAGAAGAAAAGATAATTTAAGACTAACCAGGGCCAAACCAGAGAACAGAGAGCCCGGTTACCCCATCCCTGCCGAAGTGACCACCCTGAAATCTCCAGCTGCAGCAAGACCTCAGAACCTGGCAGTGACAGCAGCACAGAACTGGCGGAGCACATCAAAGAAGCAGGGCCAAACCAGAGAGCAGAGAGCCCAGGATACCATGATCTTTGCCAAGAGACCTGCCTGTAAGTGAGTGGACCCTTGAGAATCTGCAGTTCCCCAGATCCTGGGTCCTTCTAAATCAGAAGCCAGGCATTGAACCCCCCTCCCACCCACATACCCACTTTGGGAAACAGAGGGGCACTAGGGATATTGAAGTTCCTGCCCTGTGGGCCATATTGAGGAATTAAGGCAGTTAATGCCAGAAATTGTGCTGCGATCATCATTAGCGCCTGCGACATATACAGTGCAGAGCCCCTCCCACACACTCAAGGGTTCAACATTAGCCATCACTCTGTCCCTCGAGACACACGTCCACGCACACTTACACACACAGACACACACGCGCTCGCGCACATACACGCTTGCATTTGCCCCGTTTGCGCCTGCGTACTTTCCTCCCACAGGTACAGCTAGTCCTCAGCACACGCTGAGAGTGCTCAGCTTCCTGAAGAACTCTCCAGACACCAGAGAGACACAGCACCAGTCTGATCTGCAGAATCCAAAAACAAATAGGGAAGGTTTCAGGTAAGCCAATGGCCAGGGGTAGGCGAAAGAACACTTCCAATATAAATCAGGACATCATGACTTCACCAGCAAACCCCAAAATCGATGGATACACCAATTCAGCAGAAGCACAGGAAAATGATTTTAAAGCCATGCTTGCCCAATTATTTGAGGCTCATAAGGAAGAAATGAACAAGTCTTTCAAAGAGATGGCCAGTCAACTGGAGGCAAAGAAAGAAGAAGGCTGTCCATTGTCCCCATATCTCTTCAACATAGTACTTGAAGTCCTAGCCAGAGCAATAAGACAACTAAAGGAGATCAAGGGGATACAAATCGGAAAGGAAGAGGTCAAAGTGTCACTATTTGCAGATGATATGATAGTATACATGAGCGACCCCAAAAATTCAACCAGAGAACTCCTTCAGCTGATAAACACCTTCAGCAAAGTGGAAGGATACAAAATCAACTCAAAAAAATCAGAAGCCCTCCTATATACCAAAGACAAAAAGGCTGAGAAAGAAATTAGGGAAACAACCCCCTTCACGATAGCCACTGATAACATAAAGTTCCTTGTTGTGACTCTAACCAAGCAAGTGAAAGACCTGTTTGAGAAAAACTTCAAGTCTCTCAAGAAAGAAATCGAAAAAGGTATCAGAAGATGGAAATATCTCCCGTGCTCATGGATTGGTAGGATTAACATTGTGAAAATGGCCATACTGCAAAAAGCAATCTACAGATTCAATGCAATTCCCATCAAAATACCAACTCAATTCTTTACAGACCTTGAAAAAAAGATTCCCAGCTTCATATGGAGAAACAAAAAACCCAGAATCTCCAGAACGATCCTGTACAACAACAGATCATCTGGAGGTATCTCCATTCCTGATCTCAAGCTGTACTACAGGGCAACAGTAATAAAAACTGCATGGTATTGGCATAGAAACAAAAAGGAGGATCAATGGAACCGCATAGAAGACCCAGAAATAAATCCACACACCTATGAATACTCGATATTTGACAAAGAAGCCAAATCCATTCAATGGAAAAAAGACAGCATCTTCAACAAATGGTGCTGGACCAACTGGATGTCTACATGCAGAAAAATGAAAATAGATCCATATTTATCACCCTGCACAAAACTAAAGTCAAAGTGGATCAAGGACCTCAACATAAAACAAGATACCCTAAATCAATTGAAAAAAAAAGTGGGGAACAGCCTAGAACTCATTGGCACAGGAGACAACTTCCTGAACAGAACACCAACAGCACAGGCTCTAAGAGCAACAATCAATAAATGGGACCTCATGAAACTGAAAAGTTTCTGTAAAGCAAAGGATACTGTCATCAAAACAAAACGACTGCCTACAGATTGGGAAAGAATCTTCACTAACCCTTTATCTGACAGAAACTAATATCCAGTATATACAAAGAACTAAAGAAGCTGAAAAGCAGCAAACCAAGTAATCCAATTAAAAAATGGGGAACAGAGCTAAACAGAGAATTCTCGACAGAGGAATATCGAATGGCAGAAAAACACTTAAAGAAATGCTCATCCTCATTAGCCATCAGGGAAATGCAAATCAAAACAACCCTGAGATATCACCTTACACCCATCAGAATGGCCAAGATGAAAAACTCAAGTGACAACATATGCTGGAGAGGTTGTGGAGAAAGGGGAACCCTCCTCCACTGCTGGTGGGAATGTAAACTGGTACAACCACTCTGGAAAGCTATCTGGCGCTTTCTAAGACAATTAGGAATAGTGCTTCCCCAAGACCCAGCTATACCACTGCTAGGTATATACCCAAAGTTCGTTCAAGTACACAAAAGGGATACTTGCACAACCATGTTTATAGCAGCTTTATTTGTAATAGCCAGAACCTGGAAACAACCCAGATGTCCATCAACGGTGGAATGGGTACAGAAATTGTGGTATTTTTACACAATGGAATACTACTCAGCAATCAAAAAGGAGGAAATCATGAAATTTGCAGGCAAATGGTGGGATCTAGAAAAGATCATTCTGAGTGAAATATCCCAGAAGGAGAAAGACAAACATGGGATATACTCACTTATATAGACCTATAAGATATGATAAACATAATGAAATCTATACACCTAAAAAAGATAATCAATTGAGCAGACATCGGGTAAGATAATCAATCCTCGTTCAGAAAGACAGAAGGGATTTGCATTGAACGTCTGACAGGAGTCTACTGAGCACATCTGAAAGACTCTAACTAGCAGTGTTTTCAAAGCAAAGACTCATGACCAAACCTTTGGCAGAGTACAGGGATTCATAAGAAAGAAGGGGAGTTAGTCTGATGGGGAAAGGATAGGAGCTCCACAAGGACCAAATATATCTGGGCACAGGGTCTTTTCTGAGACTGACATTCAACCAAGGACCATGTATGGATATAACCTAGAACCTCCACTCAGATGTAGCCTGTGGTAGCTCAGTAACCAATTGGTTTCCCAAAGTGAGGGGAACAAGGTCTATTTCTAACAGGAACTCAATGACTGGCTCTTTGGTCTCCCCACCCCCGAAGGGAGGAGCAGTCCTGTTAGGCCACAGAGGAGGGCTTTGCAGCCAGTCCTGAAGATACCTGATAAAAAAGGATCAGATGAATGGGGAGGAGGTGCCCCCTATAAGTGGACTTGGAAAGGGGCACGGTGGAGATGAGGGAGGGAGGGAGGGAGGGAGGGACTGGGAGGGAATGAGGGATCAGACACGGCTGGGATACAGAGTTAATAAAATGTAACTGATAAAAAAAATAAAAATAAATGTAACTGATAAAAAAATAATAATAAAAAATAAAAAGAAAACTCAAAAAGCAAGATATCAAGAATGTAAAATCAAAAAATAAAAAAAGAAAACATCTTAAGGTCGATAAATGTAAGTTATAAATGTTTAAATGTCTAAAAAAATATTTTAAGGTTGGTAAATACAAGTTATAAAGGTTGCAAGGTCTAAGGTGATTTAAGGTATCCTAAATAGGTAAAAAGCCTTAATATTTCCTCCTGTTGCTATGCTACTGTTATGTTGACTGTCCAGAGCTTTCAACTTTATCAATAGAGCTCTGATTTACTAATCTAAATCTAAAAGAAAAACATTCCACTATACTAGCCACTATCATGGTTCCAAGGTCAAGATTTTCAATCTCCATAATGTGTACTTATACTAAAGATTAAGATCAAATGAAGTTTTGTCCCTTTTACACAAAAGACTTCTGCCTTTTCAGAGCTCCCTGTAAAGAATGCTTATGTTGTTAACACAAATGTCTATGTCTACATATATATATATATGCCTTTTCTACAATGTATATTTCAATGCAAATTACAATTATGATACTAACATGTCTAAAGCTGTATCTCCTTCATAAAGCTTAAAAGTAATTCTTGTAATCTACAGAAATCCACCTGCATCCACCTATCAGGTCAACTTGGCTCAGATAAGTACTGTACTTATCGTCTATCTGAGAAGATGGGATTCCTCCCCTTCCCCTGGTTTTTGGGACTTTCCTTTCCTGGCTACCAGATTGCTATCTGCCGCATGCAACACCGGCTGGATTGGTGAGTTCTCCTCCTTGGCCAGCCACTAGATTGGTGAGTTCACCTCATTTACCAGCATAAAATGCCTCTCTGGGTAGGGGAAGCTTGACTGTTCAGAGTCCAGTAACTTCCTATTTTGAGACAGAAGGAGCGCCCCATCAATAGTATTCACTGGCTATGGTTGACCCTCTCTACTGATCTACATTTAGGACTTCCTCTTTCCCCTGGAGAGATCTCGTCCCCACGTGCACAGTTTCTTTTCCTCACGCTTGCACAAAAATCCTAGGACTAGGTAGACTGTGCATTCTTGGGCAACTGTGCCCCTGATCTCTGGACAAAAGCTGAGGAGCTATTGAATCAGGTAGGACCATCTCTATTCGATCAAACCTTGCTCTTGGTATGCCTTGACAGGTCACTGATGCCTACCCTCCCAACAGGTATAGTCTATTCATCCATTTCTCCAGATTATCCTCTGGAATGTCTTCTGGAGAATTTCAGGTTTCTAACACCTAGTGCCCACTTTAAGGGACTCTAAGTTTACACACTTCTGTAACCAAACCTCACCTCAATTACAGATCCAGAGCAAAGCCTTTTAATTACTGCCAGTGATTGGGTAAAGGAAGGTTCCCTCAGGTAAACGGAGGTTCCCATGTTCAAATCTCTTCGATCCAAACCTTCCACCTCTGCTAGCTCTTCCAAAAAGTTTTAAATGTACACCTAAAGAATTTTCTCCATAACCTATTTAATTTGATCTTCGTGTGTGTTTCCATAGTCTGCCAAACACAGATGCTTCCTATATCCACAACAGGACCAAAGCAGCTACCACAAGTGTTCCACAAGTGTTCCACTATGACCTTGCAAACTTCCATCAAGCTGGACCTGCACTTTCCCTCCTAGCCATGGATGTTCTTGCAAACCCTGGACAGCATCAAAGCAGCCTGTTCTTGGAATTGGCCATCATTTCAGCCTTTTGACCTCCCTACAGCAACGCAGTGTCAGCAGGAAGCGGCCAGAAGAAAATCCATGCCGATTATTCACTTACTATTAACAAAAGGCTGGAATGGTGTGCTTCAGAACCAGGACAAACAGCTCCAGGTTCTCCCAGCATTCCTCAGTTCCTATGTGCTGCCTTGCATGGCCAGCAACTCTCTACTGACAACCCTTGACCCTAAATCTTCCAAGGCAGAGGCTTCTCCTCCTCTTGACCATGTAATCTGGCCATTTTGTTGCTATTATTTCTTCTCTCTCTCTTAACCCTTTGCATGACAATCAAGAGCTGCTTCCAATGAGCCTAAATTTATATACTTTAATTTACCTTACATGAGAGACAGCCCAAGTTCCTCATTTTTTATTTATACAAAAAGGGAGGAATGTTAGGATTTTGGAACTAAACCTGTTCCTGGGTTGCCCAGCAACTTATGATGTCATCATGTTGCCTGCCAGTTGGCCACACCTGGAAGGCATGGTTACCTTGCCTCTTAAAGGAAACAACCTGACACATGGTATGTCTCTTGGTCTCTCTTGCTTCTCTTGCCCCTCCTTACTCTCCTCTTTGTACTTCGGGGCAGCACCTCTCTCTTTCTATCCATCATGTCCTGCTCTCCCTTCTCTCTCGCTCTCTTTCTTCATCTCCATCTAATAAGCATCTTTCATATAAAATCTGTTGTAATGACCATTATTTAAATCATCCCCATCACAGCTTAGAACAGATTTTGAATTTCATATATGCAATCATCCTCAAGTCTCTTTTAGGTTCAGGACAAAGGTTATGTATTAAACCATTTCAATATGGACTACTTATTCCAGTACTGGACAATGAGGAAGATGGGAGATTTGAACAACGAAGATATTCCAAAAATCACTTAAATACTGCACTCCCCTAATATAGCAGGTCATTCTTCAGTGCCAGGGTCATCAGCGGAAGGTCTCAGTAGTTTTGATTGAAAGAAAAAATAGAAGGTAGAAAATATAGTATCCATGGTGGGAAGGTCTTGCACCAAGTATGTCTCATAACTAAGCTTCTTTAGAAGACTAGCATCTTGTATAGTACTTCCAGGAGAGAAAGGGAAGGAAACAGGAGACATCTATTAATTGATCAGAAACTCCCACACAATGAGATAAAACATAAGGTGTCTAATAAAAACATTGCTGCACAAGGGGAACATTACTTTCCAAGACCACAGTGGCCTTGGAACTGGTAACTATTACTCAACACAACAGTGATTTCCGGGTCCAAATGGGTGTCACTCAATGTTTTGCACATGTAGCAGAACTATGATTCTTCTCAAGAAGAAAACTGCAAGTTTATGGCATACCAGGATTTAATGTTGGCTGTGATTCTGTAATGGCCCATTAAACAGTTTGTTAGATGTCTCTCCTTTGATATGGAGATGGGACAATAGTTGCTATGAATCAGGACTGTCTCCTTGATTATGGGTTGAAAATAAATTTTTTGACAGTCTTCCTGGGAAAACATGTGTTTCCTAGCATTCTAGTCTCTAACAGGTTTGGTTGGCATGCTACTTATCTATGGGATGATTTAAAACATCCCTTAGCTAAATTCTACTTGATGTGACTTCCTGTCTACTAAGCAATGGCAACTCCTTTATATCAACACTTCTACCTGTTTATATCACAGATTTATAATGACATGCTATTTAACACATGTTTTTTACAAACTACAAGGGAATCTTACACCTACATGTCAAATGCCAAGGGCAGAACTTTTAGAAGCTATTAAAGAAACTAGGCCTCTCAGAGTTTGTACCCTGTCGAGAACATTCCTATTTTCAAGCCTCTGCTGCAAATGCTTTGTGAACATGCAGCCCCATAATGTGTAAGGAGGCAGCCTCCAGAGCCCTGCTTTCTTAAAAGCACCTCTTCCATTTGACTCCCCAATTTTGCTACCAACGTTAAAACAACTTCACATTCCCAAGTTTGAAGAGCAGTCCCCCACCTGGCCCTTTGAATCATTTTCCTAAATATCTGTTATCTAGTTAAACTTGCTGTTTAACAGAAGTGCCTAAATTGTAAAAATATCTCACCCACAAAGCCATCACTACAGAAAGAAGACCCACTTCACCTTGCTGTGGACCAAATGTCTAGGGAGACAAATTAAGGACCTTGGCTTCAAGACCTAATGTTTTGGAAAAAAGTTAAAGGCCTTGAGCCCAGGTATCCTGGATCAGCACAGCCTCCAACAGAAACTCCCTTGCTTAACCCACAATTTTAAAATTTGATTTGATGACCCCGACACTCACCAAGGATTGCTCATTTTGTGGATTTAATACTTTAAAAATACAACAAAGCTTATGCCCTCATGGACCTTTCAGATACAGAACTTGCCGCCTCCCTGAGATCAGTAAATAAAGCTTTAATTTTAACCTTCTCTTCCTGAAGTGAATTTTCTAGGCTTCCACCCGAACCCAATATAGTGAAGATATTCAGATGCCTCCAATGAGTTCACAAGTAGGACAAGGAATCTCTCACTTGGCTGTTTCTGGCTGCAGGTTCCCACCCTGCCCAGGAAAGACCCTAGATGCTTGCTGCTCCTGCTGTTCAGCCACTGGCTCCACCAGGTTAGGGGCAGTGGCCACACACTCACCATGTTGTGACTTCAGAACTCTCCTGAAATACCCTCACAGTGAAAGGTTAAAATACTTAAAAGTTAATTACTGGGGCTGGGACAGAATCACCAGACCACATTTCTTTCAGAGCGGAGGGCCAACAGAAGTCGACCACCCAGATAAACCTGACTGCAGTCACATAGTCCCTAAGAAAACCTGCACATAACAGGGCAGTACTAGAGGTCAGATGCCCCCAGGTAGCCAGGCCTGACCATTTGTAGTCTTGGCACCTATCACTGGTCATTTAAAATGACCAATCATTTTAAAGGCCAGCTTCCCTAGAGACTACCCCACTTGCATTTTTTTCTTACCCAATCCTTTAACAACAAAGCTTGTGCTACACTGCTTGTGTTTTTGTTCCTTTAAAAACCTTATTCTCCCAGAGTGGGAGGGAGTGTCACTTGTCCCTATGTCTTTATAAAGAGTGGCCACCTGGCTGGAGGTTGTAATAAAAAGACCCTCCTGTGTTTTGCAATGGAGTCGATTCCAGTAGGTCTATTGGGGGCTTGTAAACTGGGTATAACAACACACAGCACACACAGCAGCTGCGCTCAGACCACAACACACCAACTATTCATGACTGCCCAGCTACACAGCCAAACAGGCAGCATAGCACCAAGAGAACCCACCTCTTCTTCTGACTGGAGAAAGGCCTCAGTCTTTCTCACCAGTGAGTCTTGAGTGACATCTCCCTTGAGTGAGCACCTACTTTAGGGTTAGATTGTACTAAAGTGACCAGGCTTGGTGATTCCAAGCCCAGGCTTCCATTTCACAGCCCTATCTTTTCTAGATCTGCAGAGATTTCTATTTCAGGATCATTTGTGCCTGTCCTCCATAGCCTACCTTCTGTCTTCCAGCACTCAGTAGGCACTTTCCCTCTTTCTCCTGGAATCAAGGTGTATATATTGCACAGCTTATTATTCTACCTGCATATAGGCAAAATACTCATATTCATTCATTCAAAAACTTCAAAACAGAGAGTTTGGAAGAATGTCATGTACCTAGAATTGAATGTCTCTGCATGGGTAGTATTGATGTGGTAAACATATGCCATCCTGAGAAATACTTGGCATTTTTAAAAAATCAGTTATTGCTGTGGATAAAGATCAGAACAACAGCATATGCTTGACATGTATAAAAACCTACATTCCAGGACCATCAGCCAATAATGTCGAAAGAGTCAGACTAACATCATAAACACTATTTTGAATTTTAGGCCCCATGTCAAAGTAAGTTCTCTCAGTACTTTTCCAGAAAGCAGAAGGACACAGGCAGAGATGAGGACACGGTCAAGTTGAGACAGACCCCCCAGACCCGCCCTGTTGTAAAAGAGTAACCAGGCCTGCACTTGGGAGGCACCGTTACCTGGCAACCAACCCAGATAGCCCCAGTTTCCCTTCCTGACAGCCCCTAGCCTGTGACCACAGTCAAGATGTGCTAATCGCTCCCCCCACCCTCAGCAACATCCAAATCAGCATGTAACAGGACATTCCAGGGGTTGCTCATGATCAGATATCCTCCAGATGGCTGGGCCAGGACCAACTGGACTTGGCAGATAAAATAGACCAATCATTTTAAAAGTCAACTTTCCTATAGACCCTTTCACCCAATCCTGTAACACCAAGGCATGTAACTCCCTGCTTGAGATTTCTCCCTATAAAAACCCAAAGCTTTTGTTCCTCGGGGCAGTCTCCCGCTTGGATACAGACAGCCCCATCAAGCAATGTCTTGAATAAATCTCTTGCAGTTTGCATTGATCCAGCCTCTAAGTCTCCTTCCTGGTAGTTGAGTCCCAAGTTCAGTCCAACAATGTTAAAACAACAACAAAAAATACATATATATTGGGACACATTTAATCACTGCCCTCGGAAGCCAGAATCTGGGAAAACTTGAATTCCAAGGCCAGTCTGGTCTACTTATCAACAATTAGGAAAGGCAGATCTACACACAGAAACTTTGTCTTCACAAACAAAAGCAAAAATAACAAAACTAAACATATAAAAACATCAGGACAGAAAAATAGCTTAGCACTGAATAACAATTGCTTCTAGTTGTATCTTATGTGATTTACTGCTAAGAGACTATAAGGCAAACCCAGTCTCACTTTTGCCCTTAACAACAAAAATGAAATAGTAATTTAATGTCCATTTCCTGCCACACCGATTACAGCAAAAGATGTGAAATCTGCCCTATTAAACTGCATAACACCATGCACACTTGAGACATCTCTGCTCAGATACTCCTTTTATACCCTGGAATTGAGTTCCTTAAGCCACAGCATTGTGGCTGCTATTACCAGAAAGGGTAAAGGATGCAAATCAACTATTGATAAAGTTTGATCCACATTTCTTCCTTCACAACAGTTTCTAAAATATTTATAAAATATATAAGAAAAATTTTGAATTTAGTGTGCTGCTATGCTGTTGAAAACATTGACCTTCATTTTTCAAACCTGTCTTTCCTCTGCACAAAAAAATAGAGAGCTCATTACATGACTGAAATGAGTAATTTTTAAAATTCTGCTGTGGTACAACCTTTAACTTAAGAATTCATGACTCTGAACAAGGAGAAAAGCTACGTCATTGCTCTGTGCATGAATAGACTGGGATCAATGTGACCTGAGCTAACATAGCTTGCCTCAGAAATATTTTTCCAAAGGCTGAAGATGTGCTCTTGTAGAATTTAGGGTCATTTGTGCCTGTCTTCTATATGCATTTCCATGGGAGAAAGTACTCCAAACACAATTAAATGGTTAAGAAAAAAAAATCTCTTTAATAGTAGCATGTATTCAGCTCTAGTTCATGCTAAAAGACAAGACAGCTTAGAACATATTTTGATTTCCCTATATGAAGAAGATGGTCATTAGAAGAAAGAGAAAACAGGGAACAGGACAAGAGCCTGCCACAGAGGGCCTCTGAAAGGCTCTACTCTACAGACTATCAAAGCAGATGCGGAGATTATGGCCAACCTTAGGGCAGAGTACAGGGAATCTTATGAAAGAAGTGGGAAATAGTAAGTCCTGGATAAGACAGGAGCTCCACAAGGAGAGCAACAGAATTAAAAAATCTGGGCACAGGGGTCTTTTCTGAGACTGATACTCCAACCAAGGACCATTGATGGAGATAAACTAGAACCCCTGCACAGACGTAGCCCATGACAGTTCAGTGTCCAAGTGGGTTCCATAATAATGGGAAAAGGGACTGTCTCTGAAGTAAACTGATTGGTCTGCTCTTTGATCATCTCTCCCTGAGGGGGGAGTAGCCTTACCAGTCCATATTGGAAGACAATGCAACCACTCCTGATGAGGCCTGATAGACTAGGATCAGAAAGAAAGAGAAAGACTCCCCTATCAGTGGACTTGGGGAGGGGCATGCGTGGAGAAGGGGGAGGAGGACTGGAAGGGGTAGGATACAAAGTGAATAAAGTGTAATTAATAAAAATTAAAATAAAAATGTTTAAAATAAAAATAAATGAGAGGGGTAAAGGAATGGCTCAGTGGATAAGAACACTTCCTGATATTCTAAAAATAAACCTAACTTTGATTCATAGTATTCACTTAAGGTGGCTCACAGAAGCTGGTCCACCTCCACAGGATCCCATGACTTCCTCTGCCTCCTCAGATAACAAACACATGTAGGGAACTAAAACAAACAAACTAACTAACTAACTAACTAATAAATAAAGTCTGTAATCCCAGGACTTTGGAGGCAGAGGAAGACAAATAGCTGTGAGTTCAAGTCCAGCCTTGTCTACAGAGGAATTCCAGGACAGCCAGGACTACATAGTGAGACCCTGTCATGAATAACCAAAAATAAATAAACATGAGAATTTATATTTAAATATTAAATTTTAAATAATTTCACTGCATTAACAGGCCAAAAAAGACATCGGATACCCTAAACCTGTAGTTACAGGTCCATGAGCTGGGTGCTGGGAAGTGAACTCAGGTCCTCTACAAGAGCAACTATCAATCTCTTCCTCATGACCCCACACACACGATCAGGATCCCTGTACAACTTTTCTAGGACCCCTCTCTCAGAACCAATCCAGGGCTTCCCACTGACCAATCCTTAGACCACCATGTGTGTCCCCCTCCAATCCACCATCAGGGTCCCAGAAACCCTCCCACCTGCACTTGCCTTGACTTTATGTGCTCCTAAACTCCTCACATAGGTTCTTCTTATGTATTTACCCTGCACCCTGCTATCTTTCATTCTGACTCTCCAAAATCCCATGCCTCGCTTCTTAAATAAATGAGAAGATTCCCAAAGGAATCCACAGACATCAGCCCAGCCTGCACATTTTACCTTCCTCCTGGTCAAGGACACCTCTATAAAAATAACTTCTTTTCTGAAAAGACTATACATTGTTGCTAATCTTGACCCATCTACCCAGGACTTCCAAAGTTAATGCTGAATCCCATCCCCCAGAGACACACCCTGTTCTGGTGGCTGGAGAAGTATTGATCATCATAAAATTACCTACCTCAATACACATTGCTAATGTCAACTCCTGTCAAAGCAAAAAAGCTTTCCCCCTCCTTTTCTTCCATCACTTTCTGTGCTGTGACTACACCAGTTTAAAATCTGGTCATAAATTTCCATGTGATGTGCACAATAAGCAAGTACAACTATTTTGGTCTGAAGTCAGAAGCCAAGCTCCACAAGCATATTTTTTCCTGCAACCATGGCTGACCATATGCCTCCAGGAAGTAATTTTGAAACTCAGTGGTGGTATTGCCCTTTATCTGAAAGTTTTATTTATTTTAATCAAGATACCTTTACCTTAGACTGGGATCAAAGTCACCTGAGTCAACATAGAAGAGCTTGACACAGAAACATTTTTCTAGAAGACTTGAGCTGCAGCTGTTCTAGAATAAATATCCTTCCCAGGGAGAAATCACTCCATATATCTAAGAGTTTAATAAAGACAAACCTCTTCAAATATAAAATGCATTCAATTCTGTATACTGCTCAAAGAGTAACTGACTGCATCAGATTTTACATTCCACATATGCTGTCACCTTGAAGTCTCTCTTAGGTTCAGGTTCCAGAATATGCTCCGAGTAATTCCTATTGGGACAGAAAACTTAAGGTCTAGCCCTGAAAGGACACGGAATTTTACACAGCAAATCTGTCTTCTAAACCATAATGAATAATCTGGAAGACAGATTTGAAGGATTTATGATTGCCAAAATTCTCACACATACAAAGGAGAGGGAACACTAATGCAGAAAACAACATGGAAAAGTTAACTATGAGTACTGTGTTCATAGTTCTTCAACAAAAGTTATACTGAGCTATTCTTATTTCAGAATACAGTGGCTTTTACCTCACAACAATGCCACAACTGCTTATATGCAGACAAAAGGGAGTTCATTTCAATCAACACTAGCTACAGTCTCTC
Organism: Meriones unguiculatus; assembly: GCF_030254825.1. Lineage (NCBI taxonomy): Eukaryota > Metazoa > Chordata > Mammalia > Rodentia > Muridae > Meriones > Meriones unguiculatus. The sequence continues at coordinate 10,117,326 of NW_026843646.1, read as the reverse complement.
TCAGGGCTATGACCCCACTGCAGCAAATACCATTATATTAAGCTTTATATTTACTTTACGGATGTTTGCATGGTACCTATAGAAAGGAGAAGGGGCCATCAGATCCCCTGGACATGAAGTTTTACAGATGGTCAGCTATTAGCTGGTTTCTGAAATGGAACCCATGTCCACTGTAACAACAATCAGTGCTCTTAACTGTTAGGCCAGCTTTCTAGCTGCTTTTTCTTTAAAATTTCTATTTTTCAATGTTAATTAAAATATATTACATCAATTTCCCCTTTCCATGTCATTTCTTCATCCTTTCCCAAATTCTTCCATTCCAATTTTTTCTTTGAAATATATGAGCAAGTATGTGAAATCACATGAATTAGACCTGCTGAATCCATTTCTGTTGGTTCTGTGTATACAGTTTCAGGGCTGAAGACGTTCCATTGGATAAGTAATTAGGGAGCTCATCCTTGCCTGAAGCTTATTTCCCCACTTGCAGGATAGTTGCATATTAATGAGTAACAGGAGACTGACCCTGAAGTGACCTAAGCTGCCTTGGACAAGAAACATCAGAAAACACAAGGTGGTAAATACCTTAGCAAACAATTGCTCTGCAATGGATCTGAAGTTCTGGAGCTGCAGGGAAGACTATGGATATTGGCCTGGGCAAATTACCACCTCTCTTTGTTCTGAGGGCCTCCCATCATACTACTGACCATTTTCTCCTTGGGTGAATTTGAAACCTTGAAATTCCTGCCTCCTCTTTGTAAGCACCATGGTTACAGGCCTGTGCTGAGGTGGCTTCAACTTCATTTAGTGATGTAATAGAATGATGATATGAGTAAGATGAGCAGTTACACTTATCTATATTACAAAACCACTTAACTCTGTGAGCCTGGGTTTCTCTCTGTATAGAATAAGGATATAACTCTGCCCTATACTTTAGATGAGTTATAACAGACTCAGGGATAAAAGAAAACAATAGTGCTCATATATGGAAGACAGTGGACTTTGACCAGGAGGGCTGCACTTGATGGGAGCCTTATTCTGTTACTGGCATAAGGACTAGAGTCCATGACCTGGCTACCCTAACAAGCCAGGCTCAGCCATTCAGCATCATAAGACTGAATTATGAAGCTGTGATGTCTATTTATAATGCTGCACTCTGGAAGCAAGGTGGGTAGTTCTAGGATTTATACTGAGTTCCAGGAATACCAGAGATACATAGTGGGACATCTCAATAGTGGGATTATTCTTTAAAATAAAAAAAAAGACAGAAAACAATGACAAAAAGCAAATTATTGATGAAAACTGGAAACATATTAACATATTTATTCAGTAATTTTTACCACTGATGAAGTTATAAAGTAACTAATTCATCCTTGAGATCCTAACAGTTTTAGACAAAAGGCAAGGAAAATACAACTAAGTAATCTAACCAAGCCATATGATAAATTTTTGCCAACCTTAAATCCCTCTTTCATTCTCAGAACCTTTTTCTCCTGCAAGGTCTTCAGACATTGAGTTAATATTTAAGTAGCAGAAAAGTGTTCATCTGGAGGAATCAGCCTTTTCACAGAATGAGGCCAGATCAGACAACCCTGTTAGGGAAAGTGATCCAAAAGCAGGCAACTGTGTCCATGTCACAGACAGCCCTTACTTCAATTGCTAGGGGACCAACATGAAGACAAAGTTGCCCATCAGCTAGATATCTGTCCAGTGCAGATATCCAGTCCATGCATGCTCTTTGGTTGCTGGCAACCAGCCATTTTATGATGGCATGCTATCAAATGAATTTGCTATGTCGAAACAAACCTCAAAATTCTCAGTAGGATTAGAAAGACATATTACAAACATAGACAAAATATGACTTCTATACTTACTGTAGAGCCATAAGAATCAAGAAAGTGCACAGTATTTGTGAAAGAATAAAGTGAGGCAGAGACTATGCCAATAACATATGCCCTACAAAATAGTCAAGTTTTCATCAAGGTACCTAAGGGAACTCAACCAAGAAAAATGTGACATAGTCCATTGTATTCCTATAGAAATTAAATAAACAAAACTCTCACAAAAATAACTCAAACTGACATCTACGCTTTCCAAATATCCTCCAGATAATACTGACCTTGTTTTCAAAGTCCCCATTCTCTAGAGTGTTCTCTGTAAATGGAGGTCATCAGAAAGGCGGGCTATGGTGTTAAAGCACTTCATGCTCCCCTTGTGATTGCAGGCAAACCCAGTCCCACTGATGACTATAAACAAAATGATGTTACATATTATCTCTGTTTCCTGCTACATTGACTACAGCACAAAAATATGTGAAATCTGCCTATCTAATTGCATGGCAACATACACACTAGACACACCTCATCAGCTCAGAAACTCCTTTTATACCCTGGAATTGAATTCCTTAATTCCCATCATTGTGACTGCTATTAGTGGAAAGGTTAAATAATAATCAAATACTTCTGAAGTTTGATCCACATTTCTTCCTTGACACCCGTTTATAATCTATTTATAAAAGTTATCACACAATGGAATTGAATTAAGAAAGCAATATTGAAAACTTCTACAAATTTGACCTTTATTTTACAAGCTGTGTTCCCACTGCATAAAAAAGAGCTTATGACATGACTCAAATGAGTAATTTTTAAAACTCAGTGTTACAGCCTTTAACTTAAGAATTTAGGAATTTTAACATGGAGAAAAGCAAGCTCATTGCCCTGGGTAGCAATAGACAGTGATCAATGTGACCTGAGACAACATAGCTTGTCTCAGAAATACTTTTCCAAAAGGCTAAGACCAAGTTGTTCTAGAGTAAATAAATATGCATGCCCAGGGATAAGTATTGCAAACACAATTAGATGGCTAAGGAAAAAAAAAATCTGTTTAATACTAAGCATGTATCCAGCTCTAGTTCATTCTAAAAGAAAAGAAAGCTTAGAACAGATTTTGAATTCCCTATATGCAGTCATCCTTAAGTCTCTTTTAAGTTCAGGGCCCATGTTATATATTAAACAATTTCAATATGGACTAGAGATTTCAAGTCTTGCCATTAAGGCAAACGTAAATTTACAACAAAGATATTCCTAGAATTATTTAACTACCCACTCCCCTAATACTTATCATTCTTCAGTGCCAGGTTCGTAAGTGGAAGGTCTCAAATGTTTCAAATGACAGGAAAAGCAGAAGGTAGAAAGCATAAAAGCCAAGGGGGGACGATCTTGCTATGTCTTATCCTAACTAAGCTTCTTAAAAAGAAGAGCATCGTGTATACTACTCCAAGGGGAGAAATGGAAGGAAAAAGGAGACAGCTATGAATTGATCAGAAACTCTCATTCAATGGGATAGTCTATGAGGAGTCTAATAAAAACAATGCTACATAAGAGGAACATTATTTACCAAGACCAGTGACCTTTGAATTAGTAACTATTGTTCCCTGTTTTGGGAATAGTTTGGTTCTCAGAATCTGAAGCAAACCCTCCTGAAATGCACTGGACACATTGCTCACCCAAGCAAATACATGGTTTTAGGAAAGGAGCTATGTTTTATTATCAATACCTCAGAAATCTCCCAAGGCCTAGGCCTCAGGTTGTAGTTGCTCTGCCAAGTACATCTGAGTGTGGGAAGCAATTATATCATTCTTCATACATGAGGATCTCAGAGTAATCTTTGTTTGATCAGGCCAGCCCTCAACACAACAATGTATTCCCTGTTCAAATGGGTGTTACTAGATGTCTTGCCTATGTGACAGCACTATGCTTTTCTCAAGAAGAAAACTGCAACTTTATGCCACGCCAGGCTTTAATGTTGGCTGTGTTTCCATAATATCCCATTAACTAGCCAGTTAGATGCCTCTGCTTTGATATGGAGATGGGCAAAGAGATGTATTAAACTGGGCTGTCTCCGTGGTTGTAAGTTGGAGAAAAAATTGTGGACAATCCCAGTGAACAAACATGTATCTCCTAGCATGCTAATCTCTTTAAAGGCCTTTTGGCATGCTACATATCTGTGGGCTGTTTTAGAATATCCCTTAGCTATATATATATGACTTGGTATGACTTTCTATCTCCTAAGCACTGGTAAAATCATTTACATCAACAATTCTATTCATTTACCTCACAGCTTTATACTGAAGTGTTACTCAACACATTATTTTAAATCTCTACAAAATTAACTCCAAATGGGCAGAACTTTTAGAAGCTATTAAAGAAACTAGTCCTCTCAGAATTTGGCATCCTGCCAAAAACATTTCTATGTTCAAGCCCCTGCTGCAAATGCTTTTTGAATATGCAGTCCCAATATTATGTAAGGAGGCAGCCTCTAGAGGCCAGCCTTCTCCCAGAAACTCTTGCATTTTGCTCCCTCATTTTGCCAGCAAGTTCGAACTAGCTTCACATTCCCAAGCTTGCAGAGCCATCTCCCACCTGGCCCCTTGAAATATTTTTCTAATTACCTGTTAACTGGTTAAACTTGCTGTTGTCTCAACCATGGTGCCTTAAATTATAAAAATATATCGCCTACATAGCCCTCACTTACTAATGAACAAAAGACCCACTTCAATGTTCCCTGATCACCTCGAGCTCCTGAACAGATGTCTAAGGATATAAAATAAGGAACTGATTCCAGACCGAATGTCCTGGAAAACAGTTACAGGCCTTGAGGCTAATTTCTATGGACCCAGCCCAGCTTCCAACAGAAACATCCTTGATAAAACCACAAAGTTAAAATTTGAGTAGATGACCCTGATACTCACCAAGGGCCCTCACCTTGTGGATTTAACCCTTTAAATATACAATAAAGCTTACCCTCTTGGATCCAGAACTGGCTACCTCCCTGAGCTGAGAAAATAAAGCTTTCATTTTCATGTTCTTTTCCTGAAGTGAGTTTTCTCAGCTCCATCCCAAACCCAATAATATGAAGATTTTCAGATTCCCCCGCTGTGGTCATGGCTAGGACAAGGAATCAGTCCTGTGGCTACTACTGGCTGCATATTCACACCCAGTCCCAGGATTGGCCCTACACAGCAGCTCCTGCTGTTCAGCCTCCTGCTCCACCAGGTTGGGGGCAGCAGGCACACACTCACCATGTTGCAACTTTGGAAATCAGCTGAAATCCCCTCACAGCACACAGCAGCTATGCTCAGACCAATCATTCAAGCCTGCTCAGCTACAGAGCAAACATGGAGCATAGTGCCTGGAAAAACCCACCTCTTCCTCTGATTGGATGGATGGCTTCAAGGTCCTGATTGGCCAGTGATTCTTGAGTGACATGAGGACCTCCCTTAGGGTTAGAGTATAGTGATAGAAAAAGACTTAGTGATTCCTGTCCCAGGTTTCCAATTCAGGGCCAGACCTTTTCCAGATCTGCAGAGATTTGTATTTCATCATTATTTGTGCCTGTCCTTCCCTAGTTTACCCTCTGTCTTCCAGCACTCAGTAGGCACTTCCCCTCTTCCTCCTGGAATCAAGGTGGATAGCTGCACAGCCCATTATTCAACCTACAGAGGAGTGAACAATCTGTCCCACAGGTGGAAGGGTGCCGAGACCAAAAATAATTAAAGAGAAATTTTAGAAAATGCAATGAGTTGGTTTTTTTGTTTGGTTTTTTTTTGTTTGTTTGTTTGTTTGTTTTTTTTGCTGTGATTTCACTGAAGAAAAATTGGCTGGTGTTGTGCTCAGTTGGTACAGTGCTTACCTAGCATGCATAAAGCTGTGGGTTCAAGCCCAACATCACATAAAATATGACATGGTGTCATTGCCTATAAATAAAGCACTTAGGAGGTACATGTGAAAGAATCAGAAGTTTAAGAATATCCTTGGCTGGTTAGTTTACGACTATCCTCAGCTAAATGAGGTCCTATCTGAAAAGGAAAAGCAAAACAAAACAAGGATTTTTTTTTTTTGCAGCAATGAGCATGAAATATTTTCTTTCATACATTCTTAGCATGCTTTCTACCATTGAGCTACACCCTCAGATTTCCCATATTTACTTATATCAATTAAAAATAAAAATTAAAAAAAAATGAGAGGGCTAAAGGAATGGCTCAAGGGATAAAAACGCTTTCTGCTATTTCAAAAATCCCTAAGTTTAATTCATAGTATCCACTTATGGTGGCTCACAGCAGCCTATCCACCTCCAGTCACAGGATCCGGTGACTTCTTCTGGCATCCTCAGATGACAAACACAGGAACGGACCTAAAACAAACAACCTAACTAACAAAATCTTTAGTCCCAGCACTTGGGGGGCTGAGGTAGGCTGATACCTGTGAGTTCAAGTCCAGCCTGGTCTACAGAGTAATTCTAGGACAGACAGGATTACATAATGAGACCGTGTTCTGAAAAAAAACAAAAATAAAAAATAAATATGAAAATTTAAATTGTTTTTCAAAATAATTTCATTGCATTAAAGGCCAATAGAGGCACTGGATATCCTAAACCTGGAGTTACAGGTCGACATGAGCCACAAGATGCGGGTGCTGGGAAGCAAACTCAGGTCCTGCGCAAGAGCAAGTATCAATCTTTACTCCTGACCCACCTGGTCAGGTGCTCCTCCCCTTTTGAGACATGGTTCCATGTGACTTAGGCTGCCTGCAAACTCTATGTAGCTGAGGATGACCTTGAACTTCTGTCTTTCTGCCTCTAACTCTCCTGTACTGAAGACTACATGTGTTTACTACCATATCTATCTTACAAAAGTGCTGAGGATCAAACTGAGGGCTTCATCCATGTTAGGTAGACACTCTATCAACTGAGCTACAGCTTCAGCAGGAGGTCCATTTCATGTTGATGCTGTTCAACAGAAACGAGCACAGATTTTTTAAAATGGAATAAAGAATGTGGATGGCAGGAGTTCATTGGGTTTTTATCACATGAAATTTTAGTAATTTAGTTTAGATTTTCTTGACAGCTTCAGAATTTTAGTAGGTACCACGTAGAGGGAAAGAGTATGTGTAAGCTCAGTAATACACTCCAGTATTCTCTGCACTCTGAAATATGAGGTAGGAAAATCCAGAGTTTGATACCAGCCTAAGCTGCACTGTGAGATGGAGGCCAGCTTGGACTATGTTGAGACCCTATCTCAAACATAGAATTAAAAAAAAAATGAAGGCCTCATGAATGTCAACTGTTACTTCCACAGTCAAAGAGAACCCCTAACTATATAAAAGGTTAAGATCTCAGACCTTAGAAATCCTGACATTTCCTATTCTGAATAAACCTTTGTTTTTCCTCCTGTCTCCCTAACTACAGCTACCGTGCTGAATTTTATTTTACCTAGAATGGTCTAGAACTCTTTCTGTGAATCAGGCTGCCCTCCAGTACTCAGCATTCTCCCCCAGAGGGGAACCACCACCCCTGCTGAATCTATGACCTTACCTTTCCTTCTATGACACATTCCACTCTGCCCAATCTAACCAAGACCCATTTCCACACCCTAGAATAATCTATTTTATAAGTCATGCTGTCACTGATGGTCCAAACATGGTTTTTAAAGAATCTTATTAAAAGAATCTGGAGTCCAGCCATGGCGGTGAATGCGAGGTAGAGGTGGAAGAATCTGGAGTTCAATCACGATGTGTTACATAGAAAAGCTCAAAGTCATCCTGGCCCACAGGAGCTGCTGTCTCAAAAATCAAAAAAAGAAAGAGGAAAGGGGAAGCAAGAGGAAGAGAAGAGTTGTCAAGAGGATAATGGGCCCATTCATTCATTCTTCAAGCTTTTACAAGCAGCTTTCACATGTGTGGCTGTTGACCTAAAAAAGACCTAACAAATACACATACATGCCCTACCCACCACCACCACCACTCCTCCCCAAGACAGGTGGAGGATGCAATCAGAGTTTAGATGCCAGATTCACCCAACAGGGAGGGGTAAGACCTGACCTAACCACTCTGCCCATGCCCCAAATGTGGGCTCTGAAGATGCTCTTTCTGGTCACACCCCTTTTAAGACCCAAACCAGGAGGTCCGGCCCCTGCCCAACTTAGAGATGTCAATCCTTCTTCGTAGCGCACCATCTCCCATCTCAACAGTTGCCAGGGCCAATTTTGGAACAGAAAATAATTAATATCTCAGGACCTTTCATGACTAGGTAGAAATCCCCTAACCAGGGACCCTGCCTCATGGGTCACATATCGAATGGCCAGTTCTCTTGTCAGTCTTTTCTACTGGACATAAGCGGGTGGAGAATTGATTGAAAGCATTTGGAGTGGGGCAGGGCAGTGGCTCCCGACAGTGGGAAAAATGGTTGCTGCAGAACTGTCAATGGCCTCTGGCCCCAGGAACCCTAAAGACAGGGCCCAGGCTGCAGGGGTTGCCCAGAAGCGACCATGGGCATTGGAGAAGCAGTAGAAAGACAGGGAAGCTCGGTGCTGTGATGGTGGCACTCTTGATGCAGGTAGACCTGGCCCAGATGGCCTTTTCAGGAGGCATCAAGTGCTGCAGGGCACTGTGGGGAAGCCCAGCTTGGAGCATGACCTGGGTTTGCCTTACCTCCCAAACCACACTAGAAACACAGACAAAGCATTCCCATTTCTGGACCCTGGAACTTGGTACTCTTCCCACCCATGTTTGCATGCTCCCTCCACATCACTCCCAAGCTGTTTATGACCTAGTGTCTCTCACTCACAACTCCAAACACAGGATCAGGATCCCTGTGTATCTTTCCCAGTAACCCTCTCTAAGAATCTGTCAAGGGCTTCCCATCCACCAATCTGAGACCTGCCCTCCACCATGTGTGTCTGCCTCCAATCCACCAGCAGGGTCCCAGAAACCCTGCCACCTGTACTTCCTTTGCCTTTATGTCCTCCTAATTTACTCACTTGGATTCATCCTATGTGTCTGGCACCAAACATCAGAACCCTGTACTCTTTTCTTCTGACTCTCCAAAAACCCATGCCTCTCCCAACTGAATCCACAGACATCATATCAGCCTGTGCATGTGTCATTCCTCCCGGTCAAGGACATCACTATAAAAATCACTTCTTGTCTATTAAAAAGACTTTGCACTGTTGCTGATACTGACCCATCTTGAACCCAGCTTCCTGAAGAAATGAACACCTAAATGATAACACTGAATCCCATTGAAAGGAGCAAGTTAACTCTACACGTTTCTTTATGAGTTTTACACCCTGTGTTAAACTAAGTTCTCTCAGTACTTTTCCAGAAAGCAGAAGGACACAGACAAAAGAAGAAGCAGGTGTATTGAGAAAAGACCCATCCTGCTGTAAAAGAATGACCAGGCCTTCGCTTGACAGATAGCCTAGCAACCAACCCAGATGGCCTCAATTCTTCTCCCGAATAGCCCCTGACCTTCAACTAAAGGCACAAAGCCCCACTTCTCAGAGATGATAATTGCTCTCTACCACCTTTAATGGTGGCTACATCTGCACATAGCAGGGCATTCCAACTGTGACTTAAAAATCAGATATTCCCCCAGATGTCCGGGCCAGACTTTAGTGCCTAATATAAACCAGACATTTTAAAAGTCAACCCCTTCATCCAATTCTGTGCTGCCAAGCCTACAACCCTCACGCTTCCCTGCGATTTTTCCTTTTAAAACCGAAGGCTTTTGTTCCTCGGGGCTGTTCCTCCCTGGTTTGTAGGGTAGCCCTATCACACAATGGTTTGAATAAGCCTCTTGCAATTCCATCAATTCAGTCTCCGAGTTTCCTCCATCTGCCTCTCCAGTAGTTGGGCTCCTGCTGGACCTAACACCATCCCCATAGACATACCCAGATGAGGCGGCCTGGTAAGAGTTGATCATCATAAAATTGGTTACACATTGCTAATACCAGCTTGAAATCTAGTCATAGATCTCAATTCTTGCACAAGCCCTTCTTCATTTGTAAGCCCAGCACAGTGCAGTAGTGTTTAAAGCAATGCCCCATACATTGGCATGAGGCAAGCATGGGCTATAGGAGATACTGCTCTATACACAAATAATCAACAGCACTTGAAAAGAATGGAAAGACATTCCCAATGACATAAAAACAGGGAATAACAACACATAAGAAAATAGAGCAGTGATGCACTTAGAGACAATCAAATTTAATAGAAGTCAACTGACTTTTAAAAAAGATAAATGTAATTGAAAAAAAAAAAGACTACAGGTTTAGTGACTTGGAAAAAGATCAGGTGATTTCCTGGTTGAGGAAATGGCATTCATAAGATGCTGTGTGCCCTTACCTCAAGTGCTATGTTGCTTGCTTAGATCTGTAAACTAACACACACAGCTACAGTGAATGGCCTGTGTCTCAACCTTCAGAACTGGCATAAATGTACAAGTGGATTAGGCATATCTGCAAAGGACAGTGCTCTAGTCGGATCTTTAATATTCATTGGATCAAGCTATCCTCCCCAAATTGTATACCCAGAAATCTGGTTTGTCTTCATTCATCTGACACTAATTCACATGTGCTGTGAAATACCAAAATCATGATCAGATCTTTTTCACAATGATGACATCAGGAGCTCTTTGCCTATTCTAGTTTTCTCTGTGATGTGCACAATAAGCGAGTCCACCTATTCTGGTCTGAACTCCAAAGCCAAGCTCCACATGCATATTTTTTCCTGCTACTGCAATGGAAGGTTGACTATATGACTCCAATGGGTAATTTTAAAAGTCAGTGGTGGTACCAACCTTTAACTGAAATTTTTATTTACCTTAATCAAGATGACAACAAGGTCACTGCCATGGGGAGCAACAGACTGAGATCAAGGTCACCTGAGTCAACATAGAAGGGCTTGACTCAGAAACATTTTTCTAGAAGACTTGAGCTGCAGCTATTCTAGAATTAACTTCCTTCACAGGAAGAAATCACACCATACATATAATACCTTAATAAAGAAAAACCTCTTCAAAGATAGAATATATTCAATTCTGTATACTGCTCAAAGAGTAAATGACTACAACAGATTTTGCATTTCACATAGGCTATCACTCTTAAGTCTCTTTTAGGGTCAGGTTCCATTTTATGCTTTGAGTAATTCCAACAGGGACAGAAGACTGAAAGTCTAGCCCTGAAAGGACATGGACTTTTACAGAGCAAAATTGTTTTCTAGACCATAAAATATAATCTAAAAGATAGATTTAAAGGATTTATGATTGTCAAAATTCTCACAAAAAGGAGAGAGAACACTAATGAAGAAAACATCATGGAAAAGTTAACTATGAACACTATGTTTGCAGTTCTTAGACAAAAGCTATACTGAGCTATACTGAGCTAACTTCAGAATACAGCAGCTTTTGCCTCTGAGGAGGCTGGCTCAGAAGAATGTCACAACTGCTTATATGCAGGACAAAAAGGAGTTCATTTCGACTAGCCCTAGCTGCAGTCTCTGTGAGGGATATAACATCAATGCAGCAAATTCCATTTTATTTAGCTTTATTTTTATTTTCATGGATGTTTTGCATGTTTCTTTGCATAGGACCTATGGAGGCCAAAGAAGGCATCAGATCCCTTGGAATGAAGTTACAGATGGTCATCTACTATTCTAAAATGGAACCTGTGTCCACTGTAACAACACCCAGTGCTCTTAACTGCTATGCCATCTTTCTAGCCACTTTTTATTTAATGTTTTTACATATGTTGGTACAATGTTCTTTTGGAATGTATACAATTTACTCTTGTTCATTCAAATGCTGATTTCTCTCATCCACTATCTGGTTTCAATCCAGACACTGCATTGTGACGCTTATTCTAAGTCTCAGCTGTCTCAAGTTTGTATAAACATGCCACCATTTGGTCTCTAACTTGCCAATTAAAACAACCAGCCACAAAGTTCAGCAATGGAGAGGATAGGGTGGGACATCCTGGTCTGGAGTGGGAGGAAGAGGAAGGTAGCCAGGGAAAAGAGGGAGAATTTGGAGGAGAGGTCTTATAGCCATGTGGAAAAATGAACCGGACCTAAGATATCACTAAAAGCAAATGTAATGGGTGAATCTGAATGGTAGGAAAGTATGCGGCCTTGAGGGTTAGGATGGGGTAACTATTGCCCAGCATTGTGCTCTATGTTAATTAAATAAATCCTAGTCTCTATGTGATGATTTGGTTATACAGCTGTTTAGGAATAACCACTGCTTAACTAAAAGATATACAATAGTAAATTTTAATACCCACAACAAATGGTGCCCAAATAATCTAAGTATCCACACCCTTTATACCATACTTTAACATAATTTGGTGGGGGCAATAAGCTCCCAGTCATACAACCCAAACGTAAAACCTAAAAACTCCCAGGTCAATTACTGTCTCTTTAAGAACAAAAGACAGCCTGGTAGACCCGTATCAGATCGGATATGTGTTACACACAATGGATTATTTATATTATTTCTATTTCTGATTATTTGCTGTAATTGAAAAAACAGCGAGGTTCAGTCCAAATTTTCCTGAATTAGATCAGCAGTTTCTATATACAGAACAATCTTTCTGCATATTGAAAGTCAGTGAGTATATTAAGAAATTCACGAAATCTGATAACACCAAGAGAATAGCATATAAATCTGATTTTTTTAAATCACAGTCCTTCCTCTGCATAAGAATTCCTGTGGGAGAATGAGTGGAAGGCAAGGTAACCAAAATACAGGCCCTCTTTGGATCAATATGGTCTATATATATGCATCTTGTAATTTCCTTTCTATCAGAGTCAATTCCTTTTTAGCTTCAGTTGGTAATGTTCTTGGACTATTTAAGTCCTTATCACCCTGTAAGGTTTGAAATAAGTTACTTAGTTCTTGAGTAGCTAAACCAATGGCAGGCCATAGCTAGTTAATATCTTCCATCAATTTTTGAAAATCATTAAGAGTTCTTAATTGGTTTCTTCTAATTTGTACTTTTTCTGGCCAAATTTTTTGTAGACCTGTTTTGTATCTTAGGTAATTAATAGAATCTTCTCTTTGTATTTTTTTTTTTGGGAGCAATCTGTAATCCCCAACAAGGCAAAATTCTGTTTATTTCATCAAAAGGAAATAGTAAGAGCTGGAGAGGACAGGGTCTCCACAAGGAGAGCAACAGAACAAGAAAATTTGAACACAGGGAACTTCCTAGAGACTCATACTCCAACCAAGGACTATTCATAGAGATAACCCAGAACCCCTGCACAGATGTAGCCCAGGGCAGTTCAGAGTCCAATTGGGTTACATAGTAATGTGAAGAGGGACTGCCTCTGACATAATCTGATTGGCCTGCTCTTTGATCACCTCCCCCTGGGGGGGAGCAGCCTTACCAGGCCATAGTAGAGGACAATGCAGCCACTTTTGATGTGAACTGGTGGACTAAGATCAGAAAGGAGAGGAGAACCTCCCCTATCAGTGGACTTGGGGAGTGGCATGCATGCAGAGGGAGGAGGGAGGGTGGGATTGTGAGGGGAGGGGGAGGGGCTTATGGGGGGATGCAGAATGAATAAAGTGTAATTGATGAAAACTTAAAAAAAGGGGAAAAAAGAACCGGAAGACACAATTCACGTTAAAAAAAAAGTATTTTCTAATGTTTTCATATTTAAATCAACTAATAAGATATCATCCATCTAGTAGTAAATTATGGATTGAGGAAATTGCTTATGAATTATCTCCAATGCCTGTTGTACAAAATATTGGGACAAAATAGGACTGTTCAACATCCTCTGTGGTAAGAACCTCTAGTGATAGATATCTCTTTATTGGACAGCTTCTATTCAAAGTGGGTACCGAGAAAGCAAACCTTTCCCTACCTTTCCCTATCATGTTCATGTGGAGGAATTGTGAAAAAGCAATCCTTTAAATCAATCACTATAATAGGCCATTCATTAGGTAACAAGGATGGCAATGGGAATCTGGATTGTAACAATCCCATTGGCTGAATAATTTTTTTAATTGCTCTGAGATCTGTTAATATCCTCCATTTGCCAGATTTCTATTTGATGACAACTAAAGGAGAATTCCAAGGGCTGTTGGACACTAGAGGTTGAACCGCCAGCTGTTCCAGGACTAGCTCTTCTAGTGCCAATAATTTTCTTTATTAATAGACCATTGTTCAATCTAAACAGGTTAGTCAGCCAACCACCTTAGTGATAAGGCTGTCAGGGTTTTATTAGCAGTGGCTTCCCAACATGAAATTGAAAAGACGGCTTCTGTTGTATTTTGTTTATGGACAGCCTGGACAGTCTGTAACTTTTTGATGACATTTCTAAATCATTTCAAATCCTTTATCTGGAGTATTAGTTGTTTTTTGGCTTCCCTCTGTAATTCGGGGAGTGTTAATCTGGTTTTCCATTGTTGTAACAGATCTCTTCCCCATACGTTTATGGCTATCTCAGCCATGTATGGCCTTAATTTTCCTATTTGACCTTCTGGTCCTGTATATTTAAGCCACCTCATACTTTGTTTTACTTTAGATAAAGTTCCAACTCCTTGGGAAATTGGATATCCACCTCTTGAAGTGGCTAGTCTGGGGCCAGGATTTAGGAATAATAATTGTGAGATCAGCTCCCATATCCATCATGCCTTCAATTTCAATACACAAAAAGGACATTTGCTCAACCATGTTTGTAGCAGCTTTATTTGTAATAGCCAGAAGCTGGAAACAACCCAGATGCCCCTCAACTGAAGAATGGATGCAGAAATTGTGGTACATCTACACAATGGAATATTACTCAGCAATGAAAAATAAGGAAATCATGAAATTTGCAGGTAAATGGTAGGATCTGGAAAGGATCATCCTGAGTTGTCCCAGAAGCAAAAAGACACACATGGTATATACTCACTCATATAGACATACAACATAGGACAAACCCACTAAAACCTGTGCATCTAAAGAAACTAAGCAAGAGAGAGGACCCTAACTAAAATGTCCAATCCCCATCCTGAAAGGCAAAGTGGATGGACATCAGAAAAAGAAGAAAACAGGAAACAACCTAGAAACCTACCACAGAGGGCCTCTGAAAGCCTCTGCCCTACAGACTATCAAAGCAGATGCTGAGCCTGATGGGCAACTGTTGGGCAGAGTGAATGGAATTTTATGTAAGAACTGGGAAATAGTAAGAGCTGAAGAGGACAGGGCCTCCACAAAAAGAGCAACAGAACAAGAAAATTTGAACACAGGGAACTTCCCAGAGACTCATACTCCAACCAAGGACTATTCATGGAGATAACCTAGAACCCCTGCACAGATGTAGCCCATGGAAAGATCCAATCATACTTTAGATAACCTAGATACTTCTAGATAACCTAGAACCCCTGCACAGATGTAGCCCATGGAAAGATCCAATCATACTTTAAGGGACATGCTTAACAAACAAGAGGGGTATCAAAGACCGCCAGAGATAGATTACATAATGCTTGATTAACCTTAAATTTCTTAAATGATAAGGAACAACAAACAGGGAGACACTGGGTTAAAGAAAAAACTGCAGAATTAATGTATTTCTTTTTTAACTTTTATTAATTACACTTTGTATCCCCCCATAAACCCCACCCGCCTCCCCTCCTAATCCCACCTCCACCTTCTCTCCCCCTTCTTCACGCATGACCCTCCCCAAGTCCACTGATAGGGGAGGTCCCCCTCTCCTTCCTTCTGATCTTAGTCTATCAGATCTCATCAGGAGTGGCTGCATTGTCATCTTATGTAGCGTGGTAAGACTGCTCCCCCCTCAGGGGGAGGTGATCAAAGAGCAGGCCAGTTTATGTCAGAAGCAGTCCCTCTTCCCATTACTATGGAACCCACTTGGACACTGAACTGCCATGGGCTACATCTGTCCAGGGGTTCTAGGTTATCTCCATGCATGGTACTTGGTTGGAGTATGAGTCTCTGCCCAACAGTTGGCCATAAGAATCAGCATCTGCTTTGATAGTCTGCAGGGCAGAGCCTTTCCGAGGCTGAATTAATGTATTTCAAAAATACCATTTCAAAATTGAGAGCAGGGAATGTGTTATGCTGGGGAACAGGTTTTGCTTATGAGAAGAGAAGAGGAATTATGGGTTCCATCAAACAGGAAAAGAGAAATTATGAGTTCCATCAAAACTAATAAAAATAAGATATGACAGAGGAAGACCACCTGAAGACTTTGGCCACGGACAAGAAGAGAGAAATCAAGAAGACCAAACTGAACAGGTAACATAAATTGGTAATCCATTCAAACGGGAACAAGTCTAAAACTGACTGAGACATAAAAAAATGTCTCTATCCAAAACTCCAACAATACATGGACAATAAATCCTTGGCTATAATATCCTCAAAATTTATGCCATTCTTTAATTGACATATAAAGACAGTTTAGTCTCATCCTACACATCTCATACATTTATAAGTTTAGAACTGTGTACTTGTGAGAAGTTATATGTTTGCAGAACAAAAGGACTGGACACCAGAGATAGAATTCATCCTTCCAGCATGCTGAGACATTGACACATGTATCAACATTGACCTTTCTATGTCCTTTCTTCATCCTTTCCCAAATTCTTTCATTCCAATATTTCTTTGTAAATATGTGAGCAATTATGTGCAAATGTATGAATTAAACCTGAGTCGATTTCTGTTGATTCTCTATATATGGATTCACGGCTGAAGACTTTCTATTGGATATGTAATTAGGGAGCTCATGCCCACCTGAGGCTAATTTTCCCACTTGGAGGATAGATAGTTTCATTCATCAGTGTCTACCAGCTAGTCCTGATGAGACTTGATAGGCTAGGGTCAGATAGAGGGGGAGAAGGGCCTCCACTGTTGGTAGACTAGGGATGGGGCATAGGGAGAGAAGAGGGAGGGAAAGTCGGATTGGGAGGAGTTGAGGAAGGGGGCCACAGCCAAGATACAAAGTAAATAAACACTAATAAATAATAATTAATAAAAAAATGAAAAAAAGTTCCATTAGGAGACCACAAAGTGGAAGCCTGAAGGGAGCTTTCATAGATAGCTATGTGTGGTTTCCAAGAAAGGAAAGAGTGGAGGACCTGGAGGGGACTGACCCACCACAGCTAAGCAGACACAGAGAATAGAGTCAGAGGCAGTTAGTTCTCAGGTAAGCCCCAAGCATTGCTCTTTGGCCTTTTAACCTTCTTCCTTTATTATTCAAAAGTCACTAATAGGGATTAGTTCACTCATACTCCACAGTTAATTTGTAAATGCCTGTTTTCCCAAGCCTTAGAGTAATTCTTTTTTTTTTTTTTAATCCAGGATTCCCCTGATAGCAATCAACATGCCATCTCAAGTAATCACCACTTCAGGCTCCTAACTAAATGTTTTGCTAGCACTGGTGAAGCAGTATACAATTCCATTCAGACAAGTCAGTCTTCAAGCCTGGAAGTTCTTTTTCTCTCTTTACAGGAAGCATAAATTCCAGCCAGAGGACATCTCACATGTATCCTTGTGGACTCCCCTTCGTGCCTATTTATGACATGTGAGATAAACTCAGTCTTTTTTTGCCTTTGGCTAAGAGCTCAGTCTCTTTTTAATGACTGATATTGTCAATATCAGTCATTAGGGAAGTGTAATTTAGACACTTCCATAATTTGATGGAGGTCTGGGGTGAGAATCTTCTTTAAGCACCAAGTCTAAGTTAGTTTCTGATGATATCAATCTTACATTTCTTCTGGATCATCAGTGCTGAGTTAAAGATTAACTTAGAATCAACTATGCAAATGGTGCAATTAATGACATGCTCATGGGGCTGAAAAGATAGCTCAGCCCCTCAGAGCAGTGGCTGCTCATCCACAGGGCCTAGCTTTGATTCCCATCCCCAAGGGACAGCTCAAAACAGTCTATAACTCTAATTACATGGATCAGACAGACACTTCTGGTCTCCAATGATACCTGGCATGCACTTGCTATACACAGTGCCAAAATTTATGCACTTAAATTAAATCAATTTTAATTAAAAATACTATATATTTAGGAAATCTTTACAATATTGAATCACAGATATATGCATTTTTTTTTCACCATTTGTATATCTGGTGTCCTAGAAGGAAAAAAGAATGCATCAAATGCAATGAACCTGGAAAGACAGGTAATTATGAGCCATCTAATATCAATGAGAATAACCAAACTTCGATACACAAGGGAAACAGAACTACTGACTCTCAGGCTCCCAAATATGCCATTACAATGCAGATGTTGGAGATTTTCCATTACTGCTTTTGTCTCCTAGCACTTAAAGGTGAACAAGTCCCTGCTAAAGGGTTGTTGAAGGACTCAATGGATTTCTATCTCTCAGTGAATGGACTTCCCTCATTGCTTCCTATTTTCTTTTGTTAACAAAGTTCTATTAATGTGAGTAAAGATGACAAAAGGATTGGTTGAAACCACAGTCTGGTAAGATTATATCATAAACATTTCCATAACTTGAGATATATTCTTATTTTTGAAATATGTTGGGACAGAATCTCTCTCCATAGCCATAGCTGTATTGGAACTTACTATTTTGACCAACCTGGCCTCAAGATCACATAGATCGCTCTGCCACTGTCTCCCAGGTACTGGGATTATAGGCATGCACTTCTAAGCCCAACTGAGGATGAAAGGATAAAACAAGATTTATTATTATTTATTATTGTTTCCATGAGCAGTAATAAATTCTTCAAATTCTGTAACAATGACCTGGCAAATAATTGGGCTATTTTCTTTGATATGTTCATCCACTAAAAAAAATATATGAACTCTATATGAATGTATATATGTGTGTGTCATGATATGTAGATGGCACTAAGAATCTATTTCCACTATGTGAGTTCTAGAGATGAGACACAGAGAGTTGTTTGGTTCAAGTTATCTCCTTGGCCCTTATTTAGGTTTAAAAATTATTTATGTATGTGCTGGTGGCTAAGTATGCATATGCCACAGCCCAAGTGTCCAAATGAGAGAAAACATGTTGGATTCAATATGAGTCTCTAAGAAATTGAACACAGGTTATTAGGCATCCACCTTCTCCACAGAGACAATTCTCTGCAATATGTCTGTGGTTCGGAGAAATGTTATGAACTACTGTTTAATTGTTTAGACATGCTAACATTGAGACATGTACAGGCATGTCTGGCCTTACTGCCTAACATAACCATGGTCATTTTGTTGTTAAGTATCCATTTTGACCAGAAGGTGGAATTAACTTCACATTCTCAGGCTCTACCATCTAAAGAGCTTGAATAGCCTTTTACTTAAATTTGAATACTTGTTAAACACTCTGCTTGAATTAATGACATATGCTGTACTTAAATAAAACCACAACACCCAGCTATATTCCTTTCTCCCAGAATGATGGGGAACTGTAAAGTCCCTAAGCCTATATCACAACTAAACAGCTTAAAATGCATTCTCTAGCTACCAAGACACAATACACTTGAAACAAAATTGATTCTTCTTGTATTTACCTAGGCAAAATGAGGTCATGCTACCCTCCCCTTCCCACCTGGTTACATGGTTGTGATCTGGTTATGAGTTTTCTTAGGAGAGGCCTACCTTTGAAAGAGACTGATGTCACAATCTAGTTCCTGAATCCAGACAGCGTCCTGACCAGTCAGTTTTTGTTCAGCATTCAATAAACTACTATGTGTCTAAGTCTGGCATTTGAGTGGTCTGGATGCAGCTATTGATAAACCCATGACATAGTGATAAAATAAACTAAAACAATCAAAAATATACCAATATATCACTTTCTTTGCAAATGAGATTTATTACTTAAATTGTCCTATTTTCCTCCATCCTTAGATGACGATTACAATTTTAAAGAAGAAAATCTTTTATGATGTAATGTTTCAACCAATAATATTTGAGACTCAGTGAGATGGCTCAGCGGGAAAGGTCCACGGTGTACAAATCCAGCAACATGATGTTTGATCACCATATGATGGCAGGCAAAATCAGACCCCACAAAGTTTGCTTCCACTCTCTATATATCTGCTCTGATCAATAAACCCTTAAAATAAATTACATACACGCACAAACACACACAACACAGAATTTTTTAAAATAAATCTCATTGCTATTACATTATCTAGCATCACTACATAATTCCAATAGAAGGAAGTACTTCAAGACGAAGTGCCAAATGGTTACCTAATGAGAACATGAAGACTTGTGGAACACCACATAATATATACACATCCAGAGAACATCAAATGATACTGTGAGATATGTTCAGATCCTGTCTGATCTACTTATCTACAGATAGGACAGGCAGGTCTACACAGAAAAACTTTGTCTTCACAAACAAAAAAAAAAGCAAAACAACAAAACATAAAAACAACAGGAAAGCAAAATAGCTTAGCACTGAATAAGAAGTGTTTCTACTGTATCTTATGTGATTTACTGATAAGAGTTTGTAAGTGTGTAGGCATAGCAGCATAAGAAGGAATGTGACTGATTAGTTTCAACAACAGAGTAGGCACAAAAAAATAAGAAATGGGTTGAGTCTGTAGACACACAATTCTATTACCCAATAAAGAATCTAGAAAAGTTCTAAAAGCTCCACAATGAAAGCCACAAAAACAGACAAGTATTCAAAGACATCAACCTAACTTGGAGCTTTTTTAACTGATCAACTACATTCTAACCCTGTTCACTATAGGCTCATGGTGAATCCATGATAAAAATGCATTTAGTCTTACTTTAATGATCCTCAGAGTCCAAAACAGTTCAGATACTGCACACGTGTTCAAGGTCTGTTTTGTCACTAGATAATCTCTTCATTGCTGCATCTTGTAAAATCAGAAAGCAAGTTAGAGCTTTACAACATACAATGGCACAGAATATAGTGTCTAACTCCAATAGACAGCAATCTGTACAAAGTGAGGGAAGATTGGACCAAGGCAGGAAAACCAGTAGGGCAAACACCAAATCCTGTCGCTGATCTCAGACACATGTATCTTAAATTTCACAGGGCTTAAGTGGCCCTATACCTGCAACTTCTCATACATCTCTACATTTGATTACTTCCACTACCTACATGCATCTCTCCACAGCAGGTATCTCATTGCTTAGGTATCTCAACATCTTGTGGTCACAACGTGAATCTCAGTCTTCATCCTCACAGCTTCGTGCAATGCACCCTCACAGTATTCTCAGTGGGGCTCTAACTCTGCCAGACATAGATGAATGGAACAGTGCTGAACTGAAAGCACAGAGGAAGAATCTATGACTTTAAAATTTATATCTTTCTTTAAGAATCAACCCAACATAAGTGTCCCTGCCAAGTCTGGGTTCTAAGGTGGATGGACCCTGCCATTCTTGGACCACAGTTGCAAGCACATTTCATATTAAGTTCCTTCCTGAGACTAAGAATCAGTTTACCTTCTCCTTCCAGTCAGATCTCTGTGAGTTCCAGGCTAGCCTGGTCTACACAGCAGATCCAGTAGAGCCAAGAATACAAAGAGAAACCCTGTCTTAAAAAAAAGTAATTATAAGCTGTTTCATGCCCAACACAGCATGACTATGAGATTCTTTCTAAGTGTACAATCCTTTAATTATTACTATTGTCTTCATTCTTTTAGCACAATGTCCTCCTTAGGCAATCAGCTTGTACACAACAAATGAGCACTGAGGTTATTTTCATATTTAGGCAACCATGGGTACAAGTGCAATGATATGATAATTCTGATACTTCTCATTAGTAACTTCAAGTGCATGGAAAAATCTACTGAGAAGATTGTGGAGATCCACAGCAATTCTGTCAGTTTATGGCAGCTCTGTATAGGTTGTGTGTAGGTATTCCATCAAAATGTCTCAGAATACAAGTAGGAAATATGCGCAATTTTACATGAACTATAACAGCACAAGATGGTTTTAATTTTAGTCAGTGTCTGTGGAAAATACCAACACACTGATATCAGATTTTACTTTGCATGTTCAAAAAGATCCCGTAGCATGATCAGATTCATTGCTCAGTTCTGCAGCATATTTTAATTTCACTTTTTGTTTTCTCAATTAAGTAATACTTAGTGTGATGTCTTTTACGTGACCATAACAAGTTGCACGCTTCACTAAACTCTATACTAAAGCTTTATTTCTATGACATTGTACATTGTTTCATACCATTTTCAGTTTCACCCACTCTTGTTGCTAACTGAATGATTATAGAGTAACGCTTACACTCTCATAAAACTATAAACCACACCATTAAAACAATGCATTTTCAAAAAAAAAAAAAAACAATGCAATGCATTTTAAGACAACAACATGGTGTTGGGTATATTCAATTTGCAGCATAAAGTTAAAATAATCCAATAAAAAAAAAAGAAATTGGGGCAACAACAACTTACCAATAGTCACAAATAACATAACTCTTAGTTAGATTAACTCTTACCAAGCAAGGGAAAGATCTGTATGAAAAAAACTTCAAATCTCTGAAGAGAGAAATTGAAAAAGATATCAGAAGATGGAAAACTTTCCATGCTTATGGATCAGTAAGAATAACAGCAAAAATGGTCATCCTACCAAAAGAAATCTAGAGATTAATGCAATTCCCATCAAAATACCAACACAATGCCTTACAGACCTTGAAAGAACAATTCTCAACATCATATTTTAAAAAAAAAGGTTAAAACAACCCAGTACAATAAAGAACTTCTGAAGTTATCTCCAACCCCAATCTAAAGCCATACTATAAAGAACTACTAATAAAAACGGCATAGTACTGGCAGAGAAACAGACTTTTGAGTCAGTGGAATTGAATTAAATACCCAGAAATAAATCCACACATCTACAAAAGGCAGGAGTAAGGCCAAAAATTTATACAGTGAACCCCCACAGTGTGTCCTTCTCCCCATCAAGCTACTTAAGACTTCCAGCCCCTGGTACTACAGTGCAGAATCTCCACTTCTCCCCTCAAAAGACTAACATATCAGTGTTCTGTCTGAGAGAAAAATCCTGCTTTTGGAAATGTCTGTCTGCTCTCTTTTAAGTCCATGTCAACTGCATCCATCCTGATCTAACAGATACTACAACATGCACTGAGGAAAGCAGAGAATCATAGGTTCATATTTTAAAAGTCTTCATTCAACTAAGCATTTAATTGCAAAAAAAAATGAGTGGGTAGACTTCCAGATGTATAAAATCTAACAACATTCATTCAAGATAAAATAAATTATTAAAACAGACACATAACAACAAAGAAAGAAATGGTAATTTAAAAATCTCTCAATTAAAAGAAAAAAAAATAAAAGAAAGCAAGCCTAGGTCTAGAGATTCAGCATGAATTCTACAAGAGTCTCAAACAACTCACTGCAATACTCTTCAAAGTATTCCACAAAAGGGAAAAGGAAGAAACACTTCTATATTTTTGTGAAGACACCAGTATTATCTTGATTGCAAAACAATCAACTTCTGAAAATAACACAACCTAATATTGTGTTAACTAATTAATAACTCATGTTATAAAGAACTTCTATATAGGTACTCAGTTATCTGTACAAGAGACATACTCACTTACCTAATATATTAGGACTGGAAGCTATGATTACAGACTACCTCAATATCAATGTCAAATATTACTGATACCCACTAACACTAAATTATATAGTATTCAAACATTCACATTTCATCTTTTATTTACCTAACGTTGACTGAATGAAAAGTTCAATTGACTTGCTCAACAATCTTCTTCCTGATAACTTATTTGAAGATGCTTTCCAAGGCTCATAAGTGTAAATGAGTCCTAGTTTATATCTTGTTGGTTTAAAACCCACACATTACACTTATCACTAACACATTGAGATACGGCCCAAGCTCCTGAACACTGTCGTGTTCTAAAATTTATTAATGGGAGCACATTTTTTATTTCACCTTCATCATACCTTATTAATACTAAAAAATCTGTGAAAGCAATTACGTTTCAGTTACTGCTGACTCTAGGACAGGCTATTTAATGTCCAAAAAGGATCTTTTTATCGTCTTTTGTCATAAATACAAAATTCATTTTAACTAAAATGGTTGCTTTGGATATGATGCCCTAGTCTATGTCTCATGGCATTGGATATATTCCATGAAATCATAAAAATTTCGGCTATTGAACTTGCTATACTTTTACACTATACACTTTTTACACTTTTACATGTATCTTACAGAATTTCATCTCACACTAGGAAAACATTTATTGAAAGACTTTTAAATCTAAGGTCTTCAAATGAGTGCTTTCAGTCCCCAAATCATGTAAGATACAAATATATACACATGCATTTTGACAGAACCTTTTTTCATTTTAATTTGTACTTTCAAGTATAAGATGAAAATGTTTTATTGACTTGATGACAATGATTACTTACCAATAGAATATAAGATCCTGATGCTTCCCTTGCTTATGAGTGAAGCTTACCTGACATGGTAGAAGCCAGTCTGTGTTTCTGTCTTCTTTAGATCCCATTTCAATTTTGCTCAACAGCATTTTATGGAGGGAATGGGACACTGCATACACTGCATTCCATATGAAATAGCTGGGCTCAGAAATGGTCACCACATCGTTTTCTTCTGGTTTAATCTCTATAGAAATTGGATATAGGTCATGATTTTCACATAGCAAAGTAGGAGGTGAGCAATCAAACCTCTTAACCCAGAATTTATGGAAGTAAAAATCTCCTGGGTACTGGGAGGGTGTAGGTGACTAAAGAAAGTTCATTAAGCCAGGGATAGCATTTGTCTTTGAACATGAGATGCTTCCTCTGAAAAAGTTCACCAAATCATTCCTATTTGATACCGACTTTAAATATGTTGGTTTGCCATGTTCTACACGTTCCTTCTAGTTGAAAATATTTTATTTGCCATGTGGAAAAACTTCAATTACTTATATCACTACAGAATACTGCACATTTACCTGTGTATGTTGGTTCAAATTCAGCAAATCAACACCAAATAGCAACCAAGTTTCAATTCGCTGTATTCCTTCCTTCTTTCCTTCCTTCCTTCCTTCCTTCCTTCCTTCCTTCCTTCCTTCCTTCTTTCCTTCCTTCCTTCTCTTTTCTCTCTTTTCTTTCTTTCCTTCCTTTCTTCTTCTTCCTCCTCCACCTCGTACTTTCTCTCTTTGCCCATGTGTGTATTTCCTCAGACCAACAGAGGTAGCCAGATCCTTCTGTACTGAGTCCCCAGCACCCTAATAACTAAACACAGAGCACCTTACCTACTCAACCCCCAACCCCCTTAAACATTATTTATAGGGTCCTCCCTGCTCGTGCAACCGCAGGCCAGCAGAGGGCGCCAGAACAAACTATACAAGGTCATGCACACCCTCACCCAGGGCGGGGTGCACCCATCTCCCCCAGGAAGCACGCAGGCCTGGTGGGGGCGGAGGACTGTGCCTCTTCTCTTCCCGCCATCCCCCTACCTGAGGTTCTACCCCACGCACGAGCCGCTCCGATACTCCACGCAGACAGACGGCGAGCAGTGGACAGGGGAGGGAAGCGGGGAACCCGAAAATCCCCCCTCTTCACCACCCCTCCCGACGTGTGAGCAGGAATATAAGTTCCTAACAGCCTGGGATAAAAACATTACTAACCTGGGAAAACCGATTGTGCAGCGGCGCACCTCTAGAGGAAGTCCTGCCCCTTCAGGATTTGCTTCCGGACCCGCAACGCAAAGGGCAGACACTTCCGGGCTCGAAGGCTCCAAGGCTGCCCCGCCACCTCCCTGGTCCCCATCGCAGAGATGTAAACACAAAACTTCTAGTCACAGACGGACCTTTATCCCTTCGTTTCTAACCTCGGAGCCCTCAAAAGTCCCAGCAGTCCCAAGATGCATTCGCGGCAGAGACCCACCTGCTAGAGAACTACAAACATGGATTTTGAGCAAGGGCACCTGGGACTGTATCTGAGAATTACAAGGCAAGGGCTTCTGGGATTTTGTCTGGGAACTACAAACATGGTGTTGGAGCAAGGACTTCTGGGATTCTGAGAACTACCAAAATGGCATCTGGGCAGCGCAATGCCTTCTGGGATTGCTTGAAGTCCCATCTCTGTGTCTCTTCCTGTCAGCAGCATGGACCATGACCCCGGGAACGCCTACAAGTCCCTGAACGTCATGCATGCTTATTCCCACCAACTCGAGCTGGGGTCCCTCAGCTTCTCTTAAGGAGGAAGTAGTAGCAGAGGGACTCTTCATGCTGCTGTTTTTGCTGCTCTGTGGCCCATCATCATAGTCAGAGCCCACATGGCCTTTCCCCTGCTCCCGATGTCTGCATATCTCCCTGACAAAACATACTGTCCCTGGGTCACGAATGGACAGTTGCTTTGTGACTTCATCACCTTGCCCTATGTCTTGGGAGCTGCTACTATAATATAAAATGTCCAGTGCCTGGAAGGTGGAGGAATCCTTGGGTCTCTGCACCTTTGATAACGTCATTAGAAGTCAGACACAGATAATAAATCTCTTCCATATATATATATGGCAGTGTGTGGCAGCACACGCCAGTCATCCTAGCATTCCTGCAGGCAGTGGCAGGAGGGTCTGAGTTTTTTTCACCCAAAAATACCAGTATCAGATGAGTTGTAGCAATTGTTTGACAGTAATTAATACTCCTTTTTTTTTAATTACATAACAAACTGCTGGAGGAATGTCACAGTGGTTAAGGAGGTGCCTGCTGCTCTAGATGGACCTAGGCTCAATCCCCAATCCCTACCACTGTCTGAATCCACTTCCAGCAGGATCTCACACAGGAAGGCTAAGGCAGTTTTCTAAAAATAAAATTTCTTAATCATAACAACAAGACCTCTCATCTAAGGACTGTGAATGCTATGTCAGGATCACAAGACACTCAGAGACCACCAAGAGATGACTTGATGCAAAAGGAAGAGAGCTTTATTACGAGAGCAATTGAACTCGGGAGCCAAGTCTCACTGATGCAGCAGTAGAGAAGTGGGACCCCAAACATTGGGTGAACAGGGTTTTTAAAAGGAAAAAACAAATGCAGGGGATTCAGCAAGTACAGGGATTCATACCTTCGCATTACAGGACTGGGTAAAAGTCTCAGCGAGGTGACCCTCTAGCTGAGGCACATAATCACAATTGCCATTCTTTTAAACTATATCTGGAATATTGGGGAGAATTTGCCCAACTGATTCTCACTGATTGTTCCCAGGGAGATGGTCTCTGCTTTCTACCAAGTATTTATTTGTGATATTTCCCAGAGGGTATGGCTAGGATAGTTAACTTTGTTTTCTGCCAAGTGCATATTCTGTGATATTTTGTGGTACCTGAGTTCAGCTCCCGGTCAAGATGGCTTCTCCTTTCAAAATGGAGTCACCCAAGCTAACTTAAACTCTTCAATCACAGAAGTAGAAAAGTAACTAAGATGCCACACACACATGATACATACCCAATAGAAAGCCTGAACACCAAAGTTAAGATGTAAAATTCTGCTGGAGACATAAATGTCTTCTATTATGAAACTGTGACTAGTGTTCCCTTCAATGTTGCCTGTTTTGACTGGAGTATGTTTTCACAAACTCCACAGGAAAATGGGTATCACAAATTAGAAGCTAAAAATAAGGACTAGAGGGATGGCTAAGCAGTTAAGAGGGCTTACTGCTCTGCCAGGGGAAATAAATTTAGTTTCCAGCATTCATGTTGGGCTACTCACAACTGTCTGTAACTCCAGATCCAGGCGATCTGACACCCTCTTCTGGCCTGTGAGGACCTACATTCATCTGTAAACAAACACACAGAAAGAGACAAGAGGCTAGAAGATGATTCTGTGTGAATGTGTGCCAGGGTCTCCCATCTGTATTGTCTTTAAGAATCACATATAAACTAAAATGACCTTGATCTTCTGATCCTCTTGCCTCTACTTCCTGGGTACTGGGATTCCAGGTGTGCAGCACCACACCCCATTTCAAGCAGTTCAAGCAGTGGGACTTAGACATTCTCAATCAACTGAACCATGTCTCCATCCCAACGTGACCCTTTCATTTCTCCATATACTCTGTCTACTGGGAGAATTTTAGGAAGAAGTGCTGATCTAATTGGATATCAGTGGGGATATTTTGGGGCTCAGTGGGACTGTACTGACTGCATGTTTCCTCACTTCCTGACCTCTATCATTTTGCAGTGTAAAGTTCCCTCCATGAACTCCAGGATACTCTTGGTAGGTAAACTCCGGGAAAATGGCAGGCAGAGTTGCCAGTTGGGAGAGCCTTGTTTAGCTACAGGGAAATGAAGCACAAAAGAACAGAAAGTAGCTTTCAGGAACCTCCAACATCAGCTGTAGGACAGTCTGCCTTCTTCATCAGTTACTTTTGTGTGTACAATTATATTTCATTGCATAGTTATTCATAATGGATAAATCCACCAACTACTATCATTTCTTTTTTAATATAGTTTTTATTTGTTACAATTTATTCACTTTGTATCCCAGCTGTAGCCCTACTCTCATCCCCTCCCAATCCCACCCTTCCTCCCTCATCTCCTCCCATGATCCTTCCCCAGTACACTGATAGTGAAGGACCTCCTCCCCTTCCATCTGACCCTAACCTATGAGGTCTCATCAGGACTCTCTTTCATAGTCTTCCTCTGTGGCCTGCTCAGGCTGCTCCCCCCTCAGGGGGAGGTGATCAAAGAGCCAGCCACTGAGCTCATGTCATAGCCAAAATCTGGAAATATCCCAGATTGTGGTACATTTACACAATGGAATCCTACTCATCAATTAAAAACAAGGAAATCATCAAATTTACAGGCAATGGGTGGGAACTAGAAAAGATAATCCTAAGTGAGTTATCCTAGAAGCAGAAAGACACACGTGGTATATAGTCAAAGTGGATATTAGACATATAATAAAGGATAATCATATTAAAATCTGTACACCTAATGAAGCTAATCAAGGAGGAGGACCCTGGGTAAGATGCTCAATCTTCATTCAGAAAGGCAAAGAAGATGGACATCAGAAGGTAAAAATAAGAAACAAGACAGAGAGCCTCTGAAAGACTATCAAAGTGGATGCTCAGACTCATAGGCAAACTTTGGGCAGAGTGCAGGGAATCTTATGAAAGAAGGGGGACATAAAAAGACCTGAAAGGGTTTGGAGCTCCACAAGGAGAGCAACAGAAATGAGAAATCTGGGCCTAGGGATCTTTTATGAGACTGATACTCCTCATCAGCTCTTCCCAGAGGTAGATGCTATTCTGGTTTCACTTTGTTGTTGTGATTATAAAACTTTCTACCCAGAAGCAACTGGCAGAGAAAAGGATTTGACTTAACACTTCCAAGTCACAATCCATCTGTGAGGGAAGTCATGACAGGACCTATTGAGGAACAACCCTGCTTGCTTACAGGCTCACACTTAGCTAGCCTTCTTATGCTACTCAAGATTACGGGAGTTGAAATGGTGCCACCCGAAATTGGCTGGGTACCCCTGAATCAGTCAGTAACCAAGACAATTTCCCACAGATATGCCCTAAGGCCAATCAAATCTAGACAATTCCCCAGTGGAAGCTTTCCTCTCAGATGAGCCTATGTGTCAAGGTGACAATTAAAATGGGTTTTAGAAGAAGGTGATGCCATGTGGTCAAGGTACCGGCCACAATTATTTTCATCCAAAACAGATCTGTACAGCAAGACTACACATTCCTTCAGTGAACAGTCTGAAGAACCACGAAGGGTCTTTAAGAATAACTTTCTGAAGGAAACTTTGTGAATGACACAGAGCCTGGCAGTGAGGACACACACATTTGATCCCAGAACTTGGAAAACAGAGGCAGGTGGATGTCTGAGTTGGAGGCCAGCCTGGTCTACAGAGGGGTTCCAGGACAGCCAGGGCTACACAGAGAAACCATGTCTTTAAAATATATTAAAAAGAGAGAGAGAGGGAGAGAGACAGAGAGAGAGACATTATCATGTATATACTAGAGATCAAAGTGCACACATATGGTGGAACTAACAATTACAGTCTAGCCACAAAGGAAGTAGCAGATGACTCTCCTTGTGACACTGGCCAGGGCTCTTGTGATCCCAGGCACAGGATCATAAAGGAAAGCCAACATACAACACGGAATTTGGCCATGCTGAGCTGTCAAAGCCAGTCCATTAGGTGTGAAGATGGCCGGTTAGTAAATATCAGCTTACTGAAATTCAGAAATGGTGACTGTTAATTGATGGAGGAAGTCCTAGGCCATAATGAGCGGCAGTATTCCCGAGGCAGGAGATTCTGAGCAGTGTAAGAGATAAGCACTTGGGGGCTGCAGAGATGGCTCAGCAGTTAAGAGCACCAGCTGCTCTTCCAGAGGTCCTGAGTTCATTTTCCAGCACCCACAAGGCGGCTTACAACTATCTGCACTGGCATCTGAGGCTCTCTTCTCCTCTGGGATGCAATAGAGCACTCAAAGAAATGACTTTTTGTTTGCTTGTTTATTTTTGTTTTTGGAAAGAAACTCCGAAGTGTAAGTTCCAAACCACCTTACATACATATACATACATCATAATGGATGGAATAAACACAAAAGAGCAAGCTCCATCCCAACCTTACATACATACATATACATACATCTTTTCAGATGAAACAAACTCCAAAGAGTGAGGTCCAAACCATCCGACAAACATACACCTTGGTGGATGGAACAAGACCCAGAGTACCAGTTCAAACCACACTTTTACTCTTTTTCCACAGCTCATCTATCCCAGCAAGATCTTTCAAGCAGTATTAAACACACAATGTGGTTACACTCCATTTTTCTTTAAGTGAGAGAGTACAATGAATACATGCAAACAAACACATATTCCCTAATACCTTCATATGATCAAATGTTTTACGGATTATGGGTGAAAAATAAATATAAAAAACAAGTTATTCCCAAGACCCCATATATACTTGTAATTAACAAATTGATAAATAAACAAGATGAGCCAGCAACTTAACTTATTAGCCAGCATTTCTTTACTGGCAAGGTGCAATTTGGGGTAACCAAGAATCAATTACAATAAAAAATGATCTTATAAAAGTCTTAAAAGTATCATAAATCTAAACTTTTATATATAAAAAACAATTAGCCACCTCTACTTTAAATCTTGAAGGGGTGTGCATCTGTTCATTAATAACTTTTATTAAATCATATCAAGAAGTTGTGGGCAAAAACAAGTATAAGGAAATCAATTATTGTCTCAGTTACAGGCCCAGCTGGAGAGTGTCCAGTCAGCAAGTGCTACCTTGGTCTTTTATTTCTGCTCATCAACCTTAAAGAGTCCCTGGCTTTACTACTAAGAGTGTGTTTTCTTAACTTTACATGGTCCTATAAGATTTTTCACATCAGAGTCATTAGTAAAAACATCTTGCCTGACCTTGCAAAACAATCTACAAATTGATATGCAGAAGAGAGGTTAGCCCAGACTCTGGGCAGGAAAATTCAGGATAGGCAGTGGGGTATGCCAGCCAAAAGAACCATATTATGCTTTGGAAGGACTGAGGGATTTCTGGGAGTAAATTGGCAGCTAGGTTTGTTTTAATGTAATAAATAGCCACCTCTGCCTTTTGTCTCAGATTTGAAACCAACATCTATGGAAATATCAACTTTAGAGAGCAGCATGGTCTCCATTAGGTAATGATTATGAAAAGAGCCTGCAAGGAAGCAAGGTGGCAAAGAAGATTCTATAATTTTGTTGCTTTCTTTAAAGATCCTTTCTTTTCTGTAAGGGAGGGCAGTTACACAGGCTGGCCTAAAATTTCTGCTCTTATTTCTTCTCCATAGGCCACTGTGTTCAAGTGAAAAGATTCTGTACCCTGAAGCTTACCCTCACACAGTAATGTGAAATAAACACTAGGTGTAACTCATTTTACAGAGTCCCATCTCACATCCAGAAATACCTGAAATAAGAAATGCTGTGATGTCTAAAACTTTTAATCCCAAGCATTACAAAGATAAGGTGGTTCTCCTCCAGCCTCATGTTTCCCACCAACCCAGGAAAATAGGAGGGGAAGATTAGGTGAAAATCTTGGAAGGCCAGCAAGCATGACAGAATCAGACATTCTGGAAACCATCGCAGAGAGCAAGTTCTACTTTAATTCAAGAAAACAAAGGTCATATAGCCCTTGGGTCTGGGGTACTCCAAGGATTGGTGTATATAACTGTTTAAAATTAGGCACATCTAGGATGTTTGATTTGCATTAAACAGCACACTCCTATCATATGAAGAACACAATACCAAATAATTATCCTATAGGTGAAGGGAATGGAGGATCTGTGTCCAAGGCCATCCATCAAATGTGGTTGGTGGCATCTATGAGAGATCGGGAGGCTCTGGTGAGGAGAGAAAGTCCTGCACTTAATGCCTAGCTCAGAATGGCTATCCAGAAGGGGAGGGCTGCAACCTTAAACAACAGGGTACTTTTATCCAGAGAAGAGACACTCAGCCTGCAATTAGCATGTAATTAATAACTAAAAATGGAGATCTTTTGTTGGCAGATTTTTTCACATTCACAAACTCAGATCCTCAAGAGCAAAAAGTGCTCTTAACCAATTAATTTCCTAATTAATCAGGCATTGCTCTAGAATACCAAAGTTCAGTTCCTACTGTGCACATCAATCAAGTTACAATCTCCTTTAACTTTACCTTCAGGGAGTCTGAAAGTCTCTTCTGGCCTTCAGGGATACCTGCACTTACTGTGCATATACTTCCACAAGCCCCTACAAATATACTTAATTAAAAATAAAATAAAGCTAAAAATATATCTTTAAAAGTCAAGTTATAAATACTTTCTATTTTACTAAAGGCAGATGAGCATGTAACTTGGTAAAAAGCTGAAGATCTTCTGAGTTCCTTATTCTTCTCCTCTCTCAAATGTTGATATTATAGCCATGTGAATCGAAATATTTATACACGTTTTCAAAAATACTGCTTCATTAATGAAACTTAGCAATCATACAGAAATATAATCTGTGTGTGAACAGTATATATGTGTTTGTGTGTACGTGTTTGTGTGTATGCATACATAATTTAAAATAAAATAATTAAAACACTAGTAACAGTTGAATACAATTAACACTGTCATATTGCTACCTAAGAATTAGTCAGAATTATCTGCATGGTGGGTGGCTTAGGCCTTTAATTCCAGCACTCTGGAGGCTAAGGCAGAGGATTCCCTCTGAGTTTGGGGTGAGTCTGATCTACAGAGGGAGGTCCATGATAATCATGGTTAAAAACAAACAAAAATAATCATAATTTAGCTGACTATAAGATTTGAGAGGAATATGCAGCACAAGAGACGATGTAAACTAATGATTTTATGAGTGTTTACTACTTAATTTCTTTTTAAATATTTTCATTTTCTCATAAAGCATTGAGTGTCATTTTTTCATCCAGGGGTATTTTTGAAACCAGCTCTCAGTTTCTGGACATAGAACAGAGGGATCCTGATACCATAGGTACCATTTCTCTGTAAAACAACTTAGTTTGCTCAAGGGAGAAAACTAGTTCAAGCTCAAGGCCTGTGCTCTAAGCCAGGCACATCATCTCACTGTAGAAGATAGAAATGAGGTTTAAACCAGGTGTTACAGTTAGCTTTTTTAAATGAGGTTTTCAGTATTACACATCACTGCCTGTGATTATTTGGAAGTGTTCCATCTCTTTGGATAACATGCTGTATTAAGATCAGTGGTGTGAGATTGCAGAAAAATCACAGGCCTGGCCAGGCTCAGATCCAGCAAGCCAGGAGGCAGATACAGTGAGGTGCAGGCCTCTTGGACTGAAAAGCAGGTCTCAGCCCAGTGGGTGCTTCACCTGAGGTCAACAGAATTTGTGGACATACTGCAATATCCAGCCACCATAGCTGGCAGCCAAGCCCTGGGAATTCAGTGGCAAATCTCCAGGAGGAGGGGAGTATACTCTCTCCCCTACAATAAATGACTGACAAATTTCAAGTAGCCATGGTGGAAAGCTGATTATATCATGAAACAAGTATTTGTCCTGTGATATCAAGAATTTATAAACCTTGGGCCTTGGGAGGAGCTTAAAGGGTACATTTGTTTGATTCCCTGGGGATAGAGATGCTAGAGATAGTTGATTTACATGTTATGGTACAGAACCTCATTTGCATGTAGTATCACAGTACTATTACAAGGAGAATATGTTAATTAATTATCCTATTCATGGGGGAACATCTCCAGGTACAGTTGAAGGGCATTTGCTGAAAGCCAAGATCTCCTTAGGATAGGATAGATTATTTTCAGGAATCCACAGGTGCTTGCTGAGCAGCTTTCTTATCAGGAAAAGGACAGATCTGTAATCTTCACTTAGAGCTATGTGATGCTCCTTATAGGATTTGAGGTTCCTCAGATCAGGCAAAGAGAGAATCCCACTGAGAAAGCGAGTCCACTGTTATACACCAAGCTGTGTTTTGATTCAGGAAGCTAATCACCTCTTTTTCTAGTGGATCTTCTGAAATATAAATGAAATTCCCCAGCGTATTTTGGTCCTTACTAAAAACATGTTTATTTATTTTTAATCCACCTCTTTTGATAATACATTGTTAAGAATGCATAATAAAATAGTTATAATGGAAAAAAAAGAAAGAAAACATATAATTCTGAGTCCTTGATGTAAGTTCTAGGAATTAAACTGGCTTCAAAAGGGAGTAGTACCACTAACTCTCTAGTTCCCAATGATGTCATTATAATGCAGAGGATGAAGATGCTGCATTACTGCTTCTGTCTCTTAACACTTGAAGGTGATGAAGACTCTGATAAATGGCTGTTGGATTTCTACCCCTCTGTGAATGGACTTCCCACATTCCTTCTTATTGTCATTGTTACCACAGTTCTCTTGATGTGAGTAAACGTAACAAAAGGCTTTGATGAAACCAGTCAAATTATATTAGAAAAATTATATTATTATATTCATTATCTGAGATATAGTCTAACGTTTTTGAATCAATAGGAGACAGGATATGTCTATATAGCCATGACTGTTTTAGAACTCAATCTGGGGGTCTGGCCATGGTGGTACACACCTGTAATTCCAGAACTCAGTGAAGAAGAGGCAGGGAGATCTCTGTGACTTTAAGGCCAGTCTGGTCTGCAAAGTGAGTCCAACACAACCAAGGATACACAAGCAAATTTTCTCTCAAAAACAAATAAACTCCAGATGCACCTGCCTCTGCCTCCTTCAGCTAATCCTACTGCCCTGTGCCACCAGAACTGGAACTTAAAAGAAAAATTCTCAACTTCATATGAAAAAACAAAAAACTCAGAATTGCCAAAATGATCCTGTACAACAACCAATTGTCTGGAGGTATCTCATCCCTGATTTCAAGCTGTGTTACAAAGCAACAGTAATAAAAACCACATGGTACTGGCATAGAAACAAAATGGTGGATCAATGGACTCAAATTGAAGACCCAGAAATAAACGACACACCTAAGGTTACTTGATTTTTGACAAAGAAGCCAAAACCATTCAATGAAAAAAAAAAAAGACAGCGTCTTCAAAAAAAATGGTGCTCCTCTAACTGGATGTCTACATGTAAAACAATTCGTATTTAGTGCCCTGCACAAAACTAAAGTCCAAGTGTATCAAAGACCTCAACATAAAACCAGACACACTAAATTGGCTAGCAGAAAAAGTAGGGAAGAACCTTGACCTCACTGGCACAAGAAAAAACTTCCTGAACAGAACACCAACAGCACAGGCTGTAAGAACAATCAATAAATGGGACCTCATGAAACTGAAAAGCTTTTTTAAAGCAAAGGAAACTGTCATTAGAAGAAAAGGACAGCCTACACCTTGAGAAAGTATCTTCACCAACCCTATATCTCACACAGGACTAATATCCAGAATAAATAAAGAACTCAAGAAGTTAAAAAGCAACAAATCAAGTAATCCAAATAAAAAATGGTGTACAGAGTTAAACTGAGAATTCTCTGTAGAAGAATATAGAATGACAGAGAAACACTTAAAGAAATGTTCAATGTCCTTATTCATCAGGGACATTTCACCTTACACCCATCAGAATAACAAAGATCAAAAACTCAAGGGATGACATATGCTGGAGATGTTGTGGAGAAAGGAGAACCCTCATTGATGGTGGGAATGTACCCTTGTACAACCACTCGAAATCAATCTGGCACTTTCTGAGAAAATTACGAATAGTGCTACCTCAAGATCCAACTCTACCACTCCTGAGCATATACCCAAAAGATGATCAAATATAGAACAAGGACATTTGCTCAACTATGTTCATGGCAGTTTTGTTCGTAATAGCCAGAATATGGAAACAACCTAGATGGCCCTCAACAGAGGAATGGATACAGAAATTGTGGTATATTTATACAATGAAATACTACTCAGCAATAAAAACAATAAGATCATGAAATTTGTAGACAAATGGATGAAACTAGAAAATATCACCATGAATGAGATATCCCAGAAGCAGAAAGGCACATATGTAATATACTCACTTATTAGTACATAGTAGCCATATAATATAAGATAAATATACTAAAATCTATAGTACTAAAGAAGCTAAAAAACAAGGAGGACCCTATGTAAGAGGCTACAACCTCAATCAGAAGAGCACACAGGATAAGACTTTGGAAGTAGGGAACAGAACACAGAGAACAGGACAGGAGTCTTCCATGGGGGCCACTGAAAGACTCTACCCATCAGGGTATTAAAAGAGATACTGCGACTCATAGCCAAATTTTGGGCAGAGTGCAGGGATTATGGAAGAATGGTGAGATAAAAAGAGCAGGAAGGGGAGCTGGAGAGATGGCTCAGAGGTTAAGAACACTGGTTGTTCTTCCAAAGGTCCTGAGTTCAATTCCCAGCAACCACATGGTAGCTCACAACCATGTATAGTGAGATCTGTTACCCTCTTCTGTTACATATGGCAGAACACTGTATAAATAATAAATAAATCTTTAAACAAAATTCACCACAGGGCAGGTGTGGTGGTGCATGCCTTTAAAAAAAAAAAAAAGAGCAGGAAGGTACAGGTGCTCCACAAGGAGACTAACAGAGCCAAAAACCCTGGTCCCAGGGTGGCCTGCATAGACTGATACTCCAACCAATGACCATGGAGGGAGAGAACCTAGAAGCCCTGCACATAGGAAGCCCATAGGCTGCTCAGTTTCCAAGTGGGTACCCTAGAAAGGGGTTCAGGGGATCTCTCTGACATGGACTCAGTGGTCAGCCTTTGATAACCTCTCCCTGGGGGTGGGGGATGCAGCCTTACCAAGCCACAGAGAAAGATGCCATCCCTGATGAGACCTGATAAGCTAGCTTCAGATAGAAGAGGAGGAGGTCCTTCCCTGTCAGTGGACTAGGTGAGGGGTATATGAAGAGTGAGTCAGACGGGGAGGAGACTGGGATGGAGGTGGAGGTGGGGGCTACAGCTGGGATACAAAGTGAATAAATTGTAATAAATAATGAAAAATAAAACAAAATATTTGAAATAAAAATATTAAAGAATAGCTTAAAAGTTCTCCTGATTTATCTATAGAGAAAAATTATACTTTTACTATAAGCATAATTTTCAAACCCCAAGAGGCCAAACTATAAAGAGAAAATCAAGAAAAACCATTAAAAAGGGTGAAGGACATGGAGAAATTAAAATGGTAGAGAATAATAAAGTATTTAAGTTTTAGAAGAATGTTCTATGTTCTGAGACTATTGCTTCAAGAACAAAAAAAGAAATAAACTTTATCACATAAGGAAAAGCTAAAAGTATGTGTTTTGAATCATCTGCACTATACAAAAAGCTATCAAAAAATTGTTGCAGCCTTCAGCTTTCAGTATATCTGGAAGTAACTATCACTAAATTTTCCAAGAAGCATCTCTTTGTAAATATTTGCAGGCTGTTAGAGAATTCTAAGCCCAAAGGAGTGTGGATTCAATTTGCAAGTTTTGAACTAAATCACTTCTAAGTCTTAGTAAACTACAAAGACAGCAAAGCTTAGATTTTTGGTAATCCTTACACAGTCAGAACATTCTATTCACATGCTGAATACACAGGCAAGGACGAAAAGAATGAATGCTCTTGACAGAATTCCTCCAACTGTGATGCTGTGGAGGACACTAGAATTTCCACTCAACTGTGAGGCACGCACACACTTTTTCAAACATATGTCATATCAAAACCTTTCCAGAATGTAATTTGTTCATGGAAGCTCCTAAAGATAATATTATGAAATGAAACAAATTGGGAATATTTTTATTTAAAAAATTGTTGCAGTATAAAATAGAAAACCAATAGGATATTTTGTGAAAATCAGTAGAAATAATTATTTTAAAGGAACTGAATCTATGTCATAATACTATTTAAAGTCATCAGAGAGACTGCTAATGTACAATACCGGACATTTGCCACAGTTGAAATCAATCAAGGAGAAACAAGAGAGCATTCCTATAGAGGAATATCTCTTTCTCGCTGCCCTGAAGATAGACATATCTGGTTCAGCAAAGCTGATGAGAGTGTTCTCCAATTTATGTTACTGGCTAATACTTAACTTTATACTACACTTTTTTGTTTAATTACTATTTGTATAACCTAGACTTGGTATGAAGAACATACCATTTTGGTGATCTAAAATTTCTTAATAATAAACACCTTTGTTACTCTAGCACAATTTCTACAGTAATATGTTAGAATATTGACTCTAAATGTGTTTTATAGCCATTAGTGTTTACAAAAGTAAAAAACATGGTGATTCAGCTACATTTCTTCTTGTTCTTAGGAAGGAATGCTCTGAATTCTACATAATAGTTAAACTTATGATCTGCACCGAATCCATTCATGTAAAAAACAATATTAAAATTAGAAGAATAGAAAATTATTTCATAGATATGGCTGTAACTCAGTGTGTAGTATGTTTGAGGTCATATGAGGTCATGAACTCTATCCTTAGCACCATACACACAGTTAGTCTCACACACAAAATCAAGGCTATAAAGGTGATTTTTAAGCAGAAGTTACATGAAAAGATATCCTTATGTCTAGGAGATTCACATAGATATATGGAAAAGAAGCCAAGACTATACAGCTAGGCTTTAAAATAAGGTGTGAGAGTGCACACTGAGAGAAAGAGAAAGAATAAAGGGCATAGTTAAATATGTAAAATGTCACCAATCAGGTAAACATGAAGATCAAATGTTAATTCTTGGTAATATTTTGCTTAAAATTTATGTTAATTTTCTATTATAGAATTATTTATAATTAGACAAATTTACTTTACAATATAAGCAATAGTGGAAAAACACATAAATCTATATATAAGCAATAAGAACCAGGAGAAAACAGTTTAATTATGGTAGGAATATTTGGATTGAAATTGTATGTTAGTGGATCATTTAACAAAAATATTTTATCTTTTTTGGCACTGTAGCTAATGTGGAACAATCTTGCTTCATATTGTTTTCTACATATCACACTGTAAATACATTTATGTGCATGGAATACACATATTGTTTCTACATATCACTGTCTAAATTCTCACTCTCTCATCTACCCACTTCTCATGTCTCCATATTTCATTATTCTACAAACTGTCTCTCTCCTAGTCATGAACACAGAATGACATTTTTGGTTTTATATTCACATACATTGGCACAGCTTATATCATCCTCAAAGAATATCTTCAGTGGAAGAGGTTTCCTGTTTCCCTTATTGGCATCGTTAATGGATCTGCTCAAAAATGCAATAAAAAAACACAATACAGTAAAATGAATCTGTAACTAGAGTATTACAAGCTAATCATTGTCAATATTTTATCAATATCAT
Source organism: Meriones unguiculatus (assembly GCF_030254825.1). Taxonomy (NCBI): domain Eukaryota; kingdom Metazoa; phylum Chordata; class Mammalia; order Rodentia; family Muridae; genus Meriones; species Meriones unguiculatus. The sequence goes on along the minus strand of NW_026843646.1, from coordinate 10,077,692 downwards.
CTTAGCTTTAAACACAACTTCAGGACTATGCATTATTAGAATTGGGAATATTGAAAAATGTTTCAGAAAGAAAGACATGGTCAGATAATAGCACATTGATCTAGCAAGCACAGCCAGTCTTCAAAATTTTTATCTGCAAGGGAAGGGCAGAAACCTCCTTGACTTCAAAGCAGAATTTGAGCATACATGGGAGAGTAACATCTACTGAGTGGAAATTAAAATAAGTCTAGAGAAGACTGCTTCCTCCAATAGAAAGAGGAGATGATGAAGAGCATAGCATACAGAACTTCCTCATAATTAAGCAAAATATGCATTTGAACAAAAAAATTTAAAGCAGTAAAAAGGAAACATAATCAACAGCACATTTGAAAACAGTCTATCAAATACATTTTTATAAAAGAAATAGAGCACAGACTGCCATTCCTTTATCAATGAGGAATTAAAATGAGTAAAATACCTTTGGAGAAAACAGTACCACTGCTCTTTCTAGTCCATGAAACTGTAATTTAAAAAGTGAAAAAAAAAATCAGAGTCTTGAAAATTGCTAAGGTATTTAATATTATTCCTCATTAAAAATAATATAAAGCCAATTTTCATCTGTAAGCATGCAGGTGTAGCTGGCATTCTTTACATGACTGGGCTATTGTTAGATATGTTATTTCACTGGAAAACATACATGATAGGAATTAAACAATATTGGGAATGTCTGGTTGGGAATGTCTTATTCACATAAAAAGGAATTATTATTTCATTATTCACACTAATCCAAACATAAAGAATGTGACCTTTGGTTCGACACACACTTAAAAGGGAAAACACCTTTATGATAAAAATTCTTCATTATTTTCTCACATGAATTGTAGAATTGGCATGAAAGACATTAGTTCCTAGAAAACTAGTGCTTTATCTGTGTGAAACATAAGATTAATTCCTCTGGTGCTAATTAATAATAAGCCCACCTCTATTTAATTGTAGCATGTAATACTCAAATATAAAATGGTTTAAGATGAACGTAGCACACTAAGATTTTATAAAGTGAAAATAATTATCTTGAATAAGTTAGACCTCAGTTAGATCAGATATATTCACAGGGTCTTATCATCATCATTTTGTTGATGAACATTTTTTTTTTATCCAAGTACAACCCTTACCCATTTTGTTATTCTTTTTGAAAATCTTTAATTGATTTATTTTATTTATTATAAATTATTGACTTTGTATCCTGGCTATAATCTCCTCCCTTATCTACTCCCAATCATGCTCTCCCTCCCCCTTCACCTCCCCTGCACCTCCCACAGTCCACTGATGGAGAAGGAACTCCTGCCCTTCCATCTGACCCGAGCCTATCAGGTCTAATCAGAACAGGCTGCATTGTCTTCCGCTGTGGCCTGGTAAGGCTGCTCCCTCCTCAGGGGGAGGTAATCAAAGAGCCAGCCACTGAGTTCATGTCATAGACAGCCCCTGTTCCACTTAGTAGGAACCCACTTGGACTCTGAGCTGCCATGGGCTACATTTGTAGCACCTTTATTCGTAATAGCTAGAACCTGGAAACAAACCAGATGTCCATCAATGGAGGAATAGATACAGAAATTGTGGTACTTTTACACAATGGAATACTACTCAGCAATTAAAAACAAGGAAATCATGAATTTTGCAGGCAAATGGGGGAATCTAGAAAAAATCATCCTGAGTGAGGCATCCCAAAAGCAGAAAGACAGACATGGTATATCCTCACTTATATAGACCTATAAGATAGGATGAACATACTAAAATATGTACACATAAAGAAGATAAACAAAAAAAGAGGTCCAGGGGTAAGATGATCAGTCCTCATCTAGAAAGACAAAGGGGATGGACACTGAAAAAAAAAAAAAAAAACAAGTAACAGGACAGTAGCCTACCACAGGAGGCACCTGAAAGAATCTGCCTAGCGGTATATCAAAGCAGATGCTGAGACCCATAACCAAACCTTCGGCAGAGTGTAGGGAGTCATATGAAGGAAGGAGGAATTAGTATATCCTAGAAGGTACAGGGAGCCCCACAAGGTCCAAATATATCTGAGCACAGGGGTCTTCTATGAGACTGTTTATCGAACCAAGGACCATGCGTGGATATAACCTACAACCCCTGCTCAGACATAGCCCATGGTAGCTCAGTATCCAAGTGGGTTCCCTAGGAAGGGAGACAGGAATTGTTTCTGACATGAACTCATGAGCTTCCCCTTCCCCCTGATGGAGGAGCAGCCTTGCTAGGCCACAAATAAGGACATTGCAACCATCTGGAAGATACCTGACAAGCTAGGGCCAGACGGAAAGAGAGGAGGACACCCCCTCTCAGTGGACTCAGAAGGGGACAGGGAGATGAGGGAGGGAGGGGAGGATTGGGAGGGAAAGAGAGAGAGGGCTACAGCTGGGATACAAGTGAATGTATAAAATTATTTAAAAGTTCAAAAAAAAGGAAAAAAGAAGTTGTGGTAGATTTACACAATGGAATACTATTCAGCAATAAAAACAAGGATATCATGAAATTTTTTAGGCATATAGTGGGAACTAGAAAAGATCATCCTGAGTAAGTTATCACAGAAGGAGAAAGATGCACATAGTATATTCTCTCTTATAAGTGGATATTAGACATAATATATAGGAAAAAAATACTAAAATCTGTACACCTAAAGAAGCTAAGCAAGAAGGATGACCCTGGGTAAGATGCTCAATTCTCATTCAGAAATGCAAATGGGACAGACAATGGAAGAGGGAGAAAACAGGGAACAGGTAAGAATCCTTCCACACAGTGCCTCTGAAAGACTCATTTCACTAGTCTTAATTCTACTATCTTATAGCCCTATGTCAGGTCCTACTTTTCATTCATAAGCTATAATGGGACTTATTTCAACTTTCTGAAAATTATGATCCATGTTGCCAGGAACATTCAAATACATTTTACTTCTCTTTTGCCATGGTTCTACATCCATAAATGGAGCTGCATAGTCATACTGAAATCTCTGACTGACTCATGACACGAGACTCCCACATTTCATGTTTCTACTATTAACTGCTCATCCACTTTATATTCTGCCTGAAACCACTCTTATCAGAAGAGTGGATTATGCTTGTGGCCCTCAATATGCAAGTGTAAACAGATAACACATGTAATATCACCAAACTAAAAGGTGACATAGATGGAAACATCAAAGGAACTTGGTTATATGCATTATTGAAAATGCCTGGTGCATATTTAATTGAATATGCACTAGTGTCAATTTGACTTCCAAACTTCACTCTTTCATAAAAAGAATTGAAATGATGTCAGTAAATACTTCATATATCCCTAAACACAGTATTTTCTCTCATATTCCAGACAGGAGAAACACCAAAAATTAACACAGAAAATCTTCAGATATATTACAAGAAAATATTGAGAGAACAACACAAAGATGATCTTCTTCCTCACGTCTATGGAAATGCTTTTCCAGGTAAAGAGTAAAGTCACAGAACCCAGAAGTTTATACAACTTGCAAGCACTTGTATTGAGTCAACTCTAATGAGACTAGACATATAGACAGAGAAATGAAGGGGGTTGCCTGTGGTGAAATCTTAATGTGGCAAAGACATATGAATTCTGGTGTACACTTGCATAGAACAGAAGGTTTACACTACATAATCCCTGTGATTCCAACCTTCATATTCAAGATATTCTCAGTATACCATGATCACATCTTCTCTTGAAAGATCAGAATTTGAAATTTACCTGCAGTGCACAAATCAACTGTGCCTCCTGTGATATTCTAATGACACTAGTCCTCACCTGTTGAATATAGACACCAGTGATATTCTGCTGTACAGACATTTAAGACCTTGTGCAGTCCAAGGGTAACTATTTTTATCTGTACGATCAAATACAACTTTTAGGAAATTAACTTGAGGGTATTTTATTCAAAATCAATTATACTACACAATATCACTGAGGAGAGATGAATTTGTGTACTTTCAAAACACAGAAAATACCAGGTCATTTTGCAGTGAGGAATGTGAAGAATGAGGTAAGGCCTGGTCCTGTCATGTTATTCATATAACACAATGCACTTCATTTTCACCCCAAGCATTTTATGGAGTCCTGATGACCATCACAGATCAAAATCTTAAGGAACCTACTTACATATAGAAATGTGTGTGATGAAAAGTATAGAGACACTCGGTCATCATAGAAGTGGAAAACTTGAGTTGGCAGCCTGCATACAATCACACTAATAAATTCTTATTTAGTAAATAATCTGGAGAAGAGATTTATATTTTCCATGTGAGTTACCATTATTCTGACCCAAAATTTCTACAGCCAGCCTTTTTCTGAACATAGATCCAAGCTGTCTTACCGAAAAGTGGCAACAAGATGTTCCTGGGGTCAAAACAGGTGAATTGACTTGCAAGCAGAGCAAGTCCTGAATATGTCCACAAAGTCATGTATCCGTAAGTAACTCAGTGACATGGACCCTTATTTTAAACCTTTCTTCCGTCTAGAAAGAGAATCAAGTATCTGTTAATTTGCTTTTCATTGTAGTTGGAATTGCTTGTAGTAAGACCCAATTCTTCCTATCCCAAAGCAGAAGAGGACTCATCCCTCTCTATGATCAAGGCACAGCTTATGCCATGGTACACAGACCTCAACAAAGCCTGTGTTGAAGGAAGTCACTGGGTATACACATTTTGATGGTCACAAATACCCATAGATTGGTCTTTTTCTGATTAGTGAATGTTTTGTAGTATGGGTATACTATGGATTTTAAAGGAATAGCATTTTTAGAAAGCTATCTCTTTCAATATTTCTCCACCCCCCTATTTAGCTGAATACTAACCTTTTTTGCATTGTTTATTTCCATAATTTCCATATCAAAAATTAGTTAAGAATTTTTTATTAAATAATTTTAATAAGCTTTCCAAAAAAATACTATAGAAATACAGTCTGACATAATAATATTCACGTTGCATTGCCCTTTACCCTGTACTAAGAAGTCATGCCAGCTCACTGCTGTTGCTCCTTCAGTGAACCCACGATGCGCAAGTAACACAAAGAGGATTTTTTCCAATAACTTCATCAGCTGATTACAAATGTCACGTTATCAAGGATTCTGATGTTATCAAGTGTTCTTGAAAAACAATTACCTGGGAGCCTAAGTTTCATTCTTTCCTCACACTTTTTATATGAAGTTGGTTCTTTGAGAATTTCATACATATGCAATGTGTTCTGATTAATTTTTCTCACTCTCTCCTTTCTCTCTCTTGAGAGTTCTCCTTCCCACATATGTGATTCTTTTGTATTATTTTTATAACAGACTGAGAATTTTCTGGGGCATTTGTTAAGTAAACCTGAATATGGAATTCTTCATTGGATACCGGTGAGCTAATATGTGGCTACACAACTAAACATAAGGACTCTGACTCTCTCAGATTCAGGAGAAATTAGGTGACAAGTATAAACCCTGACACAAAAATCCTACATGTAAATATTTCTAAAATCCAAAACATGAAGAAATAAAGATTTCCCACCCATCTAACATAACATCCTATAGTGAAACTAAAAGCACATCGTGTAACATGCTTCAGTATATATATATATACACACACCTCAAATATATGAAATATTCATATTTGCATTTGCTTTCCACCCTCAAGACATTGTGAATGTGTGCATATATATATGTAAGTGTGTATGAATGTATATATATGTCTATACATATTATATATATGCACATATGTATATACATATATCAAACAATATTGGGAAGTAATGCTTAATGAAACCTATAACTTCTAATTCTAATATTTATTAGAAATAATCTGCATTGAAAATGGGAAAATGACAACCATCTCTTATAAGCCTGATAATCCTCTTTTCATAATATAAATGATAATCTTGAAACAGTTTCAATAACTATTCCAATCCAACCAAAGAGGAACAAATAGATTTTAAGAAAATCAAACATTTTAGTTTCCATTATCCTCAAAAGTCAAAGTGAAATTCACCTGTTTCACAAATACATTGATGGAAAATGATCAGTATTTTTTTTTAATTTCAAAAGAGTTGATTACTATCTTTTAAAATAAAATTAGGATTTCCAAAGTGGAGCTGAGGAGAAATGACAAGAAAGATGGACAGATTGGACAGACAGCTGAACCACTCATGTAGTTTAGGCCTTAAGACACTAGGTGACCCTTTTCTAGGGTGGGAGCTTACAGTAAGAGAAAAATATTGAGGGTTGAGTTTTCTCTCTGGATAGAGAGAAAAATGTATGTATTTGGTTGTCTCTATAATGTATAGAAAAACTCTCTCCTGCACCTTTCATGTTTTTCACAATTTTTAAAATGGATCTTCAGGAACATTACTTAATGACTGGAAAATTTACACCCCAAACTAAGAAGACTGTTTTATTGATGTCTATCCTAAAATCTATTCCCAAAGCAGGAGTTTGTTGAACTATAAGCATATTTAAAATGTAATAGAAAGGAAAAGGTCACTTAGGAAGGGAAGTATTGGGAACAGATTGGAGAAATAGGCTTTTTTTTTCCAGAAGTGATCAACTTGAGTCATGAAGACTCAAGTTTGAAGAAGTGTAGCTGGTAGGATATAGATTAGTGGTTAACACTTTAATACACATACTAATGTTGTATAGGATACAACCATAAAATTATTTTATGGGTATTATAGTTTATTATTATAAAATTATTTCATTGCTACTTTATAATTATAATTTTGTTACTGTTATGAATTCTAATGTAAGTCTCTGATAGAAAGATATCTAATATGTCATCTCCAAAGGGTTCAGGACCAACAAATTGAGAACCACTTGTCCAGAGTGAGAAAGGGGGTAAATGAAGTAATTGTATTTCAACTAAAATCATTTTTTTAATTTGAGTAATAAAGACTATTCATTATTAATGAAGTTTGCCAAGTTTCATTGTTTAAAAATAAAAGAAGGAAGCATACTGCAAAGCATCATATTGGAGAGAAAAGGAAATACTCAAATACTAGAGTGATTCACAAAAAAGACAGATTGATGCCAAACATTAAATGACGGCCAAAGTAGGTGACCCCCAAAAATTGGCCATTGGAGTAGCAACATGGATGTCACTGTTGACCCTAATGTAAAACGTGTGTAATAGGAGGTAAAATACTTGGTGCAAAACATGGTGAAATGTATATTTATCCCCATTTATTAATTCCTATCAAAGTTCTTAGCCTATCAAAGTTCTACCTGAAAAAGGCAGCATGGAGATGTCATTAACCCTGTGAACCTTAGAGCCTAACAGATGTAAAAATCATAGCTTTTCAAAGGGAATGTGCTTTACTGAGATAGTCAGAAAGCTTCATGCACAAGAAAGTCAGATAGCATTTACATCTACAGAGGGGGATACTTGTTTATTACTATATAGTAAAGGCTAAAGACACATAGAATTGTAACTGAAACAACCTGGAAGATACTCAGTAAATCTCATGATTGAATAGGTAGTATACCTTGGACACATGATAAACATGAACAGATCATGTAAAATTATAATGCCTATTTCTTTAACTGTTTGAAATTTGTTGATAATAAACTGTGCCTTCTGTAAACTGTGTAGTTTAATATGTACAATTTTACAGTATTAAGTGAGATAGCAAAACTCTACCAAATTGTAAATTACTTTATAAAGATTTTCTACTCAATACTATTCTTTCAAAGGGTTGAAACTTTGGAATGCAGTGAAAAAAATACTGATAAACATCTATGTATTGGCATTGAAACACTGTAACTAAAGTCCATTACTTTGTAAGTGAACATAAATAGATGTGAAGGAAATAATCAGATTTTTCTAATGGTTTAAACTAGTTAGTAGGGAGCACATATATCCAAAAATGGGCATCTTTGTCCATCTCAAGACGGAATATAGAAGAACTTACGGGGTTACAAACAAACAAACAAAAACAGACACACCAAAAACAAAACAACATTCACCAAGAATTTGTGAGACAGTTCTTATGCAGCAAGAGAAGCCATTTTCCTTGCCTCTGGCAAAAGAGACATATGGCACTCCATCAACCTATCAGGATATCAGCACTAATGCTGGCCTCCAGGTCAAGTGAAGGGGAGTAAAAGTACTTGTTATACATCTCAGAAGCCACACATGTATTCCTGTCACTTCCCAAACAAGCCTATCTCCTCCTGCACTCTGCTAATTCCCAAAATATTCTAGCATTACTCTCTATCTCTTCATGAAGACAGTTTCTTTACTTGTCTGACCTATCTCCACTTTTCTGTCTTAATATTCTTTCTTTTCTCCTAGACAGCTTGGTCACATGAAGCATGTTTTTCTCTCTTTCTTCACTATCCTAATTGCCTAAATATTCTAGAAATTACCCTGTCTTTCTTTCCACCAATTAATTTATTAATTTCATATCTTCATCACAGGCCCCCATCCCTTCTCTCTTCACAGTCCCACCATCATTCTCTCCTCCCCGATTCCCTCCTTCTCTTCGGAGAGGCTCCCTATGTTTACCAGCCTATCCTGACTTATCACATCAGGCAGGACTAAGAGTATCCTCTCTCGATAAGGACAGGCAAGACAGCCCAGCTAGGGGAAAAGGAACTAAGGGCAAACAACAGAGTCAGAGACAGCTCTCAGTCCAATTGTTAGGGGACCCACATGTTGACCAAGATGCACATCTGCTATGTAGTGTAGGGGGACCTAGGTCCAGCCTGTGCATTGATGAAAGCACACTTTGTCTCTAAGATATCTCTACTTTTCTCCTAATATTCTCCATTTTCTTCTAGACAGTCTTGGTCATAGCAAGTCTGCTTCTTTCTCTCTGATCTGAACTCTTCCAGGTGCCTCTGAACATTTTCCCTCTCTGATCCACAATAAAATTACTCACTGTAATAATGGACCAGCTACTACTTTGCTGGTTTCTCTGCTGTCCCTGCTGCCAGTTTGAATATTTAAGTATAAATTTTATTAAGTGAATTTTTCTATGCCCACAACATGTTACTTCATTCAAAGAGCCCTGGTCCTAGGGTGGGCAGGTCCTCCTCACATGATATGCAGGCCCTGGATAGATGACTCCAAGGTCTGGAGAAAGTATAGCTCTGTCAGCCCTGGAGACCTTGGGTCCCTGCCCCACTGCTGCACTCCCCGGCCTCAGCATCTAGAGTCTCCTTCACCAAGAACTCACATCACCTCCTGCTGCACAGCCTTTCTCCTTCCTTCCCTCCTTCCCTTTTTCCTTCCTTCCCTCCTTCCCACTTATTCTTCCCCTCACTGCCTGGCCCTGGCTGGCCTGGAACTCTGTATATACCAGGCTGCCTCCATCTCACGGAGACCAACCCTCGTCTGACTCCTGGATTTAAAGACATGAGTCCTTAGGTCTGGACTTTTATTTCAAGGTTTATTTATGTCATTTTGTTGTTTTGGTTTTTTCGAGACAAGGTCTCTCTATGTAGCCCTGGCTGTCCTGGACTTGCTCTGTAGACCAAGCTGGCCTTGAACTCACAGAGATGCTCCTGCCTCCACCTCCTCCAGAGCTGGGGTCATAGGTATGCAACACCACACCTGGCTAATTTATGTGTGTATGTATGCATATAGGTATGTATATAGGCATGTATGTATGTATGTGCGTATGTATGTTTGCACGCACTACATGTGCCTGGTGTCTGTGGAAGGCAGAAGAGCATCAGATTCTGTGGATCTGGAGTGACATTTGGTTGTGAGCTGCCAATGTCCGGAACCAAATCTTGAGTCCTAGGCGAGTGCTCTTAACTGCTGAGCCATCACTCCAGGCTCTATACTCTTTGTATTATCACACTTGTTGCATGTGTGCATGTGTGCCTGTGTTCATGTGTGTGGGGGTATCTTCTCAGCTCATTGCATTATTTTTTCTGGAGGGGGGGAGGTCCTATATCTAGCTCAGGCTGGCACCAAGCTCAGAGCAATCCCTCTGCCTCAGCCTCCCAAGCCTCGGTATTCCAGGACGGAGCCCACGGCCAACTGTGTAAACTGTGAAGCTGTGTCTGTGCACAGCTGTGTGGGCTGCTGGCTTCAACACGGCACCAAGCTTTCCTGAGGACGAGGGCAGTTCAGAGCCGCCCACCACCTACCCACCCACCCGCTGGGGCCATGCTCCCCTCGGCTCAGGCCCTCTGGGGCCAGCTGTTCTTCCAGGTGCTGTGGCAGGGAAGCTCAGTGGAGAGTGTGAACATGACGTGGGCTCCACCCCAGCACTGCCAACCACCACCAGGGAGACATACCTTGAAATCCCAGATCGTCATGGCCCCATCTATGCTGGTGGTGCATAATTTGCAACAGTCCTGCTTGTCCACCTCACAAATGGACACCTGGCTGAAAGAAGAACTGGTCTGTGAGGGCTGTGGAGGGGAGTGAGGCCAGCCCCCCAAGCCCTGAACCGACACACGGCTCTGTGCTGGACCCCAGAGCCCTCGGGGCCACAAGACGAGACCCTGTCCCCAAGGAGGACTTACTCGCCCGGGATGTGGCCCATTGGGCAGGCCCAAGACTATACCAGGCCCTGGCCGGGTCCCCAATGCCACATACACTGGGTGCTGATGCTTGCATAGAGCCCTAGCCATCTGAAGGTGGAGGCTGGAGGTTACAAGCTCAAGGTCAGGGGGGCTGCAGGGAAGGGCTCAGAGGGTGAGAGTGCTGGCTGTACTTCCAGAGGTCCTGAGTTCGAGTCCCAGTACCTACATTGTGGCTCACAACCATCTGGTGTCAGAGGAGAGGGGGAGGGAAAAGAAAGAGGGGAGGGGGGAGAGAGGGAGGAACAGGAAGAGGGACAGAGAGAGAGAGAGAGAGAGAGGGAGAGAAAGAGAGAGAGAGAGGAAGGGAGAGAGTGAGGAAGGGAAAGAGAGAGAGAGGGAGGGAGAGTGAGGGAAAGAGGAAGGGAGAGAAAGAGAGGGAAAGGGAGGAAGAGAGAGTGAGAAGGAGAGAGGGAAAGAGGGAAGGAGAGAAAGGGAGGGAGAGGGAGGAAGAGAGAGTAAGAGGGAGAAAGAGAGAAAAAGGGAAGGAGAGAAAAGGAGGGAGAGGGAGGAGAGAGAGGAAGAGGAAAGAGAGGAAGAGGGAGAGAAAGGGAAAGAGGGAAAGAGAAGGACATAGAAAGAGAGAGAGGGAGAGAAAGAGAGGGAGGGAGGAGAGAGGGGGAATGGAGAAGTACAGGAAAAGGGAGGGAGAGGGAGGCCTGTCACAAGCTGATGGGCAAGCCCAGGCCACCCCTGGCCACCCCTGTCTGTCACAAGCTGATGGGTCAGCCTGGGCCACCTTCCCCACCCCCAGCCTGTCACACTGAGCTAATGGGCCAGCCCAGGCCACACCCACCCACTCACCCACCACAGGTCATGCTGAGCTGATGGGCCAGCCCGGTCACTTCCCATCTGTCAACCAGACCCACGTGATGCTGTTCTGGTGCACCATCTCCAGGGCCATGGATTTGCGGTCCTTGCTGGTGGCCCTCTTGTCCATGCTGTGCTGGGTGTTCTGCTTGGGGACGTCAAGCTTGGACACGAAGCTCAGGCCACCGTGGTCATTGTAGCTGAAGAGGATCAGGCAGCATTTGTGGCCCTGCGATGGGGGGGATTGGGAGAGGGTGTTGGTCAGCCTGGGGGAGGGGGGAAATATCCCCCTGCCCACCCCAGAGGAGGGTATGCAGAGTGCGCCCCAGGACTGGCACAGGCAAGTGGCACCCCGAGATGGGGGCACACTGCGGGACATTGTGTGCTAGGTGCGCCCTGGGACTGGCACAGGCAGGCGGCACCCCACAAGAGCACACACTATAGGGGAGTGTGTGCGGGGTGTGCTCCAGGTCCATCACAGGCAGCACCCCTTAAGGGTGCACACTCACTGCGGCCACGATGCTGTTGTCCAAGACGAAGGACACGCTGAGCAGCAGCAGGAACCCTGTCTTCAAAGTTGATACCCTGTACACAGGAAGTGGGTGTCAACATGGTTCTCCCCCTCTGTGAAGTACATGCTGGGGACCAAACTCAGGCCATGAGAGTGTCACCTCAGGGTCCTACCCTGTGGCCCAGGCTGGCCTTAAACTCACAATCCCCCTGCTTCAGCTCCCCGGATGCTGGGATCACGGGCCTGCACCACAATGCCTGGCTTGTAAGAGTGTATTCACGCGGAGGAGCGAAAGCTCGACACCAAGGGACTGTCGCTGACATGAACTCAGTGGAGGGCTCTTTGACCCCCCCATCCCCCCAAGGGAGACAATACAGGATTGCCAGGACACAGAGGAGGACATTGCAGCCAATCCTAATGAGACCTGATAGGCTAGGGTCAGACAGAAGGGGAGGGGGAGGAGGACCTCCCCTAGCAGTGGAGTTAGAGAGGAGCAGGGAGGAGATGAGGGAGGGAGGGATGATGTGGAGGAAGGAATGAGGTGGAAGGAGGGAGGGGACTACAGCTGGGCTACAAAGTAAATAAACTGTAATTAATATAAAAAATAAAAATTTAATTTAAAAACAAAACAAAAAACAACTAAACAAAAAGCTTAACACCAGCAAAGCCATCCCAGAGCCCAGTTCTGCCATGATGACCCTTTCACAAGAGAACTAGCAGAGTCAGCGCAGGGAGGACCACATCCGAGCTGTCCCCGCCACTGCATCCACATGGGGTAGCCAGGCCGGAGGCCATGCCCAGGGCAAGTTCCTGGGCTTCCCATGGGAGGGCAAGTGCCAAGATGCCCGAGAGCAGCACTTCTTCCCTTGCCACCAAGCCACCTTGGTGACAAACTGCCATTCAGATTCTCCCCACAGACCCGGGGCGGCATGAAGGCAGAGGAAGAAGATGGTGCCTCTCCTGTTTGGGGTGGTGTCAGCGGAGGAAGCTGAGGGTGTGTGTGTGCTGGGCGAAAACAGCAGCTTCAGCCCTGGTTTTCTGGGACAGAGCCCGGGCTGGCCTTAAGCTCCTGACCCTCCTGCCTCTGCCCCCGGGGGCCACCAAGATCTGATCTGTCCCATCTCCCTGGGGGCTGGTGGGGAACACGGACATGAGGAGATAGTCAGGCGTCTGCAGCACCATCCTCCCAGCTCCAGCCATCGTCTTCATCAGGGCGGTGGGGACAGCTCCAAAGGCCCTCGGGATCGGGCCTGCTGGCCTGATGGGCGGGAATGGGTTACTGACCCCCACTGGTACCCGGCTGCTCTATCCTGGGCCTCTTGGCCAGCTGTATACACTCCCCTGGCTGCAGTGCTCTAGGCTACTGTGTCCAGAGTGCGGGTAGCCAGCTGTATACACTTCCCCTAGCTGCCGAGGTCTAGGAGAGCCAGCTTGTCCACAGTGCAGGTGGCCAGCTGTATACACTGCCTTTTGCTGTTGTGGTCTAGGCGAGCCAGCGTGTCCAGGTGGCCGGCTGTCTATACTCCCCTCCAGCTGTCTAACCTCCCCCCCCCAGCTGTCCACACTTCCTCCAGCCGTCTACACTCTCCCAGCTGTCTACACTTCCCCCAGCTGTCTGCTCTGCCTGGGCCGGGGACGCTCACCGACTGGGCAGCAGAACCCCCCTTCCCCCAACACCTCCCCTCCAGCCAGGCGAGGACTCACTGCACGCTCTTGGAGGTGTCGGAAAAGGAAGAGAGGAGGAGGAGGAAGAGCAGAAAGAAGGGTAAGAAGAGGGAGGAGGAGACCGCCGCTAACGGGCCAGCCTGCGCACGGCGTGTGTGCTAACATAACCCCGATTTGCACGCCCGCGTTAAGGGGCCGCCCGCTGCTCCTCCCCGTCCAGGACATCCTCGCGGAGAAGACCCCGTAGCTGGGGCTCGCCCGGGTACCAGTGACCTTGACCCCGTGACGTCAACCACCCGGGCGGGTTCGCCCGACCCCCGTGGGTGCGCCGGGTTGGGCTCCCGCTGGACCCCCGACCTGGACCTCAGCGCAATCGTGCAAAAGTAAAAAAGGGGGTTCAAGCGTCCCCGGTACGCAATGCACGACGGAGGAGCGGCAGCTTGGCCCAGATGAGCGAGCGTGCGAGCGCATGCACCCCTACACCCCGCGGCCCCGGGTCCCGCCGACACCACGACTCACCTAGCGACGCCATCTTGCAGTCCCCAGTGTCCGCAGGGCCGGCCGTGCGCGGGGGAGGCCGGGAAGGGAGCGCGCTTGGGAAGCAGGCACGGCCCCGCCGCTCCTCACCCCGCCTCGCCCCGCCCATTAGGGACCGCGCTGGGTTCCTGCATCCTTTGCAACGGAAGGATGCTCCGGAGCACTCCCCCGGAGCCTGATGTTTTTAGGGGGGAAACAGGCTCCGCCCCTTGGAGACAGCGCCAGGCTCCTGCATCCCTGAAGCGGAAAGATGCCCTGAGATGGTAAACCCCCTCCCCGGAGCCTGCTTTCTTCAGGTGTCCGGCCCGAGGCGGAAGAAAAGGGAGGCCCGGCTGTCCGTCCTCTGCTTTGGGGTCTGATGGGAGAAAGGAGAGGAGAGAAGCCTCATGGGCGGGGGCATCTTTTCCGTCTTCTAATTTTTTTATTTAAAAGACTACGTGTACAATATTCTGGCTGCATATGAGTCAAATGGTCGTGGCTGCCGGGACTCGAACTCAGGTCCTCTGGAAGAGCAGGCGGCGCTCTCTTAACCGCCGAGGTGTCTCTCCAGCCCCGGGAATTTGTTGTTTTTCTTTTCTTTTTTTTTTTTTTTTTTTTTTTCTTTTTTTTTTTTTTGCCTCCCTAATTCCACAGGACGCTGAAGTAGTCCCCACAGTGGTTGCAAAGTCGCCTACGCGGCTGACAACCGCATCCATTGATCAGCTGGGGGCCGACGCTCCCGTGGACCCCTGCTCTCCCGGAAGCTCTCTCCGCACGCCGGCACGGTACAACCGCAGCTCATGGTCGCACTCCCGGCAGGCGAGGGGCCACTCCCCGGTGTGCGTGCGCGCGTGCTTGGCCAGTGCGACCCTGTGGCGGAAGCTCTTGGCACACGCTGGGGACGCGTACGGGCCGAGTGCGTAAGCTCGCGCTTGAGGTCCTAGCGCTGGCAGAATTTCTTCCTGCTAGCGCAGCTGTAAAGCTGGTCTCCAGGGAATCACGAACTACTGCCCGGGGAAGCCTGGGGAGTCTCCGGGGCTCGACCCCCGCGGGAGCCCTGGCTGTGGTCCTCCCCAGGTTCTGCCTGAGCTAGGACATGGGCGGTGGCCACCTCCCCAAAGCCATCGCCGTCCCAGTGCTGGGCAAGGACAGGGTCCGACCTCCGAGGCTTGTGTGCCCTGGTGGCCCGCGAGGTGCTTGGTCTGCCGGAAGCGCTCTCTGGATCCGGGCACACGTGCCCGACCAGGGCGTCGCTCTGACGGAAGAGCTTGGCCCAGGCCTGGCAAGCGTAGGGCTTCTGCCCAGTGTAGGTGCGCGAGTGCTTGAGGAGGTCGGAGCACTGGCAGAAGCGCTTGGGGCAGTGCTCGCACTGGTGGGGGCCCGGGTCCCCGGAAGCTCCATGTGCACCCGAATCCATTGCGCAGATGTAACCCAATTTCTGTATCCATTCCTGAGTTGAGGGGCATCTGGGTTGTTTCCAGGTTCTGCCTATTACAAATAAAGCTGCTACAAACATGGCTGAGCAGATGTCTTTGTTGCATACTTGAGCATCTTTTGGATATATGCCTAGGAGTGGTATAGCTGGATCTTGAGGAAGTACTATTTCTAATTGTCTGAGAAAGCACCGAATGGATTTCCAGAGTGGTTGTACAAGTTTATATTCCCACCAGCAATGAAGTAGGGTTTCCCTTTCTTCACATCCTCTCCAGCATGTGTTGTCACTGAGTTTTTTTTATCTTAGCCATTCTGATGTGTGTGAGGTGAAATCTCAGGGTCATTTTGATTTGCATTTCCCTGATGACTAAGGACATGGAGCATTTCTTTAAGTCTTTTTCGGCCATTCGATATTCCTCTACCAAGAATTCTCTGTTTAGCTCTGTCCCTCATTTTTTAATTGGATTACTTGATTTGTTGCTGTTTAACTTCTTGAGTTCTTTATATATACTGGATATTAGCCCTCTGTCAGATATAGGGTTGGTGAAGATCCTTTCCCAATCAGTAGGCAGTCATTTTGTTCTGACAACAGTGTCCTTTGGTTTACAGAAGCACTCAGCAATAAAAAACAAGGAAATCATGAAATGTACATGTAAATGGTGGGAACTGGAAAAGATAATCCTGAGTGAGGTATCCCAGAAGCAGAAAGACACAGAGGGTATATACTCACTGCACTGGGCCTGTAGGGTCCCTGGGGCACATTCCCCGCAGGAGCCCCAGGTGTGGTCCTCCCAAGACTCAGCCTGGACTAGGAATGGGATGGTGGCAACTTCTCCAAAGGCATCGCCAGGCTCTGCTGAGCCCCTGTGCTGAGCAAGGACAGGGTTCTGCCGTTCCCCGCTGTGCGTGCGCAGGTGCATGACAAGGTTGTCTCTCCTGTTGAAGCTCTTGGCGCACTACAGACACTCGGACCCTCGTAAGGCTTCTCCCCTGTGTGAGTGTGATGGTGCTCGACCAGGTAGCCCCTCCTGCTGAAAGTCTTGGTGCACACCAGTCTCATGTACAGCTTCTCGATGGTGTGCGTGGGCAGGTGATCCACCAGTTTGGCCCTCTTGCTGAAGCTCTTGGCGCACGATAGACATGCTTACAGCTTCTTCCCGGCCGGTGTGCGTGCACTTCTGGGTAAAGAGGTGGCAGGGAAGCACTCCCCGCATGCCGGACACGCGTACAGCCTCTCCCTGGTGTGTGTTCTCTCGTGGGTGAGGAGGGCGGAGTGCTGGCTGAAACTCTTGGCGCACGCTGGGCACATGTATGGCTTCTCCCCGCTGTGCGTGCGCTCATGCTTAAAGAGGTGGCTGTGATAGGGGAAGCCCTTTCCCAAAGCTGGCTCAGCTGTAAGGCTTCTTGGGCAGGTCCCCAACTGTCCATGGAGGACTGGGAGGTTCCTGAGGCTCATCCCCCATGGGAGGCCCGCCTGTGGTCCTCCCATGCTCAGCCTGAACGAGGACAGGGGCGGTGGCAACCTCCCCAAAGCCATCGCCAGACTCTGCTGTCCCCCTGTGCTGAGCAAGGACAGGTTTCAGGCACTTCCTGGTGTTCATGCGCAGGTGCCTGGCCATGTTGGGCCTGTCGTTGAAACTCTTGGCGCACACCAGACACGCGTACGGCCTCTCCCTGGTGTGCGTGCCCAGGTGTCTGACCAAGTTGGCCCTGTTGTCGAAGCTCTTGGCACACAACAGACACACGTACAGCTTCTCCCCGCTGTGCGCACGCTCGTGCTTAAGGAGATGGCAGCGCTGGCGGAAGCACTCCCCGCATGCTGGACATGCGTGTAGCCACTCATAGGTGAGGAGAGCGGACCGCTGGCTGAAGCTCTTGGCACATGCCCAGCATTTGTACGGCCTCAGCTGTCTCCGGGGTTCCCCAACGGTACATGGAGGACCTGGGCGTCCCTGGGGCACATCCCTGGCTGTGGTCCTCCTCAGGCTCAGCCTGAGCAAGGACCGGGGTAGTGGCAACCTCCCCAAAGCCATTGCCAGGCTCTACAGTCCCCCTTTGCTGAGCTAGGGCAGGGGCAGTGGCAACCTCCCCGAAGTCGTCAACAGGCTCTGCCTGCTGTCCCCCCTGTGCTGTCCAAAGGCAGGGGCGGTGGCAACCTCTTCAAAGTCGTCACTTCTCCAAATCCCTTCCTCCTTAGCCATGCTGAGGACCTGCGAGGTGGCCGTGCACCCTAGCTCTCCACCTTTCCAAAGCTCTTCCTCTTTGGCCCCACAGAGAACGTGAGAGGTGGCTGTGCGCCCTGGCTCGCCGGTCGGGGACTGTATCCTGGGGCGAGCCTTGTAGCCAGGCCTCCGCAGGCTTGGCCTCCTCTTTCCTTTCCTCCTCCTGCTTTGGGATCTGATCGGGGTTCGAGGCAGCTCGGGTCTCTAGGCCTGAAACGGGAGAACATGAGCAGAGATAGAACGGGCCCAGGCCGGGACTCCAATGTCAGTGTCAGGACTTGAGGTCCCGGTGGGTGGCTGGGGGGTTCGATCTATAAAAACTGTTCCCCTGGGCGCTTGGGGAGGCGGAGGCGGGGGGATGACTGTGAGTTCAAGGCCGGCCTGCTCTGCAGAACAAGTCCGGGACAGCCGGGGCTATGCAGAGAGACCCTGTCTCGAGAAACAAAAACAAACGAAAAAATAGGAGGGGTATTTGGGGAAGAAAAGTTCCAGAGGGAGTGGGAAGGGCTAAGAGAGGAATGGAAAGGCACATGCTAGGAAAAACAGGGTTCCAAGAGGGAGTGAGAGGGGCTGTAAGAGCAACGGGAGGGCACCCGGGAAAGAAGAGGGGTTGGAGAGGCGGGAGGATGGGAACTGGGGCATTCTGGGAAGAAGAAGGGCATGGGAATTGATTCTGATCAGAGTACACTATGTGTGTGTATATGAAATCATCAGAGAACAAGTGAAAACATACCAAAGGCCAGGTGGAGTGGCTCACGCCCTTAGCCCCAGGTCTCAGAAAGCCAAGGCGGGGTTTACACGGTGAGCTCCCAGCCAGCCCTGTCTCAGAAACACAGCAGCAACAACAGAAATATTAAAAATCAACATGTGCACAGTAGATAAAACAGATGAGGAAGACTCACACCGAGTCATGGAAGGAACCCTGAGGCTCTCAGGCCACATCTGTGAACGCTATGGGGTGCCCGCCTCGCCATTGTTCAGCATTGGATGATGGACTGTGACCTGGTCTTGAGGGCCAAATAAAGAAACAGTTCCCGGTCCTGAACCTCTAATAGATGCTTCGTCACTGCATCCGGAAGGAGACCCTGGCTCACCCAAGCCACATGGACCACAGGGTGGCAAGGAAGAGCATCACTTACCCGGCACGACCGTGCTCCCGCCATCCTCACGCTCTCTCCGCACAAGCCGTTCCGGGCCGCGGGCAGCGGCGTCCTCCACACACACACCCTGGGTCGGAGATTCAGCCTCAGCCTTGAAAGTCGGGGTGCTCTGGAGGGGGCGCAAGACCTCCAGTTAGTGCTGTCAATGCGAGTGCAACCGCTGGTGTAAGAGCATGGAGCTGGTGAGTCGAGTGACTGGGTATCAAAGCGTTCTCTGTCAACTCGACTGGGCTCAGGGTCCCCTGAAACGCGACTTCCAGGCTAGCCTGAGCTAGCCAGCATCTCCCAGGAGCTTTGAATGGAGTGAAGGAAGACAAGGGGAGAGCTAGCGTCCACCTCTTCACTGGCGGGTGGGGGTGGGGAGGCAAGGGGACCAGCCACACCCCAGCCACGCCTTCCTGGCCCCAAACTGTGGCTCTTGTTCTTGACCCCCCAAAAGAAGCCCTTCCCTCTCAGAGCCCTTGACACGGCAATGGGAAGATTCATTCGCCTGCGGTCTCGGGGTTTGGAGGGGCCCCTGACCTGCGGGGAGGACCCGACCAGGCCCTAGGCCGGATGCAGGGCTCGCGCCCAGGCCGCCGCCTCCTCCCCGCTCTCGGGGCGCCACTGGCACAAGGGGTCCTGCAGCCGGCGTGGAAGGAGGCTGAGGAACTGCTCGAGGACCAGCAGCTCCACCATCTGCTCCAGGGAGTGGCACTCGGGCCGCAGCCAGCGGCGGCACAGCTCCCACAGACGGCTCGGAGCCTCCTCCGGGCTGGACACATCCCCGAAACACTGCTGCCAGAAGCATCTCCGGGATGTTTCGGGGTCCTGCCAGTCCTCGGGGTCCTCCTTCTCCTCTTCCTCCTCCGCTTCCGCCTTCACCTCGACCACCGCGCAGGCCGCCGCCATCGCAGCCTCAGACCCATCCTCCGGGACCCCTGGACCCCGATGAGCTTCCCGGAACTGGGACGCGAGGGCACCGTCTCACCCACGATAGCTCACTCCCTCTCCGGGGGCGGCCCGCAAGCACAGAAGATAAGCAAACCAGGCCGGAAGTGCGTTAAAAAAGGCTTTGTTTTGGATCTGTCATTGAGGTGATGTTTGGTTACAGAAATGTGTAAACCTGGAGGCCCTAGTACTAGCTGGCACTAGGTGTAGAAACTTGAAATTCTCCAGAGGACATCCTATCTGGAGGGACGGGCATCTGGGCATCTCCCATTGGGGGCAGAAGTCAGGGACCTTCCAAAGGCATCCCAAAGGCAAGGCGTGACTCGAGCGAGAGGTCCTACCTGGTCCAATAGCCCGTCAGCTTTTGGCCAGAGACCGGGGCACAGATGCCCAGCGGGGCATGGTCAAGGCGCAGATGCACAGCAGGGCACAGACAAGGACACTATAGTTGCCTAGTGCTAGGTTTTCCCACGAGCAAGAGAGGGGGAGGAGAAACCCTGTGCGAGTGGGGAGGTACCGCCCAAGGGAGAGTGGGGCCCTAAAATGAAGGACAGCAGAGAGGGTCAAACGTAGACAGTTTAGATTACGGCTGGGGGGTGGGGTCCCTCCGTCTCAAAAGACAGTACAAAGTTGCCGGAGCTCTGCGGTCAAGCTTCCCCTACCAAGAGAGGCATTTTATGCTGGAAAAATGAAGTGAACTCACCAATCTAGTGGCTGGTCAATAAGGAGAACTCACCAATCTAGCCAGTGTTGCATGCAGTAAATAGCAGTCTGGTGGCCAGGAAAGGAAGTCCCAAAACCAAGAAAAGGAAAGGAGTCCCACCTTTTGAGATAGGCAATAAGTGCAGTACTTATCTGGAGTCCAATTGATCTGAGAGGTGGATTTAGGTGGACTTTCTGCAGCTTACAAGAATTACTTTTAAGTTTTAAGAAGGAGATAAAACTTTAGACATGTTAGTATCACAATTGTAATCTGCATTGAAATATACATTGTAGAAAAAGCAGTAGACATACATATTTGTGTTAATAACATAAGTATTTTTTAAGGTGAGCTCTGAAAAGGCAAAAGCCTTATGAAGTAAAAGGGAAACTCACTTGATCTTAACTTTTAATATAAGCATACATATTATGGAGGCTTAAAATCTTGAGCTTAGTACTGTAACAGTACATGACAGGGTGGAATGTTTTTGTATTAGAGTCAGTTTAATAAATTAGAGCTCTATTGATAAAGGTCAGATTTCTGGACAGTCAATGCAACAGTAGCAAAGCAACAGGAGGAAATATTAAGCCTTTTGACCAATTTAAGCTACCTTAAATCATCTTAGATCTTGTAACCTTTATAACTTGCATTTACCAACGTTAAAACATTTTCTTAAGCCCTCAAACATTTATAATTTGCATTACCAACCTTAAGACACATTTTTAGACTCTCAAACATGTATAACTTGTATTTATCAACCTTAAGACACTTTGTAGACTCTCAATTATGTATAACTTATGTTTACCAATCTTAGGGCATTTTTAGACTCTCAGACATGTATAAATGGTGTTTATCAATCTTAAGATACTTTTTTAGACTCTCAAACAATATTTTTGAGAGGTAACTTTGTATTTAGTTATTTACCATGAGACATAGTTGAGAATGCTATGAACATTTATTGTCCTTTAGCTAAAGGGATGGTAAAAGATTTTATTTAAGGCTGTTTTTGAGTCTAGCAACAAGGCATATTGTGTCTAGGTCTGACAATAGCAGCCCTAGGACTTAAGCATAAGACCTGGTCTCCTGCATATGAAGATAACTGAGAAGGCATTTGAAGTCTCCCAACACAGAAGTTGGCAATATGTCCATGGGACCTCATTGTGAGGTCAAAAACAGACCTGCAATGTTGCTCTAGGCGATGGGGGTGGAGAATTTTGAGTCAAGGAGCCATTTGTCCTCTGCAAGGCCAAAGAACTAGAAAGCTGGAAGTGTCTGTGGCTCTTGCACTGGTTGAACCTCCATGTCTAGGTACAAAGGACAAGCCTGCTTGGGAGCATTTTGACTTCCAGAGGCCAGTCGGCCAGCAGGCAGCTATGGCATGTTGCATCCCCTTTGGCTGCATTTGAAAATGTCACCCGGTGGAACTGACTTTTGGCTATGCAAACCTCTTGTCCTTTTTGCGGGAATGCCAGTAGCTTCAGAGCGCAGCTAAGGTCTGGAGCCAGTCAGGAGGGTTCACTGTAGACCTCCTGTCTTTTGTGCAGGAATGCTAGCAGCCTCAAAGTGCAGCTAAGGTCTGGAGCCATCGGGATGGCTCACTGTAGACCTCCTGTCTTTTGTACAGGAATGCCAGCAGCCTCAGAGCACAGCTAAGGTCTGGAGCCAGTCGGGCTGGCTCTTACTATTTTTACCAACTTTTATATGGTGACTCAAGGACCATCCTCAGCTATTTATTAAAAATTTCAACTGTAGAACTATAAATATCTAGATATTTATGAGATGACTATTAACCTGTATTTGTTAACCATTAAACATTAGGACTTTAGGTTTTGTCCTTGCTAAGTTAGAACCTTAAAAGTCATGAATATAATTCAATAAAGTGAGAGCACAAGAGTTTTTGTATGATTTAGTATATAAAAGTTTATAGCTTATAATAGGCTAAGGCTATACGATAGATTAAGAGAATAAGACCAAGCATATTTTAACCTTTTGATAGTAGAGATACAGCAAATTGACCCAGTTTTAACATAAATACATTTTTTAAAACTAATAGATCTTAATTTAGAATACTGCTAAACAACTTGTAAGTAATAACGAACCCCTGAGCTATAACTTTAAAACCAGCAATATAGTAGAACAGTATAAAGCAATTTTAAAATTATATTTGAATTTATTATAACCAACATAATTTGAATAGACATTTATAACTTTGAAATTTTAATATTATATAAAATTTATTTTGAAGTAGGGGTGAATTATAGATAGTGAAATATAACTTTGAATTTTTATAAAAGTCCATATCAATTTGAAATGAGGCTCGTTGTTGTGGCCTAGTCTAAAGGATAAAATAAACAATTAATTATGATTAAGACTTATAAATGTAAACCCAGTGAGAAAATTATATAAAGCATTAGATAAGGAATTTAAAGCATTTAAAATATAAGAGTAAAGTGTACATAAATCAGGAAGAAAATAGTTTTATTTTTTTATTTTTATTAATTACACTTTATTCACTTGGTATCCCCCCATAAGTCCCTCCCTCCTCCCCTCACTATGTAACCCACTTGGACACTGAACTGCCATGTGCTACATCTGTGCAGGGGTTCTAGGTTATCTCCTTGAATAGTCCTCTATTGGAATATGAGTCTCTGGGAAGTTCCCTGTGTTCAAATTTTCTGGTTCTGTTGTTCTCCTTGTGGGGTTCCTGTCCTCTCCAGATCTTCCTATTTCCCACTTCTTACATAAGATTCCATGCACTCTGCCCAACAGTTGGCCATAACTCTCATCGTCTGCTTTGATAGTCTACAGGGCCTTTCAGAGGCCTTCTGTGGCAGGTTCCTAACTTGTTTCCTGTTTTCTTCTTCTTCTGATGTCCACCCTCTTTGCCTTTCAAGATGGGGATTGAGCATTTTAGTCAAGGTCCTCTCTCTTGATTAGTTTCTTTAGATGCACAAATTTTAGTAGGTTTATCCTATGTTATATGTCTATATGAGTGAGTATATACTGTGTGTGTCTTTCTGCTTCTGGGACAGCTCACTCGGGATGATCCTTTCCAGATCCCACCATTTACCTGCAAATTTCATGATTTCCTTATTTTTCATTGCTGAGTAATACTCCATTGTGTAGATGTACCACAATTTCTGCATCCATTCTTCAGTTGAGGGACATCTGGGCTGTTTCCAGATTCTGGCTATTACAAATAAAGCTGCTACAAACATAATAAAATGGGGAACAGAGCTAAACAGAGAATTCTCTGTAGAGGAATATCGAATGGCAGAGAAACACTTAAAGAAATGCTCAACGTCATTAGCCATTAGAGAAATGCAAATCAAAACAACCCTGAGATTTCACCTTACATCCATCAGAATGGCCAAGATGAAAAACTCAAGTGACAACACATGAACACATGCTGGAGAGGTTGTGGAAAAGATTTTTTTTAAAGCTTGGAAGCAGCCTCTTAGAGTGGTCAGAATTTTTAAAAGCCAGAATACAAACGGGAGCTAGGAATGAAAGCAACTTGAGGTGGCGGGGGGCGCGCATGGAAAGGCAGCAGTCCCTTTGCCAGAACTAAAGATGGCAGCGGTTTCACGTTAAGTCTATGATTAAGCTATGGTTCTGCCCACTTTCTGCCAAAATCAAGATGGCACAGAAATCTCGCGGAAAATTTTAAAATCTCTGCGGCTATGTTATGTTTTTAGAAATTCCTTACCTAAAGCAGCCCACCAAATTTTCCAAAGTTGATTTTTTGCATTGTTTGAGTCTCCGCAACTCGGAGCTGGAATAGCAACACACATGGTCCCTTTGGTTAGTCCCCCCCCCCCCAGCGGACCCAAGCATAGCTCCTACCTACTATGCTATCACTGCCAAACACTCCACTCTGCTAGTCCGAAGGGTCCAGACACAGCTACCGTGTCTACGGTCGCTGCTGCAGACAGCCAGGTCTTACACACAGGGATCCAAGCCTGGGGAGAATGGAGGCAGCCTGGGAAACCAGAGAGAGCAGTGCAGCTGCGCGAGCATGAGGGCAGTTGAGAGAAAAGTGGAGGTTCTTAGGTATAGAGCAGAGAAAATCAGCTGCAACCATTCATGGTCCTATTAGATTAAAGGGGTCCGAAAGGGTTCCTAGCAAAGCAAGGAGAGACCCTTTCCCAGCCACGCACCAATATTAGATCTATTAATTAAAAGATAAGTCTGTCAACAGATCTTCTATACAAGAAGTTTATTATGTGAATATGAAGGGAGAGAGAGCAGAACATGATGGGGAGAAAGAGGGGGTGCCCTGAGAGAAAGAGGGGGGGCAAGAGAGAAGAGTAAGAGAAAAGAGTAAGAGAGAGGAATAAGAGAGAGGAGTAAGAGAGAAGAGAGAGAATGTGACCATGTGTCGGGTTGTCCCTTTAAAGGGGCAAGGTAACCACGTCTTCCAGGTGTGGCCACCTGGCTGGTGACACATGATGACATCATAAGTTGCTAGGTAACCCAGACGCAGGTTGTGTTCCAAAATACTAAAAAATGATCCCCACCCACTTTCAGCAATAAAGAGATCAACCCTTGGGTTAGAGATCTATCTTTATGAGACATCTGATAAAGGGTTGGGAAGGTATCTTTGTCACTTAGCATGGAATCAAAGGATCCATATGTGACCTGAAGAAGCAAAGAAAAAAAAAAGATGATTCTGGATTTTCGGATATCTGGAATCATCACCCTGAGATAGGAAGTGGGTTCATTCTTCACATATGAGAGTCAAAGGATTGAATATTGGTGATGAGGATGTCTTCTGTGAGATTGGTTTGTCTCTCTGATCATGTGATGGAATATATTCTTTTTCAAGTACCGTGGGTTCCAAAGTTACTAAGGCTTCTAAAGTAAACAATATTCTGTTCACTGTTTTTTAAAGGTATGATAGATCTCTCTTATTGCAATTACAATACATCAGTGTCTGATGTAGTGAAAGACTGCAGAAAGCATTACCACGTACTTTCTTGTCACACAACACCATATTTCCCATCACCTTCAGCTTTGGGAAAGCAGGCATGTAATGAGACTAACAAAGTTTTTAGAGATTCAGTTTCCTAAGTTAAAATGGTTCAAGTTGTGAAGATCTGAAATCACATTGCCAGGGGTTATTGCATCATCCATGTCTAATGATAGATTTGACTGAGACAAAACTCTGAAACAGATGTAAATTATTGTGTGTTTCATTTTCTGTCATTTATGAATTGTTTAACAATGAGTGATAACAATGAGAGTTACACTGTGGGTTTTATAATCTCAATTATTACTAACCTTTGTGCTCACTCAATGTTTTGTTTCTTTATAGTAATGCCTGCTGATGAATGCTTTTGTTCAGTGTTGCCTGGCAAGACAGTTGTGGTGATATATCTAAGTGGTTGGTCTCTGTGGGTGCTATTCTAAGATCTACCTTCCTCAATGAGATCATTAATTCCTTGAAAGATTTTCATTGATGATGACCTTGAAGGTTGTTCCAAATTTAGTTACATGTCCTGGAATTTCTTTTTCCATATGTCAGATATTAACAACTGTAGGAATTTTGAGATGTTTATATGCTTTCTTTGGTGGTTAGGTATCTTTGTTATAGACTTTGACCTATGATCAAATGAAAACTGAGTATTCACAATACATCTTCCAGTGTTTGAAGATAGAATCATGGATACTACTAAGTGATCTGCTTCAATATTCTCAGAATTTACTGTTCATGCTTTTTACCACACTCTTTCCACTATTAACCATTGCCATATAAAAGTAATTCATTCACTGCTCTTTTAAATCTGCCGACAGTAAATATAAACCACTTCTCTATTTTCTTTTGTTTGCTTGTTTTTTTGTTGTTGTTGTTGTTTTTGTTTTGTTTTGTTTTGTTTTGGGGGGGGTCAGGTTTGACATGTGATTGTGCACAAAAAAATACTTTCCTAAATTACTTTTGGGACTTTGTATAGCTGCAAAAGTGTTCCAATAGCAGCAGAAAATTCCAGCCTGGTTCCTGAAATGATTGCTAGTGCTTTGTGTTGAGTGTTGCATTTATATTTTGGGATATACTCACTCCTTCCAGAAAGCCACATTAGAGGACCCTCCAAGGTTCTTTTGTTAGAATTAAAGGCATTGTAGACATGGAAACTCAAGGTCACATTGGGAAGCAGTTATAAGTCCTTATTGATCTGACCAATAGCAAAGTATAAGGTCAGCAAATGTTGATAGTTTTTTTCCATTTTGGTCTAAACCAGAGGAACAAAAGGATGAATATAGTCAGTCCATTTTTCTCAGAAACTTTTTATCAAATTCAGGAACTTACAGGTGTTAAGCCTTGACTTTTAGTGTGACATGTAAAGCTCGTGTGAATAAGCCCCTGACAAATGAGGAACATCATGGAATGGCTCCCAAACTCTCAGAAATTGAATTGTATCTAATAATTGTTTTCTTGCTGTAGATTCTGTAGATAAAGTGGCCCTTTTTTGTGTACTATGACAGCTGACTATGCAGGGGCTTATGATGTTTCTGTTCATGCAAGCATTGGGATACAGAAGACTCACTAAGGTGTTCACTAGGAATGTGAATAAGAGCTCCATGGCCTTTTATTTTGGAATGATTCAATTTCATACTCATTTACAAAAATTGTAATATGTTTTTATATGCTCTCCTAGTATTAAAGTGTTGTGTTGAAAAGTAGACAGATGACCAGGCATCTAGGCACTCTGGCCCCTTTTAAACAAAGGATAACATCAGTTCTCAGAGCCCACAGGATGACCTGGAACCTTCTGTAGTTCTAGGTCATGAGATCCCCTTTTGGAATATTTTGGTACCAGGCAAACATGTTGCATTCACAGAAGAAGGTAAGCACTCAAGTACATGGAATAAAAATAAATAAACCTGTTTAAAATAGTGTTTGGGAGCTTCAGAAATGACTGAGATGTTATGACTGCTTGCTGCTCTTGTGCAGGACTCTGATTCAGTCAAAGTAGCCACTTTTTGCATTACCATACTATTTTACACTAGTTCTAGGGGTTCCATGGACTCCTCTCTACTCTGAAGACACCAAGCATGCCTATGGTACACACACAAACATGTAGGCAAAATACTCATATACAGAAAATAAAAATACATAAATACATAAAGTAGTAACTAAAAGAAATGTGTTTCTACAAGTTTTCAGACTAAATGATTGAGTAGAGGACCCTGAGTAAGGTAAGGCAGTAATATTTAAAAAGTAAGTTAAACTAGCATAAGAAAAACAGAAAAACAAGTCCCATAAGGCAGTAAAAAAATTGTTCTTTGTGGGAGAAAATGGAACTATGTGCAGGGCTGAACTTTCTCACTCATACCCTCCCATGTGTGAGGATGGATCCTCATAAGCTACTTTCCAAACCTGGCCCCACTAGAGGCAGAATAACAGAAATCATGAGCCTGAAGTCCACCGGGTTCTACTGGAGGAAGGATTCTGCCTTAAGACCTGCCATCACCAGGAAGAAATTCCATTTGTTTGCACTATATTAATCTGATGCTATGTTAGAAGAGAATCTATTGGTCAACCAAGCAATTAGGAACCATTGACAGAGGGAGAAGCAGTCTTCCCCAGGAAAAACTCAATACCAAAAATTCAACTGTGTGAATGCATACATGTACAATTGAAAACTCCTGGAAAGAGCTGTGTCTGCAAAGACTGGCTATAAAAACTTCATTGATGTGGAGAGATTGGAATGTTGTAGTTCTAGAGGGTTCATTCCCATAGTGCAGGCTACCTGCATTACCCTGAATAGACATTTCTTGGACACTTCTGCATCTGATCTGGTCTCCTATAGATAATGAATAAAATAATTTTGGAATGTAGTAACCCAGCACACTAGTGGCTTCTGCCAATGTAAAATCTAAGAATGACATCAGATAGCATCATTGGCCTGTATAAGTTTCCCCATCTTGCTGTAACCTTTTCTCTCTGATGTTTCCAGCAATGTATTGGATTTATAGCATCCTTACCCCCACATTTTTTTACTATGAAAACTACATAAAGATGCTTCCATATTGAAGCATAGAATTTTGGATAAACTAAATTGTCTTCATAGTAGGCCACAGAGGAGGACTTTGTAGGACTTTGCCAGTCCTGAAGATACCTGATAAAACAGGGTCAGATGGAATGGGAGGAGGTCCTCCCCTATCAGTGGACTTGTAAAGGAGCAGGGAGGAGATGAGGGACGGAGGGTGGAATTGGGAGGGAATGAGGGAGTGGGATACAGCTGGGATACAGAGTTAATAAAATGTAACTAATAATAAAAATAAAAAATTTTAAAAATTGTCTTCATAGGCCAGAGACTCTCATATTTACTTCTGGGATAAATTCTCTTTTCCTTTGAGCTGAATGCTGAGGTTTTCTCAGTCACATAAAAGAAATACCAAAGTCTAAACAATGAATTCAGTTGGTTCTGTTTGTATACTTATTCATTTATGTATGTGTGCATCATTTTTCATAACCTTACCAATAAAATGTAAACAGCACATGACATATACAGAAGTTGAATTATGTAGGAGATGCAGCTTACATGATCATGATTAATGTTCTGTTTGTTAGTATTTTGCTGAATATTTTCCTGTCAGTGTACATGAAAAAAATTGGTCTGTGATACTTTTTCTGTGTTGCATTTTTGTGTGATTTAGGTATCAGTGTGACTGCCCTCATAAAATGAATTTAGCAGTTTTCCTTAATTTTCTGTTTTGTGGAATATTTTGAGAAGTATTGGTATTAGCTATTCTGTGTTTGTTTGTTTGTTTGTTTGTTTGTTTGTTTTATACTCCATTTGAGTCAGCATAATCTTTATTTCAAAGTAAATTTTTTTGGTTTGTTCTTTTTTTGTTAGTTCTGAATTCTATTAAGGAAACAGGCTGAGAAATCCATTATGAGCAAGCCAGTAAGTAAACTCTGTGGCCTCTGTTTCAGCCCCTGTTTTAGCCCTGTTTGAATTCCTGTCCTGACTTCTTTCAGTGTTCATCTATAAAGTGGGAATATAAGCCTGATAAAAAATTTCTTCCCCAGTTTGCTTTCGGTCATAGTGTTTCATCACAGCGATAGTAACCATAATAAAGTCACAAAATAAACCCTTTCCTCCATAGCTTCCTCCCCATCCAACTAATAACCCTGATGAAAACACTTTGCTTAGGGGTGTGTGTGTGTGTGTGTGTGTGTGTGTGTGTGTGTGTGTGTGTGACTTCATGTGCTAGTTCATTGTTAGTTATTGACTTATTAAATTGGCTTATTTGTTTACTTGTTTGTTTGTTTGTTGAGACAGATTCTCTATAACTGTGCATAACCCTGAAAGTTCTGGAACTTACTGTGTAGACCAGGCTGAGATAGGCTTTGCAGAGGTCTGCTTGCATCTATCTCCTGGGTTCTGGGAATAAAGGCATGCACTACCTTTAACAGATAAACCTCTGTCTCTGTGTCTCTCTCTCCCTTTCTCCCTCTGTCCCTCTCTCTTTCTCTCTGTCTCTCTCCCTCACTCTGTATCCCTGTTTCTCTCCTTTCTGTGTTTCTTTGATACAAGGTTTTCATGCGTAGTTCCAACTGTTCTGAAACTCTTTGTAGACAAGGATGGACTTCACCTCAGAGATCCATCTACCTCTTCGTCTTGCGTGATGGACATGATTAATGGTGTGAAACATCAAAGCAGTCTTTCATGTTTTTTAAAATAATGAAAAATTTTAAAATCTTTTTTGATGTTTTTACATTTTACATTATTATTAATTTAAATTTATTTATATATTTATCTATTACAATTTATTCACGTTGTATCCTCCCTCATCTGCTCCCAGTATCACCTACCATCCCTATTTTCAGACTATGCCCTTTCCCTAGCTCTCTGATAAGGGAGGACCTCCTCCCCTTCTATCTAACCCTAGCTTATCATGTCTCATCAAGGCTGGCTGTATCATTTTACTCCATGGCCTATGAAGGCTGCATGTCCCAGGGGAAGGTGATCTAAGAGCTGGCCACTGAGTTTGAGTCTGAGATAGCCCCTATACCCCTTACCAAGGAACCTACTTGAAAAATGAGCAGCCAGTGGGCTTCCTTGGAACAGGAGTTCTAGGTCCTCTTCATGCATGGTCCTTGGTTGGAGTATCAGTTTCTGTAGGCCCCACTGGGCTCGGGTATTATGGTTCTGTTCTCGTTTTAGAGTTCATGCCCATGTCCCCACCCTCAGGTCTTGCTATCTCCCTCTTCTTCCATAAGGATTCTGTAATTCTGCCCAAAGTTAGGCTACGAATGCCAATATCTCCTTTGATACCCTGGTAGGTAGAGTCTTTTAGAGGTTCTCTGTGGAAGGCTCCAGTCCTATTCCTTGTCTTCTACTACTTCTGATGTCTATCTTCTTTGCCCTTCTGAATAAGGATTAAGCCTCTTCCCAAGAGTCCTCCTTGGTGTTTAGCTTCTTTAGGATTATAGATTTTAGAATGTTTACCCTATATTATATGGATAATATTCACTTATAAGTGAGTACATATCATATGTGTCATTCTACTTCTGGGTTGCCACACTCAGGATGATATTGTCTAGTTCCCACCATATGCCTGCAAATTTCATTATTTCATTGCTTTTAATTGCTGACTGGTATTCTATTGTTAAATGTTCCACACTTTCTCTATCCATTCCTCTGTTTATGGACATCTATGTTGTTTCCAGATTTTGGCTATTATGAATAGAGCTGCTACAATCATGTTTGAGCAAATGTCCTTGTTGAATGGTGGGACCTCTTTTGGGTATATGCCTAAGAGTGGTATACCTGGATCTTCAGATAGCAGTATTCCTAATTTTCTCAGAAAGTGCCAGACTGATATCCAAAGTGGTTGTACAAGGCTACATTCCCACCAGCAATGAAGAGTTCCCCTTTCTTCACATCTTCTCCAGCATGCATCATCCCTTGAGTTTTTTTTATCTTAGCCATTCGATTGGTGTAAGGTGAAATCTCAGGGTTGTTTTGATTTACATTTCCCTGATGAGTAAGGAAGTTGAGCATTTCTTTAAGTGTTTCTCTGTCATTCTATATTCCTCTGATGAGAATTCTCTGTTTAGCTCTGTACATCATTTTTTAATTGGATTACTTATTTTGTTGGTGTCTAACTTCTTGAGTTCTTTATATATTCTGCATATTAGCCTTCTGTCAGATGCAGGGTTGGTGAAGATCTTTTCCCATTCTGTAGGCTGTCATTTTGTTCTGATTGATGGTATCCTTTGCTTTACAAAAGCTTTTCAGTTTCATGAGATTATTTATTTTTTTTATTTTTTTAATATTAATCTCAGGTTATTTACTTTGTATACCAGCTGTAGCCCCCTCCCTCATTCCCTCCCAACCCCACCCTTCCTCCTTCATCTACTTCCTGTCCCTTTCCAAGACAACTGCTAGGGAAGGTCCTCCTCCCATTTCATCAGACCCTAGCTTATCAGGTATCCTCAGGACTGGCTGCAATGTCCTCCTCTGTGGCCTAGCAAGGTTGCCCTTGGGGGTGGGGGGAGGTAAAGGAGCAAGTCCTTGAGTTCATGTCAGAAATAGTTCCTGTTCCCCTTACTAGTGAAACCCACTTGGATACTGAGCTAGCATGGGCTACATCCGAGCAGGGGTTCTAGGTTATATCCATACATGGTCCTTGGTTGGAGAAACAGTCTCATAGAGGACCCCTGGGCCCTGATATATTTTTGTCCTTGTGGAGCTTCTGTCCTCTCCCAGTCACATTAACTCCCCTTTTTATCATATGATTCCCTGCACTCTACCGAAGGTTTGGTTATGAGTCTCAGCATCTGCTTTGATACACTGCTAGGCAGAGTCTTTCAGAGGCCCTTTGTGGTAGGCTCCTGTCCTGTTTAAAAACCCAAATGACAACACATGCTGGAGAGGTTGTGGAGAATTGGGAACCCTCCTCCACTGCTAGTGGGAATGTAAACTTGTACAACCACTATGGAAATCAACCTAGCACTTTCTCAGACAATTAGGAATAGCATTTCCTCAAGATCCAGCTATATCACTCCTAGGCATATATCGAAAAGACGCTAAAGTACACAACAAGAACATTTGCTCAACCGTGTTTGTAGGAGCTTTATTTGTAATAGCCAGAAGCTGGAAACAACCCAGATGGCCCTCAGTTGAGGAATGGATACAGAAATTGTGGTACTTTTACACAATGGAATACTATTCAGCAATTAAAAACAATGAAATCATGAAAATTTCAGGGAAATGGTGGAATCTAGAAAAGATTATCCTGAGTGAAGTATCCCAGGAGCATAAAGACACACATGGTACATACTCACTTATCTAGTCCTATAAGATATGATAAATATACTAAAATATGGGCATCTAAATAAGATAAACAAGAAAGAGATCCAAGAGTAAGATGATCAATCCTCACTTAGAAAGACAAATGAGATGGACACGGGAAGTAGGAGAAAAAGAGATCCCATTTATTAATTGTTAATCTTAGAGCCAGTGCTATTGGTGTTTTGTTTAGGACATTGTCTCGTGTACAAATAAAGTCAAGACTCTTCCCCATTTTTTCTTCTAACAGATTTAGTGTGTCTGGTTTTATATTGAGTTCTTTGATCCACTTAAGACTTTAGTTTTGTGCAGGTTGATAAATATGGGTCTATTTGCATTTTTCTACCTTTAGGCATTCAGTTAAACTAGCACAATTTGTTGAAGATGCTATCTCTTTTTCCATTGTATGGTTTTGAGTTCTTTGTCAAAATTTAAGTTTCCTTAGATGTGTAGATTTATTTCTGGGTTTTCTGTTTGATTACATCAATACACCAGTCTATTTGTATGCCATTACCATGCCATTTTTATTAGTGTTGCTTCATAGTACAGCTTGAGATTTCGGATGGAGGCATCTCACTGCACACTGCACACTGCACACCACTGGGACAGGGTGCCGTGCCACTAGCTTTCCTTTCCATAAAGTGGCTGGGTTAGGGTTAGACCCCAAGAGCAAAGGAGTCCCTAGGATCTGTTACACCAAGACTAGCTATGACTTCAGAGGGAAAGTCAGGAGAGAGTAGTGCCCGGCGATACCAGCAGGGGTGTCTGCAGCCCTGACAGAAAGCAAGGAGGCCTGAAGCCTGTACAGACTCCACTTCTACTCCTAACTCTAGCCTCGAATCCACAGGAACTGAGCGACATAAGTGTGCAGGGAAAGAGAGGTGGCAGAGGGACAGCAGCCGTACTGACACCCTCCTTGTCAGTGCCTGCTATTCACCTGGGCTGAACTGCTTCCCCTTTCTGAACTCATTCACTTATTGGCAGGGTCTCATGTAGCCAGTTTAGCCTTAAATACCCTATCTAGTCAAGGCTGGCCTTGAACTCTTGATCCTCTTCCTGCCTCTACTTCTCAAGTGCTGGGATTACAGGCACGAACTACCATATCCCAGCTACTTTTAGAATGTTAAATGTGATTCAGTCAAATAAAGTAGTAGGCTAGTTGTGGCAATATATTTCTTTAATCACAGCACTTGGGAGCCAGAGGTAGATGGATTTCTAAAAGCTCGAGGTCAGCTTGGCCAAAATAGCAAAGTCTAGGCAAGCCAAGTCCACATCATGAGACCCTGTATTGGTTTTAGGAATTCTGTGGTTGTTTTTTATTATTATTATTGTTTTGTTTTGTGAAATTGAGAATTGTTCTTTCAATGTATGTAGAAAATTCTGTGGTATTTTGAAGGGAATTGCATTAAATCTGTAGATTGCTTTTGGTAGCATGGACATTTTCACTATATTAATCCGACAGCTCCATGAACATGGGAGATCTTTCCATCTTCTGCTGATATCTTCTTCAATTTCTTTCTTCAGACACTTGAAGTTTTTTTTCTATGCTTCTTTCATTTGTTTGGTTAGAGTTACACCAACGTTCTTTAAGTTCTTTGTGGCTATTGTGAAGGGAGTTGTTTTCCTGATTTCTTTCTCAGCCCTTTTGTCTTTTGTATAAGGAGAGTTTCAGATATTTTTATCCAGCCACTTTGTTGAAGGTGTTCATCAACTGAAGGAGTTCTCTGGTAGAATTTTTGGGGTCACTGATGTATACTATCACATCATCTGCCAATAGGGATACTTTGACTTCTTCCTTTGCAATTTGCAATTCCTTAATCTTAATCTTCATTTTAATTCTTTCTTTGCAATTCCCTTCAGTTATCTTATTGCTCTAGCTATGGCTTCCAGTACGATGTTGAAGAGATACAGAGTGGGCAGCCTTGCCTTGTCCCTGATTTCAGTGGGATTGATTTAAATTTCTGTCCAATTAGTTTGATATTGGATGTAGGGTTGCTGTACATTGCTTAAGTATGTTTAGGTAGGTGCCTTGTATACATGATCTCTCCAAAACTTTAAACATGAATGGGTGTTGAGTTTTGTAAAATGTTTTTTCAGCATCAAAGGAGATGCTCATGTGTTTGTTTATTTTTTCAGTTTGTTTTTATGGTGGATATTACATTGATGGATTTTTGTATGTTGAACTACTCCTGCATGGCTAAGATGAACCTTACTTAGTTGTGGTGGACGATATTTTTAATATGCTTTGCATTCTGTTTACAAGTATTTTATTGAGTAATTTTGCATCAATGTTCATAAGCAAATTTGGTCTGAATTTCTCTTCCTTTGTTGGGTCAGTTTAAGTATCAACATGACTGTGGCCTCACAGAATGAGTTTGTCAATGTTCCTTCTGTTTCTATTTTGTGGAATAGTTTGAAGAGTATTGGTGTTAGCACATAGTGAAGGTCTGGTAGAATTCTGTGCTGAAATGATATGGCCCTGGGCTTTTTTTGGATGGGAGATTTTTGATGAAATTTTCTATTTCCTTATGTGACATAAGACTATTTAATTTATTTACCTTGATTCATCTTTGGTAATTGGAATCTGTCAAGCAAATTGCCCATTCATTTACATTTTCAAATTTTGTTGCATATAGCCTTTTGAAGAAGGACCTAATGATTCCTTGGATTTCCTCAGTGTCTGTTATGTTCTCCTTTTCACTTCTGATTGTGTTGATTTGTACAATGTCCTTTTGCCTTTTAGTTAATTTGGCTAAGGGTTTGTCTATCTTGTTGATTTTCTCAAAGAACCAGTTCTTGCATGTTGTCATGGACAATTTTGTTTTCTCCATTTATGTTGATTGAAAGTTTTGCTGGATATAGTAGTCTGGGTTGCCATCTATTATCTCTAATCTCTGCATGATATCTGTCTAGGTCGTCTGGCTTTCATAGACTCTCTTGAGAAGTCTGGTGTGATTCTGATAGGTTTGACTTTATATGTTACTTGGCCTTTTTCCCCTGCCACTTTTAATATTTTTTTTCATTTTTCTGTAGATTTAGTGTTTTGATTATTATGTGACAGGAGGAGTTTCTTTTCTGGTCTAGCTTATTTGGCCTAGATTCTGTCATATGTGAGCCAAAGTGCTGGTGCAATGGCAAATAGATCTCTTTGCCTAGAGCTGCTCCAGTGTCCTACAGGCTTCACTTAGATGGTGGGGAATAGAACTTTGGTCCAAAGCCTAGGTCAGCTCTGCTGTGTTCACTGTCTGTATTGTGCTGGCTGATTCTGAACTGGGTGACCCACACAGAAGGGGAGTAGGCATAAAGGAGCTGCACCTTCCCTACTGTACCAGCATGTATCCCGTCCACTGGGCAGAGAGAGTGAGTGACACTAACTGCTGCAAACAGGAAGGTGTCCACAGGATGTTGAGTGTGGTCTCCTGGGTTTGGAATCAAGAGCCTCTATTACCCAGAAGGTGTCCACAGGACTGTGAAAGTGAGCACCCAACTTGGGAATCTCACCCACAATACAAAAATGTATTCACTCCACAGGCAGTGAGTGCCCAAGGTCAAAGCCGCCTTACTCTGGTTCCAGGAAGATATCCACAGAAAGTGGTCTTGGGCAGTAGGTGGCCTAATGCTGTAGTATCAGAACCCTATGTGCCCTGCCACTATGTGTCCTCAAAGTTATTCACAGATGGCGTGTTTTGGCAGGTGGGTGGCCTAAGGCTGTAGGGTAGAAGCCCAGTGTGCTTGCTGCTTGTCCCAGAAAAGTACTCACTGATGGGAGGTTACAATGGTTTCCTGAGGCTTCAGGGTCAGATCCAAGACAGCTGCTCCTGCCAGTATTTTAGCGTCGATTTTCATAAGCTAGATGAGTACGAAGTTCTCCTTTTTTGTTGGGTCTTTGTCAGGCTTAGGTTTCAAGGTTACTGTGGCCTCATAGAATGAGTTTGGCAGTGTACCTACACATGCATGTCAACTAAACAACTCTCTACCAATGACAGCTTGGTCATGGAAGAAATAAAAAAAGAAAATAGACATGTCTTGAAACTCAATGAAAATGAAGGGAAAATTCACCCAACCTATGGGACACAATGAAAGCAGTGCTAAGAGGAAGTACTAAGTACCTTCAGAAAGAAGTTTGAGACATCTCATACAAGCAATTTAAAGGCTCACCTGAAAAGCTAGAAAAAGAAGAAGCTGGAATACCCAGTAGGAGCAGACAGCTGAAAATATTCAAACTCATGGCTGAAATAAATTAGAAACAAATAAAACAATTCAAAGAATCAATGAAACCAAGAGATCATTCTTTGAGAAAATCAACAAGATAGACAAACCCTTAGCCAAACTAATGAAAAGGCAGAAAGAAACTATCCAAGTCAGCAAAATCATTAACAAAAAGGGAGACATAATGACAAACACTGAGGAAATTCAAGGAATAATTAAGTCTTACCTCAAAAGCTTTTACACAACAAAATTTGAAAATCTAAATGAAACAGATAATTTTCTTGA
The DNA here is from genome assembly GCF_030254825.1 of Meriones unguiculatus. Taxonomy (NCBI): domain Eukaryota; kingdom Metazoa; phylum Chordata; class Mammalia; order Rodentia; family Muridae; genus Meriones; species Meriones unguiculatus. Next base: position 10,040,384 of record NW_026843646.1, on the reverse strand, counting down.
TAGATACCATTTACAAAAGCTAAACCAAGATCAGGTAAATAGATTAAATAATCCTACATCCCTCCAAACAAATAGAAGCAGTCAATGTCTCCCTGTCAAAAAAAATGTCAGAGCCTGATCATTTCAGTGCATAATTCTATCAGACATTCAAAGAAGAGCTGACACCAATACTCTTCAAACAATTCCACAAAATAAAAACAGAGTATTTGTTTCTTTTAAACTTAATAGATTTGTCTAGAAACTTCATAAAATCAATCAGAACAAGAGATATTGGATATGTCATAATTTAAAAGTGGTAAGGATGCAGTTGTATTTAGCAGGATGAGATCAGGAAAACCACAAAATTGAGGAGCACTGTGACAGTCTACAAAGAGTAAAGTAGGAATGTAGAAATTAGCAATAAAAATATTTTAAGTAAAATTCTATTATGAAGAATTCTCAAATCAAAACACCAGGCACCAAAACTAACCAGAATCCTGTACATTTCAGAGAAATTGTATACATTTAATATACACATTCTGAGTCACATTAACAAATTTAAATGTCATGTATCTTTCATATTTACTATCTATAATATGTATCAGGAAGGTACAAGATTGGATACTACAGAACTTGATGTCAAGACTCCATTGCTGAGGATACCAGAAAACTTGAGTTAATGAACATGGAGAAATCAAGCTATTAATCACCTGGATGCTTTATCTTTCCTGGCTATATTTCATAGTGCTGGAAGGTGCTGTATATCCTACCAAAGGAAATAAAGGTAATATCACTTTTTCTGTGATCCAAGAGGGATACAGTTAAGATGGGCCTTATATGATATGCAGTCTGGTTCAACAATAGGCACACATATTGTATTTGTAATTAATATTTCTCTGATTCAATTTTTAAGGTCCCCTCATGATATAGAACACATGCTTGTCAGTCAAAATGGCCATAATCTGTGACTAGGTAGATCATAGACTCAAGTGGTGTACAAGTTTATGACGTACTATGTGTTTTCAAAACATGAATCTAAATTAAAGTGATGAAGTCTTGGTATTAAAGTTTCCATTCCGTTATCACTGCTATGTGTTTGGAGGATTGGCGCCCCTCTGCTACTTTATCATGAAATGTGTAGTAGTGATTGCAGTCTATAATGTGTTTGCAATACTTTACTTACACGCATAAAGTTGTCCAAAATTATATAAGTACTATTTTAACTGGAGTCTTCTTGTGTGTGTGTTTGACCACCTGGTGATCACAACACTCACTGCCCTTGGCTGGAAGAATAAAGGAATCACAAAGTTAGTTAGGTAGGGGACTAGGAGTAGAGAGAATAAATATGGAAGTGGTGGTGTTGGTGAATATGATCAAATGTTTGTATTAAAATATTAAAGAATATATATTTAAAGACCAAAACAAAATTAAATGTGTGATGGAAGGGCATTGTTGAAATTGTGAGAAACAAGAAAAATAAATAGTAGTTCTTGCCAATAGACAGCAGAGATCCAAATATATATCTATATAAATATAATGATATATATCATTTTGGACAACTTTCCAAGTAACTCGCAAATCTCAGTAATTCTCTTTCCCAGTAACTATTAAATCCCAATCAAATTTCAGCTGGCAGTGAGATTTTCTTTCCCTCTCCTTCTCCATGCTGGTATTTTGTTTTGTTTGAGTACACATGATCTGACACATCTCTTCATAATTATTCTGAGTTTACATGTGCAACTAGCGTGCTGTGGACAGAAAATATTGTTTTCTTGAGGTTATCCACAGCCTCTGGCTCTTAAAACCTACCCAGGTCTCTTCAGCCATGATCCCTCATGTAAGCCACATTTGTGTCTGAGCACTTAATGTTGTTATATGTACCATGAACAATTTCTATACCTTGAACAGTCACTGGTTTCTGCATTATTTTCCATCTACTGCAAAAAAAATAGCTACATAGCTACTCTGATTAAGGCTGAGGGATGCACTGATCCACAGTGCAACAATAAATGAGGAGTTGATTTCATATATAGTCCATTTTGTAGACTAACAGCATTAAATTCAATCCTTGGGTCTATGCCATATCTAGTCACAGATTCTGGCTACTTTTATGGTGTCAAGCATGTGTTCCATTTCATGGAGGAGACCTTAAAATCAAATCAGACAAAGGGTGATTCCACATATAATGTTTGCCCATTATTGTACCATAGTGTATATGATATAAAGTCCATTATATCTACATACCTCATAGTTCATGGAAGAATAGGAGTTGGTGCTACCTTTATTTCCTTTGGTAGCAAGTATAGTACCTTCTAGCACTATGAAATATAGCCAAGAACGATAGAGCATCCAGGTGATTAATAGCTTTATTTCTCCAAGTTCAACAACTCAAGTTATATAGTATCCTCAACAATGGAGACTTGACATCAAGTTTGCAAGTTTCCAATCTTGTACCTTCATGATACACATTATAGATAATAAATATGAAAGATGCATGATATTTAAATTACCTTTTAATTAATTAAAATTTATTCAATTTGTATCCTGGCTGTAGTCCCCTCTCTTGTCTCCTCCCAGTCTCCCATTTGCTCCTCCTTTTTCCCCTATGCCCCTCCACTAGTCCCCTTCTATCTGATCCTGGCCTATATGGTCTCATCAGGACTGGCTGCATTATCCTCTTCTGTGGTTTGACAAGGCTAAATAACACAAGAGGAGGTGATCAAACGTCAGGCCAATGAGTTCATATCAGGTGTTTTTTTATTTGAGAATTTTTATTTTTTAAGAAATTACACTTTGTATCCCAGCTGTAGCCCTCTCTTTCATCCCCTCCCAATCCCACTCTCAATCCCCCAACACCTCCCATGCCCCTCCCAAAGTGCACTGGTAGGGAGGTCCTCTTCCATTTCCATCTGACTCTATCCCATCAGGACTCATCAGGTATGGCTGCATTGTCTTCCTCTGTGGCCTGATAAGTCTCCTCCTCCATTAGGGGGAGGTGAGAAAAGAGCCAGCCACTGAGTTCATGCCAGAGACAGTCCTTGTTACCATTATTAGGGAGCCCACTTGAAGACTGAGCTGCCTTGGACTACATCTCTTACCTCCATGCATGGTCCTTATTCAGAGTATCAGTCTCAGAAAAGACCCCTGTGTCCAGATATTTTGGTTCTGTTGCTCTCCTTATGGAACTCCTGTCCACTCCAGGTATTTCTATCTCCCACTTCATTAATAAGATCCCCTGCATTCTGCCCAAAGTTTGGCTATGAGTCTCAGCATCTGCTTAAATACTCTGCTGGGTAGAGTCTTTCAAAAGCCTCTGTGGTAGGCTCCTGTCCTATTCCCTGTTTTCTCACACTTCCAATGTCCGTTAAATTTGCCTTTCTTAGTGAGGATTGATCATCTTACCCAGGGTCCTCCTGCTTAGCTTCTTTTTTTCCCCCATTGGGACACATTTTTATTTTTTAAATTATGTGGGTTTTTTCTTTTTTAATTTTATTCTTCTTATTAGTTACATTTTGTTAACTCTGTGTCCCAGCTGTATCCTACCCCCTCATTCCCTCCCCAACCCCACACTCCCTCCCTGGTCTCCTCCCTGCCTCTTTCCAAGTCCACTGATAGGGGAGGACCTCCTCCCCTTTCATTTGACCCTGTTTTATCAGGTATCTTCAGGGCTGGCTGCAAAGTCCTCCTCTGTGGCCTAACAGGACTGTTCCTCCCCTGGGTGGGGGGGAGGTCAAAGAGTCTGTCCTTGAGATCCTGTTAGGAATAGTCCTTGTTCCCCTTACTTTGGGAAACTACTTGGTTACTGAGCTACCACAGGCCACATTCAAGCAGGAGTTCTAGGTTATATCCATAGATGGTCCTTGGTTGAGTGTCAGTCTCAGAAAAGACCCCGTGCCCAGATATATTTGGTCCTTGTAGAGCTCCTATCCTTTCCATATCATACTAACTCCCCTTCTTTCATATGATTCCCTGCACTCTGCCAAGGGTTCGGTTATGAGTCTTAGTGTCTGCTGTGAAACACTGCTAGGTAGAGTTTTTCAGATGCTTTCTGTGGTAGATTCCTGTCATACATTCAATGCACATCCCATTTGTCTTTCTAAATGAGGATTGATCATCTTTGCCCGTGTCTGCTTTCTTGATTTTCTTCTTTATGTGTGTAGATTTCATTATGTTTATCATATCTTGTAGGTCTATATAAGCGAGTATATACCATGTTTGTCTTTCTCCGTCTGGGATACCTTACTCAGAATGATCTTTTCTAGATCCCACCATTTGCCTGCAAATTTCATGATTTCCTTGTTTTTGATTGCTGAGTAGTATTCCATTGTGTAAAAATACCACAATTTCTGAAATCAAGTTTTTTAAGTTCTTTATAGAATCTTTACATTAGTGCGCTATCAGATGTGAAGTTTGTGTAAATAATTTCTCTTTATATAGGAAGCTGTCTGGCTTAAATAACTGTGTCCTTTGCCTTAGAGAAATTTTCAGTTCCATGAGGTGCCATTTATTAATTGTTCAACTTGGTGCCTTTGCTTCCAGTGTTCCAGTCAGAAAACCTTTGCCTGTTCCAATGCATTCATGGCTATTCCAAACTTTATCTTCAGTGTATCTTCTTTTATCTTGAGATCTTTTTTCTACTTAGAGTTGGGTTTTGTGCAAGGTGATAAATGTGGTACTGTTTGCATTATACTTCATTCTAGTTTTAGCAGTATCATTTGATGAAGATGCTTTTTTTTATCCTTATAGGTAACTTTGGACTCCACCCTCTCTCCATCTTCTCCCCATATGCCCCTCATATAGTATACCGATAGGAGAGGTCCTCCTCCCCTTTTATTTTACCCTTCTATCAGGTCTCATCAGGACCATTGACTTGCCTTCCTCTGTGGTCTGGCATGACTGCACTCTGCAGGGGTAGGTGATCAGAGAGCCTGCCACAGAGTTCATTTCATAGAAACTCCCTAAAATCCTTATTAGGGATTCCACTTGGATACTGAGTCGATGGTCTACATCTGAGACTGGGATATATGTCCTTTCTATGTCCTTGGTTAGGTTATCAGTCTCTGCAGGTCCTCCAGGACTCAGATGTTTTTGGCTCTGTTGGTCTCCTTTTGGAGCTCCTATCCTCTCCTGGTCTTTCTATTTCATTTATATTTCATTAAATTCCATGCATTCTGCCCAAAGCTTGGCTATGAGTCTCTGCCACTGCTTTGGTACCTAGATCATTAGAGACTTTCAGAGGCCTACAGTGGTAGGCTCCTGTCCTGTTATCTGGCTTCTCCTGCTTCCAATATCTATCACATTTGCCCTTCTGAATGAATATTGAACATCTTCCCTGGGGTACTCTTCTTGTTTACCTTCTTTAGGAGTATAGATTTTAGTATGTTTATCCTATATTATATGGCTAATATCCACATACAAATGAGTATATACCATGTGGGTCTTTCTGTTTCTGGATTATCTAACTCAAGATAGTATTTTCTAGTTCCCACAATTTGTCTGCAATTTTCATGATTTCCTTGTTTTTAGTTGTTGAGTATTCCATTGTATAAAGTACCACAATTTCTGTATCCATTTCTCCATTGAAGGACATCTGGGTTGTTTCCAGCTTTTTGTTTTTAAGAATAGAGCGGCTACAAACATGGTTGAAGAAATGTCCTTGTTGTTTACATCAGAATACTTTGGATATATGCCTACAAGTGGTGTAGCTGGATCTTGCAGTAGCACTATTCCCAGTTTTCTGAGAAAGCACTAGATTTATTTCCAAAGTGATTGAACAAGTTTACATTCCCACCAACAATGGAGGAATGTTCCCCTTTCTCCACATCCTCTCCAGCATGTGTTGTCACTTGAGTTTTTGATCCTAACCATTCTGATGGGTGTGATGTGAAATCTCAGGGTTTTTTTATTGGCATTTCCCTGTTGACTGTGTATGTTGAGCATTTCTTTGTTTCTCTGCCATTCGATATTGCTCTATTGAGAATTGTTTGTTTAGCTCTGTACCCCATTTTTAATTGGACTTATTGGTTTGTTGATACTTAACTTGGAATTCTTTACATATTCTGGATATTAGCCCTCTGTCAGATGTAGGGTTGGTGAAGATCCTTTCCCAGTCTGTAGACTGTCATTTGGTTCTGTTGACAGTGTCCTTTGTTTATAGAAACTTTTAAGTTTCATGAGGTTCCATTTATTCATTGTTGATCTTAGAGCCTATGCTGTTGGTGTTCTGTTCATGAAGTTGTCTCATGTAACAATGAATTCAAGGCTCTTCCCCACTTTTTCTTCTAACAGGTTTAGTGTGTCTGTTTTTATGTTGAGGTCTTTGAGCCACTTGGACTTTAGTTTTGTGCAGGGTGATAAGTATGGATCTATTTGCATTTTTTTACATGTAGACATCCAATTAGGCCAGTACCATTTGTTGAATATGCTATCTTTTTCCATTGAATTGTTTTGGCATCTTTGTCAAAAATCAAATATCTACAGATGTATGGGTTTATTCTGGGTCTTCTATTTTATTTCATTGATTCACCAGTCTGTTTCTATGCCAGTACCATGGAGTTTTTATTACTATTGCTCTATAGCACATGTTGAGAACAGTTTGTACCGGATTGTTTAAGCAATTCTGTATTTTTTTTTCTCCAAATGAAACTGAGACTTGTTATTTCAAGTTCTGTAAATAATTGTGTTGGTTCATTCATGGAAATTGTGTTGAATCTGTAGATTGCTTTTGGCCATTTCCACAATGTTAATCCCACAGATCCGTGAGAATGGGAGATCTGATATCTTCAATTTCTTTTAATTTTTTATTCATTACAACTTATTCACTTTGTATCCCAGCTGTGGCCCCTTCCCTCATCTACTCCCAATCATGCCCTCCCTCCCGCTTCTCCTCCCATGCCCCTTCTCTGATCTACTGAGAGGGGAGGTCCTCCTCCCCTTGCATCTGACCCTAGTCTATCAGGTCTCATCAGGACTGTCTGCATTGTCTTTCTCTGTGGCCTGGTAAGGCTGTTCCTGCATTGAGGGGGAATAGGTGATCAAAGAACCAGCCACTGAGTTCATGTCAGAGACAGCCCCAGTTCCCATTACTAGGGAAATTACTTGGAAACTGAGCTGCCATGTCTACATCTGTGCAGAGGTTCTAGGTTAATGCCATCCATGGTCCTTTGTTGGAGTGTCGGTCTCAGAAAAGATCCCTGTGCCCAGATTTTCTGGTTTTGCTGCTCTCCTTGTGGAGCTCCTGTCTCCTCTAGGTCTTTTGATCTCCCCCTTCTTTAGAATCCCTGCACTCTGTCCAGAGTTTGGCTATGAGTCTAAGCATCTGCTTTAATACCTGCTGAATAGTCTTTCTTCTTCAATTTCTTTCTTCAGAGACTCGTAATTTTTTAATATGGGTATTTTATTTGCTTGATTAGAGTCACACCAAGATACTTTGTTATTTGTGGCTACTGTGAAGGGTGTTGTTTCCCTAATTTCTTTCTCAGCCCATTTGTTTTTTGAACATAGGAGGGCTTCGGATTTTTTTTTTTGAGTTAATTTTGTATCCAGCCACTTTGCTGAAGGTGTTTATTGGCTGAAGGAGTTCTCTGATAGAATTTTTGCCATTACTCAGTTATACTATCATATGATCTGTGAATAGTGATACTTTTACTTCTTCCTTTCCAGTGTCTATTCCCTTGATCTCCTTTAGTTGTCTGAATGCTCTGGCTAGGACTTCATGTACTATTTTGAAGAGATATGGAGATACGGGGCAGCCTTGCCTTGTCTCTGATTTCACTGGGATGGATTTAAGTTTCTCTCTGTTTAGTTTTTTGTTGGTTCTAGGCTTGCTGAATATTGCCTTTACTATGTTTAGTAAGTGCCTGTATAACTGCTCTTTCTAAAACTCTAAACATGAATGAATGTTGGATTTTGTGAAATGCTTTTTTGGCATTTCTCCTTCTGTTTGTTTATGTGCTGGATTACATTAATGGATTTCAGTATATTGAACCACCTATGCACACCTGGGATGAAGCCTACTTGGTCATCATCGATGATATCATTTATGTGGTTTAGGATTTGGTTTGCGAGTATTTTGTTGAGTTTTTTTTTTTCTTTTTTGAGTCATGTTCATAAGGAGAGATAGGTCTGAAATTCTCCTTTTTGTTGGGTCTTTGTGTAGTTTAGGTAACAATGTGACTGTGTCCTCATAGAATGAGTTTGTTAATGTTACTTTTCTTCCTATTTTGTGAAACAGTTTGAAGAGTATAGGCTTTCGGTTTTCTTTAAAGGTCTGGTAGAATTCTTCCATTTCTTTGGGCCATGTAGAGCTTTCCTAAATGAAATCTATCAAGAAAAATGTCCATTTCTTTTATATTTTCAATTTTTGTCGCGTATAGGCTTTCCAAGTAATGATTTCTAATGGTTCTTTGAATTTCCTCAGTGTTTGCCATTATATCCCACTTTTCATTTCTGATTTTTCTGACTTGGATAGTTTCTCTCTGCCTTGTACTTAGTTTGGCTAAGGGTTGGTCTATCTTGTTGATTTTTTTTTCAAAGAACCAGCTCTTGCTTTCCTTGATTCTTTGGATTGTATATTTGTTTCTAATGTATTGATTTCAGCCTTGAATTTGATTATTTCCAACACTTTACTCTCTTGGATGTGTCTGCTTATTATTTTTCTAGGGCTTTCAGGGGCCATTAAGTTGCTTGTATGAGATATCTACAGCTTCTTTCTGAAGGCACTTAGACCTGTTGAACTTTCCTCTGATTGCTACTTCATTGTATCCCATAAATTTGTGTAAGTTGTGCCTTTATTTTCATTGAGTTACAGGAAGTCTCTAATTTCTTTTTTTATTTCTTCCATGACTAAGCTGTTATTGGGTAGAGAGTTGTTTAGTTTCCATGCATGTGTAGGCTTTTTGTTATTTCTGTTGTTGTTTCTGTTTAGTCCATGGTGTTCTGATAGGATTATTATCTTCTTGTACCTGTTAAGGCTTGCTTTGTGTCAGATTATGGAGAAAGGTCAATTTTGGAGGTTGTGCAGGGTGCTGAGAAGAAGGTAGACTTGAGTTTGGGTGAAAAATTCTGTAGACATCTATTAGGCCCATTTTATTTAGGACCTCTGTAAGTGTTGTTATTTCCCTATTTAGCTTCTGTCTTGATGATCTGTCCCATGGAGAGAGTGGAGTATTGAAGTCTGCCACTATTAAGGTGTTGGGATGGTTGTATAATTTGAGCTTTAGTACTGTTTCACTTACAAATGGCAATGCTCTTGTATTTGGGGCATAGATGTTCAGGATTGTGTTGTCCTCATGGTGGATTTCCCTTTTGATGTTTATGAAGTTTCCATCCTCATTTTTTAAATTAATTTTGTTTAAAAGTTTATTTTATTATATACTAGAATAGCTACCCCAGCTTTTTTCTGGGTCTGTTTGCTTTAAAAATATTTTCCAGCCCGTTATTCTGAGGTAGTGTCTATCATTCTTGCAGAGGTGTGTTTCTTGGATGCAGCAGAGTGTTTGATCCTGTTTCTACAACCATTCTGTTAGTCTGTGTCTTTTTATTGGAGAGTTGAGTCCATTCATGTTGATGGATAATAGTGACCAATAAATGTTATTTCCTTTTATTGTGGAGTTGGTGGTGATAGTGTGTTTGTGTGCTTGTTTTCTTTTGATTTTTTGTTGTTGTTGTTGTAAGGTTATCTATGTCCTTTATTTTCTTGGGTGTGGTTGTTTTCGTTGGATTGGAGTTTTCCTTATAGTATCTTCTGTAGGGCTGGGTTGCTATGTAGATATTGTTTAAGTTTAGTTTTGTCATGGAATATTTTGTTTTCTTCATCTATGGTGATTGAAAGTTTTGCTGGGTATAGTAGTCTGGTTTGACATCTGTGTTCTCTTAGAATCTGCATGACATCTTCCCAGGCCTTTCTGGCTATCATGATTACTGTTAAGAAATATGGTGTGATTCTGCTAGATCAACCTTTTTATGTTACTTGTCCTTTTTTCCCTTGCTGCTTTTAATATTTTTCTTTGTTCTGCAGATTTAGTGTTTTGACCTTGGAGCCTGAAATCTTTTTTTTTTTTTTTTGTCTATTCATATTATTTTTAGATTATTTTTCTTTTCATGATGTCCTTGATCTCTTGCATGTTTTGTGTTGGGAACTTTTCTGATTTTACTTTTTCTTTGAAAGAAGTTTCCATTTCTGCAACTGTATCTTGAGCTGCTAGTACAGAGAGACCCAGATTTGGGGCTCTGTATGCACTCTCTTGCGAGCACTCACTGGCAGGCTGTGTGGGAAGTTCTGAGGGCAGCGAACTCACTCACAGGCATGTGTGGGAGCACTAGGGCCCATGCACACTCACTTGCATGTGAGTGTGCAAAGCACAGAGGACCCATGAACTCACTTGCAGGCTTGTGTGGGAAGTACAGAGGGCCTGAGCACACTCACTCAAAAGTGTATGCAGTAAGTCCAAAAAGCCCACAGATTTCTACTTTCAGATTTGGGTCCCTGTTTGACCTTTAGAGAAAGGAGGTGTCCCATACCTGGAGTTATGACCTCCCCACCTCTTCTGCACGAACAGGGCAAGCTGAGCAAGTGAAGGTGCAGCTGGGAGTGCAGGGTTCCATAGTTGGCCACTTTCAGACCCTGGAGACATCCACAAAGAGCATGGATCCAATATGTCCCAGCTCATGGGTTGTCCCCTCTAGCCCTGGAAGCCTCAAAGTTGATGCTCTGGCATCAGGTAACCATCCACTCATGAGTTTTGGAGTTTCTAGTGTTCTGCCCTTCAGAAATGGTGCACACTGGTCGCCACCATCTTGTAACTTTCTTGTAATATATATAATGATATCTCCTATAGTTACTGTATTGTTCAAGATTGTTTTGAGTATTCTGGGTTTGTAATTTTCACATACAAAGTTAATATTTATCCTTTCAAGGTCTATAAATAATTGTATTAGAAATTTTCAGCGGAGTGCACTGAACTGGTAGATTGATTTTGATATGGTGGGCATTTTTACTGTGTTATCCTATTGATCCATGACCATGACCATGGAAGACTTTTCCATCTTCTCATAGCTGCTTCAATTTTTTTCTTCAAAGACTTTAAGATTTACCACATAATTATTTCCCTTGCTTATAGTTATACTAGTAAGTTATATATTATTTGAGGCTATTGTGAAATATCATCTTGATGGAATGTTATTTGTATTAGTACATAATATCATAACCCATCTCTTTTGGTTAGATTTGCTGTGAAGTCTATTCTTTAGATATTAAAATGTCTACACAAGCTTCTTTTAATTTTTAAGTTATTTCCTTATTTATTATTTATTACAATTTATTTGTTTTGTATCCGTGATGTAGCCCCCAACCTTGTCTCCTACTAGTCCCACCCACCTTCCGTCTTCTACCCCTTTACCTCTCCTATTCGCCTAATACACTGACAGGGAAGGACTTCCTCTCCTTCTATCTGACCTTAATCTATCAGGTATCATCAGGGCTGGCTGCATCATCTTCCTCTGTGGCCCGGCAAGACTGAATCCCACAGGGAGAGGTGATTAAAGAGCTGGCCACTGAGTTCAAGTCAGAGACAACCCCTGATCCTTTTACTTGGAAATCACTTTGAAGCTGAGCAGCCTATGGATTTCATCTGAGTAAGGTGTCTAAGAAATCTCCATGCAAGCCCCAAGGTTGAAGTTTCAGTCTCTGCAGGCCTACAGTGTGCCCAGGGCTTTTTTGTTGCTCTTGTCTCTGTTGGTCTCCTTGTGTAGCTCCTGTCCCCTGCACATCTTTCTTACTCCCTCTTCTTCCATAAGTTTCCCTGCACTCTGCCCAAAGTTTGGGTATGAGTCTCAGTGTCTCCTCTGATAACCTGATGGTTAAAGTCTTTAAGAGGCCCTCGCTGGCAGGTTTCTGTCCTGTTCCCTATATTCTTCTACTTCAGATGTTTATCTTGTTTGTCCTTCTGAATGAGGTTTCAGTTTCTTCCTTAGGGTATTCCGTGTTTAGCTTTTTAGGGCTATAGATTTTACTACATTTATCCTATATAATATGGCAAATATCCACCTATAAATGAGCATATACCTTATTTGTCTTTTTGCTTCTGGGCTACCTCACTCAGGATGATATTATCTAGTTCCCACCATTTGTCTGAAAATTTCGTGATTTCCTTGTTTATAATTGCTGAGTAGTATTCCAATGTACCACACTTTCTGTACCCATTCCTCCACTGTGGGACATCTGAGTTGTTTCCAGATTCTGGCTATTACTAATAAAGCTGCTATAAATATAGTTGAACGAATGTACTTGTTTTATGGTTGAGCATCTTTCGACTATATGCCCAGGAAAGGTATAGCTGGATCATGAGATAACCCTGTTCTTATTTTCTCAGATGCCAGATTGATTTCCAAAGCAGTTGTACAAGGTTACATTCCCACCAGCAATGAAGGAGGGTTCATTTTTCTCCACAACCTCTTCAGCATGTGTCATCCATTGAGATTTTGATTTTAGCCATTCTGATGGGAGTGAGGTTTTAAAACTCTAGCCTTTCCCTACACACTGCACTTGTCTAACTCAGTCACTTCTAAAACGTGTATGGTGATAGCTAGGTCAAATAAAATGGCCTTGTGTAGACAAACAGTCCAGGAAGTGCAGAATGGCATATAGCCCCTGAAACTACATTTAACTTCCCATTTTTCCAAGAAAATCCTATATACAACCAGAAAGTCCTCATGCCTATTTGCAGGAACCCAATAGGTCAAACATTCCAGATAGTTTCCACAGACAAACTACTGACTCTTCAAAATATAGTCTAGGAATGCCCTGCATGATATCCAGGATTGTTTTGTCAATCCAAAACTGAAAGGAAGTACCAGGTCAGTGATTTTGACACCTGATTTTACCTTATTTCTTAACAATTAGTCTGTCTATGGGCTAAGCCAACAAAGCTCCATTTGGTAGACCTCAGACTGGTTATATTTGCATGGCTCTCAGTCCTATTGTGACTTCAATATACATTGAACAATGGCTATTTACAGCCTAAATTTGAAACTTTCAATTTTTAAGTCTAAATTGACTTAGAATAGTTCATAAGATGGAAAATTTCTGAAGTGTATTCAATATATCCCAAGTATGCTCCACCCTACTAATGCTTATTACTCTTCTCATTCCTAACTGTCCCTTTACCAGTTGCATGATTTTTTTTTCATTTATCTGTGACATATTTGGTTTAATTGTGGACATCTTCATGACCTTTGGATTCAGACTGTACCATGGAGGCAGATATAGTCACTTGTTACACAAGTGAAATAATTTACCTCTCCTTTCTTTAAATATCTTTACAGGCGATACTTTAGTAGGGAAGGGGAGAATAATTCTCTCATTCTTCATCTCATCCTCATGCAGAATCAACCAGTGACATTATCCATAATTATTGAGAGTTCTTCAAAGCAATACACATGATGCCTAGACACAATTACAAACCATCTTCTTGTACACATTTTTCATTTTTTCCATTATATTTCTTGAATGTTGGAATAGATGGTTTAAAAGTCATTCTCGGGATCTTTCACAGTCATATTTTTTGGCCTTCTTCATAGATCACAGTAAAGAGTGGCTTCTTTTTTTAATTTTTATTTAACTTTTATTAACTACACTTTATTCATTTTGTATCCCCCATAGGCCCCTCCCTCCTCCCCTCTTAATCCCACCTTTCCTCCCCTTTCTGCATGCATGCCCCTCCCCAAGTCCACTGATAGGGGAGGTTCTCCTCTCCTTCTTTCTGATCTTAGTCTATCAGTTCTCATCAAAAGTGGCTGCATTGTCATCTTCTGTGGCCTGGTAAGGCTGCTCCTCCCTCAGGGGTGGTGATCAAAGAGCAGGCCAATCAGATTATGTCAGAGGCAGTCCCTCTTCACATTACTATGTAACCCACTTGGAGACTGAACTGCCATGGGCTACATCTGTGCAGGGGTTCGAGGATATGTCCATGAATAGTCCTTGGTTGGAGTATGAGTCTCTGGGAAGTTCCCTGTGTTCAAATTTTCTTGTTCTGTTGCTCTCTTTGTGGAGTTCCTGTCCTCTCCAGCTCTTACTATTTCCCACTTCTTACATAAAATTCCATTCAATCTACCCCACAGTTGGCCATCAGGCTCAGCATTTACTTTGATATTGTGCAGGGCAAAGGCTTTCAGAGACCCTCTGTGGCAGGTTTCTAGGTTGTTTCCTGTTTTCTTCTTTTTCTGATGTCCATCCTCTTTGCCTTTCAGGATGGAAATAGACCGTTTTAGTTAGGGTCCTCTCTCTTGCTTAGTTCCTTTAGATGTACAGATTTTAGTGGGTTTATCCTATGTTGTATGTCTATATGAGTGAGTATATACATCCCTGATCTTAAGTTGTACTATAGAGCAACAGTTTTAAAAACTGCATGGTACTGGCATAGAAACAGAATGGTGGATCAATGGAACCGAACAGAGGACCCAGAAATAAACCCACACACTTATGGACACCTGATCACACAAAGATGCCAAAACCATACAATGGAAAAAAGATAGCATCTTTAACAAATGGTGCTGGTCCAACTGGATGTCTACATGTAGAAAAATGAAAATAGATCCATACTTATCACCCTGCACAAAACTAAAGTCCAAGTGGATCAAAGACCTCAACATAAAACCTGACACATTAAATTGGCTAGAAAAAAAAGTGGGGAATAACCTAGAACTCATTGGTACAGGAGAAAACTTCCTGAACAGAACACCAACAGCACAGGCTCTAAGAGCAACAATCAATAAATGGGACCTCATGAAACTGAAAAGCTTCTGTAAAGCAAAGGACACCATCATCAAAACAAAACGAATGCCTACAGATTGGGAAAGAATCTTCACCAACCCTTTATCTGACAAGAGGACTCATATCCAGTATATATAAAGAACTAAAGAAGCTGAAAAGCAACAAACTAAGTAATCCACTTAAAAAATGGAGAACAGAGCTAAACAAAGAATTCTCTGTAGAGGAATATCTAATGGCAGAGAAGCACTTAAAGAAATGCTCAACGTCATTAGCCATTAGAAAAATGCAAATCAAAACAACCCTGAGATTTCACCTTACACCCATCAGAAAGGCCTGGATCAAGTGACAACACATGCTAGAGAGGTTGTGGAGAAAGGGGAACCCTTCTCCACTGCTGGTGGGAATGTAAACTTGTACAACCACTCTGGAAATCAATCTGGTGCTGTCTCAGACAACTAGGAATAGCGCTTCCTCAAGATCCAGCCATACCACTCCTGGGCATATATCCAAAAGAGGCTCAAATACACAAAAAGGACATTTGCTCAACCATGTTTGTAGCAGCTTTATTTGTAATAGCCAGAAGCTGGAAACAACCCAGATGCCCCTCAGCTGAAGAATGGATGCAGAAACTGTGGTACATCTATACAATGGAATATTACTCAGCAATGAAAAATAAGGAAATCATGAAATTTGCAGGTAAATGGTGGGTCCTGGAAAGGATCATCCTGAGTGAGTTGTCCCAGAAGCAAAAAGACACACATGGTATATACTCACTCATATAGACATACAACATAGGATAAACCCACTAAAACCTGTGCATCTAAAGAAACTAAGCAAGAGAGAGGACCCTACTTAAAACGGTCAATCCCCATCCTGAAAGGCAAAGAGGATGGAAATCAGAAAAAGAAGAAAACAGGAAACAACCTAGAAACCTACCACAGAGGGCCTCTGAAAGCCTCTGCCCTACAGACTATCAAAGCAGATGCTGAGCCTGATGGGCAACTGTTGGGCAGAGTGAATGGAATTTTATGTAAGAACTGGGAAATAGTAAGAGCTGAAGAGGACAGGAACTCCACAAAAAGAGCAACAGAACAAGAAAATTTGAACACAGGGAACTTCCCAGAGACTCATACTCCAACCAAGGACTATTCATGGAGATAACCTAGAACCCCTGCACAGATGTAGCCCATGGAAGCCCAGTCTCCAAGTGGGTTACATAGTAATGTGAAGAGGGACTGCCTCTGACATAATCTGACTGGCCTGCTCTTTGATCACCTCCCCCGGGAGGGAGCAGCCTTACCAGGCCATAGTAGGGACAATGCAGCCACTTTTGATGTGAACTGATGGACTAAGATCAGAAAAGAGAGGAGAACCTCTCCTAACAGTGGACTTGGGGAGTGGCATGCATGCAGAAAGGAGAGAGAGAGTGGGACCGGGATGGGAGGAGGGAGGGGCTTATGGGGGGGATGCAGAATGAATAAAGTGTAATTGATGAAAAATTAAAAAAAAGAAAAAAAAGAAAAGATAATTTAAGAACCTTAAATGACTTTCAAAAGTGGAGGAAAACATGGAGTTAGTCAATTTACATGGAGCACGTCTCGCCCCTGGGGCCAGTGGTCTCCTGAACCTACTCAGACCTCGGACACCACCCTTGCTAGTTCTAGAACTGTTGCAGGATGTTCCAACGAGGGGGTTAAGGCTTCTCATAACATTTCCTATAAGTCCACACCTGTTTGTTTATAACCCCCATTTTTATTCATTATTAGCCAGATAGAGCCAAGTAATTGTGGTAATGATACTTGCTTTTTTGCCCAATGCCGGAATGCTAGTGAATTTAAGTATGCCCTGGTTACTCACATGCCTCGCTGGGTGCCTGTGCCCGTTGATGCCCCTCACGCTATGACTCTCTTCAGACAGAAAAGGGATCTTGGAACTACAGCCGCCATTGTTACTGCCATCTCATTGGCGGCTGTTGGAGCTACCACCAGGGCATTAGCCATGAGTCATACTATGCAGACTGCTCAGACCCTAAATAATCTTTTAGTCAATGTAGCTCATGCTTTAGATGTACAAAAAGGAATTAATGCTCAACTAAAAGGAGACTTGATGGTGTTCAATCAGAGGATTGACCTCATGCAGGAGCAAATTGATACCCTATGGCAAATCTCTCAACTTGGCTGTCAATGGAAGTATGCTGGACTTTGTGTCACTAGCATACAATATGAGAATTTTTCCCGTGCTGCAAATCTGTCTAAACAATTGTCTAGCTATATTTTAGGTAATTGGACTGAAGAATTCGATACTACGATGGAGCAGCTGAGAGTAGCCATTGTTATGGCAAATTCTACCAGAGTGGACGCAGGACTAGCCACAAGATTATCATCATGGATTGCTGCAGCCATGAATCATCTGAAGGAATGGGCGGGCATGGAAGTGTTAGCAGGCCTTCTGGTGTTGGTCTCCTTGGTTTGCCTGTGGTGTATATGCAAGATTAGAGTCCCACAACAGCATGATCATTCAGGCCTTTACAGCCATTGAAGCAGGACAGTCTCCCCAAGCATGGTTGGATACCATAAAAAGCTAAAATGTTACGCTCAGGATGCGAGGCTAAGCACTGCACTCAGGGTCAGCCGCTTTCGACCCAGAAAAGAGCAAGGCTGATTGTATGCGGGTTGATGCCCCAGGTCCCTCCTCTGAGAAAAAGGTATCGGACGGGTCTGATGCTTTTTGGGTGGATGACACCTAAATGAACATTGGTACAAAGTTCCAATTTATTTCTAATATCAGAATTCAGACCTCTACTCTTGCCTGATGTGTCTAAAACAAAAAGGAGGAACTGCAGAGAGCTGCGTAATGCTGCGCCTTAAAGATGGAGCTGGTTTCCGCCTTCCACCTTCCCGTTGGTGAGTGCTCTCTGTCACAAACAACTCCATATTTGGCTAAGGCTGAGGATCTGGGTTGCTTCCGTGTATGTGGACCTATCTGCATTGCCCACGAGGCACGCTGGGGTTGGCTACCCAGAGGCTATTTTAAGCTGTGGGCTGGCTTTCCCCAGGATCAGAAGATTGTTCAAGGTTCCTGAATAAACTGCATTGAGAAGAACAAAAAAAAAAAAAAAAAGATCAGAAAGAAGGAGAGGAGGACCTCCCCTATCAGTGGACTTGGGGAGAGGCATGCATGCAGAAAGGGGGGGGAGGGTGGGACCAGGAGGGGAGGAGGGAGGGACTTATGGGGGGATACAAAAGGAATAAAGTGTAATTAATAAAAGTTAAATAAAAAATTTTAAAAAAACCCTTCAGATATTACTATTTTTGGTATTTTAATGAGTAATCTCTTTGTGAGTGTGTTTGCATGTTTTGATCATTCTAGACTGTATGTCTATCAGTGTTTTTTATGAAAACAACTACATTTCAACTAAACATTAAGTTTAAATATCCCAGTCAACACATGGGTGGAGTATTGTTAATAATTCATTTAGAAAAGGAATAATATTAATGTTTTTGCTTCAATAAAGAAACAAAAATATTTGTATCCTTTTATGTCAACTAGCACAGCTTTTGATATGTAACCAGAAAATTATAAACATATCTAAAACATATTTTTCTAAGTTAAGCTGGAATCTACATCAGTTAACAGTGTCAATTCGCTCTAAACTTCATAGCTAACACTCTAAACAAACAGTTCAGAGTCAATTATGTAGTTATAAAGCCAACAAAAATAGAATGTATAGTTGTCTATACAATTTTTTAATTGTATTCTTGGTTTTTTGGTATTTAACTTCTTGAATTCATTTTATATTCTGGATATTAGCCCTCTGTCATATATGGGATTGGTGAAGATCATTTTCCAACTGGTAAGCTGTTGTTTTATTCTGATAATAGTGTCCTTTGCATTACAGAAACTTTTCAATTTTATCAGGTCCCATTTATTGTTGATCTTAGAGCCTGTGCTGTTGGTGTTCTGTTCGTAAGCTGGCTCCTGTGCCAATGAGGGCAAGGCTCTTTTCCACTTTTTCTTCTAACAGATTTAGTGTGTCTGGTTTTATGTTGAGGTCTTTGATCCACTTGGACTTTACTTTTGTGCGGGGTGATAAATATGAGTTTATTTATTTGCATTTTTCTACATGTACACATTCAGTTGGAATAGCACAACTCACCCAAACTTATGGGACACAATGAAAGCAATACTAAGAGGAAAGTTCATAGCACTAAGTTCCTCCAGAAAGAAGTTTAAAATATACCATTCAAGCAACTTAATGGCACACCTAAAAGCACTAGAAAAAAAGAAGCAGACACTGTTTCTATTTTATTTCCATAAAATAATTTATTTCCATAAAATAGAAACAGTAGGAACACTACCAAACTCATTCTTTGAAGCCACAGTCACCTTGATACATAAACCACACAAAGACCCAACAAAAAAAAGAACATCAGACCTATCTCTCTTAAGAACATTGATGCAAAAACACTCAATATAATACTTACAAACAGAATCCAAGAACACAGAAGAGATATCATCCACCATGACCAAGTAAGCTTTATTCCAGGCATGCAGGGGTGTTTCAATATATGGAAATCCATCAATGTTATCCACCATATAAACAAACTGAAGGAGAAAAACCACATGATCATCTCCTTAGAAGCTAAAAAAGCATTTGACAAATTCCAACACACATTCATCTTTAAAGTCTTGGAGAGATCAGGGATACAAGGCACATACCTAAATATAGTAAAGACAGTATGCAGAAAGCCTATAGCCAAAATAAAAAAAAATGGAAACTTAAATCAATCCCACTGAAATTGGAACAAGGCAAAGTTTCCTACTCTCTCTATATCTCTTCAATATAGTAGTTGAAATCTTAGCTAGAGCATTAAGACAACTAAAGGAGGTCAAGGGGATACAAATTGGAAAGGAAGAAGTCAAAATATCACTATTTGCAGATGATATTATAGTATACATGAGCAGCCCCAAAAATTCAACCAAAGAATTCCTTCAACTGATAAACATCTTCAGCAAAGTGGCTGGATATAAAGTTAACACAAAAAATCAGTAGCTCTCCTGTACATGAAAGACAAAAGGGGTGAGAAAGAAATTAGGAAAACTACACCCTTCACAATAGGGACTTATAAGATAAACTACATTGGTTTGACTCTAACTGAGCAATTGAGAGAACTGTTTGAGAAAAAACTTCAAATCTCTGAAGAAAGAAATTGAAGAAGATATCAGAAGATGGAAAGATCTCCCATGCTCGTGGACTAGTAGGATTAACATAATGAAAATGGCCAACCTGCTAAAAGCAATCAATAGATTCAGTGCTATTCCCATCAAAATAACTACACAATTCTTTACAGACATGGAAAGAACATATGAAAGTCATATGAACATGGAAAGTCATATAAAAGACCAACACACCCAGAACTGATAAAACAGTCCTATAAAACACAGATCATCTGGAGGCATCTCCATCCCTAATCTCAAGCTTTACTACAGAGCAATAGTAATAAAAACTGCATGGTACTGGCATATACACTGAATGGTGGATCAACGAAATCAAATAGAAGACATAAAAATAAACCCACACACCTACAGGACCTGATTTTTGACAAAGAAGCCAAAACCATGCAATGGAAAAAAAAAAGACAGTGTCTTCAACAAATGGTACGTATAACTGAATTTCTACAAGTAGAAAAATGCAAATATTTATCACCCTGTACAAAAAAGTACAAGTGGATCAAAGACCTCAACATAAAGCCAGACAGACAAAATTTGTTAGAAGAAAGAGTGGGGAAGAGCCTTGAACTCATTGGCACAGGAGACAACTTTCTGAACACCAACAGAACACCAACAGCACAGGCTGTTCAAAAATCAATAAATGGGACCTCATGGAACTGAAAAGCTTCTATAATGCAAACAATACTGTCATTAGAACAAAACAACAGCCTACAGACTGGGAAAGGATTTTCACAGAGGGCGAATATCCAGAATATATTGAGAACTAAAGAAGTTAAAAAGCAACAAATCAAGTAATCCCATTAAAAAATGGGGTACACAGCTAAACAGAGAATTTTCAATAGAGGAATATCAAATGGCAGAGAAACACGTAAAGAAATGGTCAATGTCCTTAGTCATCAGGAAAATGCAAATCAAAACTATCCTGATATTTCACCTTACAAACATCAGAATGGTTAAGATCAAAAACTCAAGTGAGAATACATTTTGGAAAGGATATGAAGGAAAAGGAACCCTCCTCCATTACCAGCTGGAATGTAACCTTTTACAACCCCTTTGGAAATGAATCTGGCACATTCTAAGACAATTAGAAATAGCGCTTCTTCAAGATCCAGCTATACTACTCCTAGGCATATATCCAAAATATATTCAAGTAGGCAACATGCTTAACCATGTTTGTAGCAGCTCTATTTGTAATAGCTAGCATCTGGAAACAACACAGATGTCCCTCAACAGAGGAATGGATACAGAAATTGTGGTACATTTGGGCAGTGGAATACTGTGGAGCAATTAAAAACAAGGAAATCATGAAATTTGCAGGCAAATGATGTGATCTAGAAATGATCATCCTGAGTGAGGTATCCCAGAAGCAGAAAGACACACATGGCATTTACACACCTATAAGTGGATATCAGACATTTAATATAGGAAAAGTATACCAAAATCTGTACAGCTAAAGAAATTATGCAAGAAGGAGGACCCTGGGTAAGATGATCAATCCTCATTCAGAAAGACAAACTTTCCAAAGGACAGACTTTCGAAGAGGGAGAAAACAGAGAACATGACTGGAGCATACCACAGAGGGTCTCTGAAAGACTCTAACCAGTAGGGTATTAAAACATGCTGAAACTCATAACCAAACTCTGGGCAGAGTGCAGGGAATCCTCCCAAAGACCTGGAGGGGACAGAAGCTCCACAAGAACAACAGAACAAAAAAGTCTGGGCCCAGGGGTCTTTTCTGAGACTGATACTCCAACCAAAGACCATACATGGAGATAACCTGGAAACCCCTGCACAGATATAGCCCATGGCAGGCTCCAATGGGTTCCCTAGAAAGGGGAACAGGTGCTGTCTCTGACATGAACTCAGTGGCTGGCTCTTTGATCACCTCTCCCAGAGGAGGGAACAGCCTTATCAGACCACAGAGGAAGACAATGCAGCCAATCCTGATGAGATCTGACAGGCTATGGTCAGATGGAAGGGGATGATGACCTGCCCTATCAGTGTACTTTGGGAGGGGCATGGGAGGAGTAAGTGAAGGGAGGGCAGGAATGGTAAGGGACAAGGGAGGGGGCTACAGCTGGGAGACAAAGCAAATGAATTGTATTAAATAAATAACATCCTAAAGAGATTAGGGACACAAGGGACACAATGAAGGCAACTTACAGCAAGCCTATAGCTAATATCAGATTAATTGTAGAGGAACACAAACTAATTTCACAAAACTCGGGAACAATACCAGTTTATCTACTCTCTCTGTTTATTCAATATAGTACTAGAAATTTTAGTTGGAACAAGACAACTTAAGGAGCTGAAGGGATAGTATGAGAAAAAAAAAGTCCAAATATTATTATTTACAGATATGACAGTATTTAAAACAGACACTAAAACTTCCTAGAGGGGACTCCTACAGCTGATAAATACTTTCAACCAGATTAACTAAAAAATAATCAGTAGCCCCCTATATACAAATACCAAATGTACTGAGAAAGAATTCATCCAAAAAAAAAAAATCTTCCACAATATCCTGGTGGACTCTAAGCAAGAGAAAGACAGACTGGGGCAAAGAAAAAGGCTTGTTCTCCACAATCTTACAGAATGGGGCAGAAAGGACAACATCCACATTACTCACTGACCATAGAGAAGTTGAGCTGGTGTCCACACAGAGCACTTACCCCTATGCACTATCTCTTTTGTTATTGTAAAAAATAATTTTCATTCGCCTTAGATAATTGTCATGTCAGAGCTTACTGCTTCTTTCTGCTAACCTAGGCATAGTTCTGGAAGCTTCTAGCCTCCATATAATCTAACCATGACTTAGAATATTTTCACACTCTGAAAATTACTTTTGAATAAACTCATCCTTTCTTGTGCTTTCTGGGCTCAGCTAGTTGGTTCAATTTTACTGTCTTAGTTCAAATTCCTCTCCCAGCCTATTTGATCAATCTATCTTATCTCTGTGACTCTACACTGCTCTGCTTGCCTTCAAACTAATCCCAGCAATCTTCTCTAATCTCCTGGCTTTTTCTCATTTTCTGGCTGATTTGGTCATCACTTGAATTCTCTTTCTGCAACCTCTCTATTATTGTCTTGGTATAACTGCCTCCTCTGTCTTTGCATCACACATTAAGCATCTTCTCTTTCCTGTCTCTTCTTCATTTGACCCCTTATTCTCAATTAGACATAGCTTTCCAATTATAGAAATAATCCCTGAAAGTATAGTCTTTGGACATCACTTTCAAACATTGTTCTGTCCTTCTACAAACTATCTTCACCTTCATTGTTTGGGATTAAAGGCATGTATCACCACACCTGGACCTTAGCTTTTCTTTACCTAAAACTTGCGCTATACCAGGCTGGCCTTGAACTCAGATCTACTTGACTCTGTCCTTTGGATTAAAAAGGTGTTTCTACTCCAGCAGGATCACACAGACCTGGAAGGTCTTCAGATGTCATCTCTGGCCAGAGTACCATGTTCTGAATGAAAATTCCTCTGCAGGTTATCCTGTAGGCTGCCAAAAGTGAAACCTGACACCAACCTAGTCACAGAATTTATTTCCTACAATGTGTCCTGACTGTAAAATATGCTAGGGTCATGTTTCTAAGGAACTTGTGGTAGTAGCCAAGAAATATCTGATCTGACTTAAGGACCAATCAAGGAAAAGGAGAGGATGACTGATACTTCTTGGGTAACCAAGGGCAAGAGACTGGATATCAAAGAATGTAGGGTAAAATCAAATATAACTGATTTAAAAATATCAATAAAATGATTCCTAATGATATTCTGCTATATCAATAGATAACTGCCTTATCCAATTATCATGAGAGGTTTCCTGTGGCAGAAGATCAGAGTGCATTCAGAGGCCAACAGCTACACACTATGTGAAGAGAGTCTAAATTGGAGGTCTCCATCAAATCCCTTACACCAGAGCCCAGGGATTCCCACTGAGAGGAGGAGGTGGAAGGATTATAATAGTCATAGGGCATGGAGGGCACCAGGGCATCAAAGCTCTCTGAATCAACTAAGCAAGGTGTATATGAGCTCACAGAGACCGAAACATCAAGCACAAGGCCAACATGAGTACACCAGGTCCCTGCATACATAGTTTAGCTGTTAGCTTAGTATTATTATGAGGATGAATGTTTCTGTGACTCTTTTGCTTCCTCTTGGAACACTTTAAATTTCTAATCAAGGAACAAAAGTCTATCTCTTCTCTCCAGTCCTTTTCCATTGGCTTAGGTATTACAGACTTCTATGGACAAGTTGAAAAGTTCTCTATCAGCCTGTATTTACCTGTCTCATTGGAAACCTCATTGTCTGAACAAGGAGTACAATCAAAGCAGCAGACAGCCTTGCCTTCATGAGCAGACTTCCTGAATCCAGGCCTACGTCTCTCACTGCACACAGAATGAGGAATCTAAGAGAAATAAAAAACTATTAGCAAATTTTGGATTTCTGTGAAAATTTTGACTGAGTGGGATATTTCTAAGTATCGTCAAACATTAATCTGTAAATGCTGACTTCCAATGAAAGGTAATGGGGTTTGGCGTTGTTAGTTTGGGAGCCTTTTGGTCTACACAGCCCACATATTTAAATCTTGGTCCAATATATGACACTGTTGTCATTAAAGTAGTGTTCACGAAGATCATGGTATGACTTCAGATTCAACCTATCTCAATACTTACTGGCTACTCAGGGGAGCTTTAATATCCAATGTGGTTGGATTCATCATGGAAACAAGTGTTTTGGTATTTCTGTGAGGAGTGTATAGAAACATTTACCTCGGGTGGATAAAGCCACCACAAAATGGGTCAGTATTCCATTGGCTACTGTGACAGACAGAATGAAAAGAAGATGGAAGGTGAGCAACCACATTTTTTGTTCTCTGATTCTGGTCTGTGAGTTTAGTGTCATCACATCCTCTGGTTCCTAAAACATTATTCTCCCACTATAGGGGACTGCATGCTCACAGTCAGCCAAAACAAACCTGCTCTCCTTCATAATGTTACTGTACAGGTCTCTTTTGGATGAAACTAATGGTAGCCAGTGCCTTGACCACATCTTATAAAACCCATTTTAATTGTCATCTTGACACATAGAAGGCTCATCTGAGAGGGAAGCTTCCACTGGGGGAATTGTCTAGATTTGGTTGGCATTAGGGCATATCTGTGGAAATTGTTGTTGTTACTGACTGATTCAGGAGAACCCAGACCATTGCAGGTGGCACCATTTCAACTCCAGAAATCTTGAGTAGTATAAGAAGGCTAGCTCAGTGTGAGCCTGTGAGCAAGGGGTTGTTCCTCCATGGGTCCTGTCATGAACTCCCTCATCGATAAATTGTGACCTGGAAGTGTTAAGTCAAATCCTTTTCTCTGCAAGTTGTCTCTGGGTTGAAAGATTTATCATCACAGCAACAAAGTGAAACCAGAACAGCACCCACCTCTGTGAAGAAATGATGAAGAGTATCAAGTCTCATAAAAGATCCCTAGGGTCAGATTTTTTGGTTCTGTTGCTCTCCTTGTGGAGCTCCAGACCCTTCCAGGTCTTTCTATCTCCCCCTTCTTTCATATGATTCCCTGCACTCTGCCCAAAGTTTGGCTATGAGTCTCAGTATCTGCTTTGATATCCTGCAGGGTAGAGTCTTTCAGAGGCCCTCTATGATAGACTCCTGTCTTGTTCCTTATTTTCACCTTCTTCCAATGTCCATCTTTCTGATTGAAGATTGAACATCTTACTCATGGTCCTCCTTCTTGCTTACCTTCTTTAGGTGTACTGATTTTAGTGTGTTTATCCTATATTATATGTCTAATATCTATTATAAGTGAGTATATACCTTGTGTGTCTTTCTGCTTCTGGGATAGCTCAATCAGGATGATCTTGTCTAGTTCCCATTATTTGCCTTCAAATTTCATAATTCCCTTGTTTTTAATTGCTGAGTAGTATTCTATTGTGTAAATGTACCATAATTTCTGTATCCATTCCTCAGTTAAGGGACATCTGGGTTGTTTCCAGATTTTGTCTTTGGCATGAACTTAGTGGCTGGCTCTTTGATCACCTCCCCCTGAGTGGGGGAGAAGTATGACTAGGCCACAGAGAAAGACTATGAATGACAGTCCTGATGAGACCTGATAGGCTAGGGTCAGATGGAAGGGGAGGAGGTCCTCTACTATCAATGGACTGGTGAAGGGGCATGGGAGGAGATGAGGGAAGGAGGGAGGACAGGATTGGGAGGGGACGAGGGTGGGGCTACAGCTGGGATACAAAGTGATTAAATTGTAATAAATAAAAAATCATATTAACGAAATGACAGTAGTTGGTGGATTTATCCATTATGAAAAATAGTATGCAATAAAATATAATTACACACACACAAAGAACTGATGAGGAAGGGCAGACTGTCCTCCAGCCAATGATGGAGGTTCCTGAAAGCTACTTTCTGTTCTTTTGGACTTCATTTCCCTGTAGCTAAACAAGGCTCTCCCAACTGGCAACTCTGCCTGCCATTTTCCTGGAGTTTATCTTCCAAGAGTGTCCTGGAGTTTATAAAGGAAACTTTAAGCTACAGGAAGATGAAGGGCAGGAGGTGAGGAAACTGGCAGTCAGTACAGTCCCAGTGAGCCCCAAAATACCCCCACTGATATCCAATTAGATCAGCACTTCCTCCTAAAATTCTCCCAACAGGCAGAGTGCATAGGGAAATAAAAGGATCGGATCGCATCAGGGTTTGGAGACGTGGTTCAGGTGATCGAATGCTTAACAATCATGAGAAGGTCTGAGTCCCATCCTCACAACTGCTTGAATTGGGGTGTGGTGCTGCACACTAGAATCCCATTACCTAGGAGGTAGAGGCAAGAGGATTAGAGGATCAAGATTATTTTTTATGTAATTTTTAAAGACAATACAGATGGGAGTCCCTGTCACACATAAACACAAAATCAACTTCTAGCTTCTCTCTACTCTCTCTCTCTCTCTCTCTCTCTCTCTCTCTCTCTCTCTCTCTGTGTGTGTGTGTGTGTGTGTGTGTGTGTGTGTGTGTGTGTTTACAGATGAATGCAGGTCCTCACAGAGGCCAGAAGAGAGTGTCAGATCCCTGGATCTAAAGTCACAGACAGCTGTGAGTAGCCCAACTTGAATGTTGAGAACTAAATTCAGTTCCTCTGGCAGAGCAGCAACTGCTCTTAACTGCTGAGCCATCCTTCCAGTCCTGATCATTAGCTTCTAATTTATGACACTCATTTTTCCTGTGGAGTTTGTGAAAACCTACTCTAGTCAAAAAAGGCAACATGGAAGAGGAGACTCACCACAGATCCGCAGTAGAAGACATTTATGTCTCTAGCATGGCATCTTAGATACTCTTCTACTTCTGTGATTGAGGAGTTTAAGTTAGCTTGGGTGACTCCATTTTGAAAGGAGAAGCCATCTTGACTGGGAGCTGAACTCAGGTACCAGGAATTATCACAGAATGTTCACTTGGCAGAAAACAAAGTTAACTCTCCTAGCAACCGCCTCCAGGAAATATCACAGAATAAATACTTGGTAGAAAACAGAGAGCATCTCCCTGGCAACAATCAATGAGAATCATTTGGGCAAATTCTCCCCAACATTCCAGATGTAGTTTAGAAGAATGACAATTGTATTATGTGCCTCAGCTACAGGGTCATCTCGCCCTATGACTTTCACCCAATCCTGTACTGCTAAGGCATGAACCCCACTGCTTGCTGTCAGGGAATCCCCCTGCTTGTGGTTTTCCCCTAAAAAAGAAAAGAAAAAAACTGTTCACCCAGGGCTCAGGGTCCCAGTTCTCTACTGCTGTATTGGTGAGACTTGGGTACTGAGTTTGATCACTCTTGTAATATAGCTGTCTTGTTTCTGCACCGAGTCATCTCCTGGTGGTCTCTGAGGGTCTTGTGATCCTGGCATAACACTCAGAGTCCTTCTTAGATCAGAGGTTTTATTCTTATGATTAAGAAATTTTATTTCATTCTTAGAAAATTGCCTTAGCCTTCCTGTGTGTGTGAGGTTGTGAGATCCCCTGGAAGTGGATTCACAGACAGTGGTCAAGGCGTTGGGGATTGAGCCTAGGTCCATCTGGAGCAGTAGGCACCTCTTTAGACACTGTGACAGCTCTCCAGTAGTTCGTTATGTGGAAAAAAAAAAAAAAAAACAGTATTAATCACTGTCAAACAAAATCGGCACAACTCATCGGATAGTGGGATTTTGGGGTGAAGAAAACTCAAGACACCCGCCTGCCAATGCCTGCAGGAATGCTAGGATGACAGGCGTGTGTTGCCACACCTGGCCATATATATATATTTATATTATTTATATATTTATATATGTTTATTAATATTTATTAATATTATATTATTTATATATTTTATATATAAATATATATTAAAGAGACTTATTATCTGTGTCTGACCCCAGATGACGTAATCAAAGGTGCAGACACCAAAGGACCCCTTCTCCAGCTACCAGGGACAACACAGTTTTTTACTATCGTGGCAGGAGCTGCTATTGTGTGTTGACTTCCGGGACAGCGGAGGGCAATGACGTCACAAAACTCCTGCCCAATCGTGATCCCTAGGACAGTATGGCAAGGTAAGGAGATTTACAGACACAGGAAACTGGAGAAAGGCTGTGTGGGGTTTGAGAACAAAGAGAGTTTCTCGCGCCTACTTCAAAACTCCTCGCCAAGCCACAAGGTGGGAAGCTTAGGAACACATGCATATGATGCTGGGAACTGCCTGGAGGGGCTTCTGGGATTTGTAGGCGATTCCGGGACCACGGTCCAGGCAGCAGACAGGGAGAGACGCAGGCTCGTGACTACAAACAATCCCAAGATGCATAGCGCCGACCGAATGCCATTTTGTAATTCTCATATACAATCCCAGAAGTCCTTGCTCGGAAGCCATGTTTGTAGTTCTCAGCCCGGAGGGTCTCTGCCGCGATGCATCTTGGGACTGTTGAGACTTCCGTGACCCCCGAAAGCTCCGAAGTGGGAAACGGAGCGAAGGAAGGTCCGTCTGTGACTAGAGGATTTATGTTTACAAACCAGTGGAGGGGGCCAGGGAGATGGCGGGGCGGCCTCAGAGCCTCCGAGCCCGGAAGTCTCTGCTCTCTGCGGGGTGGATCCGAAAGGGAAGCCGGAAGGAGCGGAACTTCCGCTAGAGGCGCGCCGCAGCCTGGACCGGTTTTCTCAGGTCAGCAATCTTCTTATCCCAAGTTGTTATGAACTCATAGTCCTGCGCTTTGAGGGTGGGGAGGAGAGGAGTTTTTGAGGTTTCCCGCCTCCCTCCCCTGTCCTCCGCCAGCCGTCTGTCTGCCTGGAGTCCCCGAGCAGCTCGTGCGTAGGGCAGAACTACAGGCAGGGGGATGGCGGGAAGAGAAGAGGCACAGTACTCCGCACCCACCAGGCCTGAGTGCATCCTGGGGGAGATTGGTGCACCCCATCTGGGGATAAGGCTGTGCACGATCTTGTATAGGTTATTCTGGCGCCCTCTGCTGGCTCGCGGGTGCACGAGCGGGCCGGACACTATAAATGATGTTTAGAGGCCTGGGAGTTGAGTAGGTAAGGTGCTCTGTGCTTAGTTGTTAGGGTGCTGGAGACTCAGTACAAAAGGATCTGGCCACTGCTCCTCATCTGAAGGCACACATACATGGACAAAGAAAAAGTAAGAGGTGGAGGAGGAAGAAGAGGAAAGAAAGAAAGGAAGGAAGGAAGAAAGATAAAGAAAAGAAAAGCAATGGAAGAAAGAAATCTGTGTGGTTTTTACAGAAAAACAGCCAGCTAGTTGAAACTTGGGTACTATTTGGTGTTGATTTGCTGAATTTGAACCAACATACACAGGTAAATGTGCAGGTATTCTGTAGTGATATAATTAATTGAAGTTTTTCCACATGGTAAATAAAATGTTTTCAACCAGAAGGAAGGTGTGGAACATGGCAAACCAACACATTTTATTTAGAGTCCGTATCAAATAGGAATGACTTGATGAACTTTTCAGAGGAATGACTTTTCAGAGGAAGCTTCTCATATTCAATGACAAGCTCTATCCCTGGCTTAATGAACTTTCTCTAGTCACATACACGGGAGATTTATACTTCCATAAATTCTGGATTGACAGTTTTGATTGCTCCCTTCCTGCTTTGCCATGTGAAAATCATGACCCATACCCAATTTCTATAGAGATTAAACCAGAAGAAAACGATGTGGTGACCATTTCTGAGCCCAGCTATTCCATATGGAATGCAGTGTATGCCGTGGCCCATGCCCTCCATAAAACACTGTTGAGCAAAATTGAAATGGGTTCTAAAGAAGAAAGAAACACGGACTGGCTTCTACCATGCCAGGTAAGCCTCACTCATAAGCAAGTAAAGCATCAGGATCTTATATTATTGGTAAGTAATCACTGTCGTCAAGCCAATAAAACATTTTCATCTTATAATTGAAAGTACAAATTAAAATGGAAAAAGGTTTTCTCAAAATGTATGTGTATATATCTGTATCTTACATGATTTGGGGACTGAAAGCACTCATTTGAAGACATTAAATTTGAGTGTCTTTCAACAAACGTTTTCCTACTGTGAAATGAAATTCTGTAAGATATATGTGTAAATAGTGTAAAAATGTAGCAAGTCCAATAACCAAAATTTTTATGATTTCATGGAATATGTCCAGTGCCATAAGACATAGAGTAGGGCATCATATCCAAAGCAACCATTTCACCTAAAATTTATGACAAAAGACCATAAGAAGATCCTTTTGTGGATAGTAAATAGCCTGTCCTAGAGTCAGCAGTAACTGAAATGTAATTGCTATCATAGATTTTTTTTTTTTTAGTATTAATAAGGTATGATGAAGGTGAAACCAAAACTGTGCTCCCATTATTAAATTTTAGAACATAGACAGTGCTCATGAGTCTGGACCATATCTCAATGTATTAGTGATAAGTGTAATGTGTGGGTTTTAAACCAACAAGATATAAACTAGGACTCATTTACACTTGTGAGCCTTGGAGATCTACCTTCAAATCGGGTATCATGAAGAAGTTTGTTGAGCAAAGTCAATTGAACTTTTCATTCAGTCAGTGTTAAGTAAATAAAAGATGAAATGTGAATGTTTGTGTACTATATAATGTAGCATTATGGGAATCAGTAATATTTGACATTGATATTGACATAGTCTATAATCATGGCTTCCAGTCCTAATATATTAGGTAAGTGAGTATGTCTCTTGTGCAGATAACTGAGTACCTATATAGAAGTTCTTTATAACACAAGTTATTAATTAGCTAACACACTATTAGGTTGTGTTATTAATTTTCAGAAGTTGATTTTTGTAATCAGGATAATACTCTTGTCTTCATAAAAATAAAGAAGTGTTTCTTCCTTTCCCCTTTTGTGGAATACTTTGAAGAGTATTGCAGTGAGTTGTTTGAGACTCTTGTAGAATTCATGCTGAATCTCTAGACCTAAGTTTTATTTATTTTTTCTTTTATTTATTTCTTTTATTTATTTTTTTCTTTTAATTGAGAGATTTTAAATTTATCATTTCTATCTGGGTTGTTATGTGTCTGTTTTGATAATTTACTTCATCTTGATTTAATGTTGTTAGATTTTATACATCTAAAAATCTACCCACTTCTTTTTTTACATTTAAATGCTTAGTTAAATGAAGACGTAAAATATGAAGCTATGATTCTCTGCTTTCCTCAGTGCATGCTGTAGTATCTGTTAGATCAAGATTGATACAGTTGACATGGACTTAAAAGAGAACAGACAGGCATTTCCAAAAGCAGGATTTTTCTCTCAGGCAGAACACTGATATGCTAGTCTTTTGAGGGGGGAAGTGGAGATTCTGCATTGTAGTGCCGGGGGCTGGAGGTCATAAGTAGCTTGAAGGACACACCATGGGGATTCAGTGTATAAATTCTGGCTTTAGTCCTGCCTGTCTGTAGGTGTGTGTGTTTATTTCTGAGTATTTAATTCAATTCTATTGACCCACAAGTCTGTTTCTCTGCCACTACTATGCTGTTATTATTACTGTTGCTCTGTAGTATAGCTTTAGATTAGGGATGTAGATAACTTCAGAAGTTCTTTATTGTACTGGGTTGTTTTAACTATTCTGTTTTTATTTTTTAATATGATGTTGAGAATTGTTCTTTCAAGGTCTGTAAGGAATTGTGTTGGTATTTTGATGGGAATTGCATTAATATCTAGATTTCTTTTGGTAGGGTGACCATTTTTGCTGTTATTCTTACTGATCCATAAGCATGGAAAAATCTTTAATCTTCTGATATTTTCAATTTTTCTTCAATTTTTTTTCATACAGATCTTTTCCTTGCTTGTTAAGAGTTAAACCAATGTACTTTAAGTTATTTGTGACTATTGGAAGGTTGTTGTTTTCCCAATTTCTTTCTCCACTCACTTGTTTTTTTGTATACAGGAAGACATCATATTTTTTTGAGTTAATTTTGTGTCCGGCAATTTTGCTGAAGGTGTTTATCAGCTGTAGGATTTCTCTGGTAGAATTTTTGGGGCCACTCATGCATGCTATCATATCATCTGTGAGTGATGATACTTTGACTTCTTCCTTTCTGATTTGTATCCCCTTGATCTCCTTTAGTTGTCTTACCGCTCTAGCCTGGACATGGTGGATAGTATCTTTAATCTGTTCTTGGATGTGTTTTACAAGTATTTTATTGAGTATTTTTACATCAATGGTCATAAGTGAGATAGTTCTGAAGTACTATTTTTTTATTGGGTTTTTGTGGGGTTTAGGTATCAAGACAATAGGACTGGAACCTACTATAGAGGGCCTCTGAAGACTCTACCCTGCAGGGTATCAAAGCAGATGCTGACACTCATAGCCAAACTTTGGCAGAAAGTAGATAATTTTATGAAAGAAGGGAGAGATAGGAAGACCTGGAGGAAACAGCATCTCCACAAGGAGAATAACAGATCCAAGAAATCGGGGCATAGTGGTCTTTTCTGAGACTGCTACTCCAACCAAGGACCATGCATGGAGATAACCTAGAATGCCTAGTACCCCTACACAGATGTAGCTCATGGCACCTTAGTCTCCAAATGGGTTCCCTAGAAAGGGGAACAGGGACTGTCTCTGACATGAACTCAGTGGCTGCCTCTTTGATCACCTCCCCCTAATGGGGCTGCAGCCTTACCAGGCCACAGAGGAAGACAATGCAGCCAGTCATGATGAGACCTGATAGGCTAGGGTCAGGTGGATGGGGAGGAAGACCTCCCTATCAGTCCCCTATCATGCCCCTCCCATGATGGTGCATGGGAGAGCATAAGGGAGAGAGAGTAGGATTGGGAGGGGATGATGGAGTGGGATACAGTGGGGATACAAAGTGAATAAACTGTACTTTATTAAAAAATAATAAGGGCTGGAGAGATGAGAGCACTGTCTACTCTTCCAAAAGTCCTGAGTTCAATTCCCAGCAACCATGAGGTGGCTCACAGCTATCTATAATGAGATCTGGTGCCTTCTTCTGATATGAAAGCATACATGCAGATATTGTATACATAATAAATAAATAATTAAAAAATAATAAAAATAGACTAATAAAATTTTTGTAAAGCGAATGCAGACATACATCAAAGCTATTATCCACTCTGAATAAATTGCTTATCCCTGATATGGCACAACATAAGTCAATAAATACAAAAACTACATAAATGATGTATAAACAAAAATCACATGAACATCTTAATAGCTTAAACAAACAACCAAAAATATCTTTGAAAAAATCCAAATGGCTTTATCATAAAAGTTTCAAAATTTGTAAGGCTAGAAGCAACACCTCTCAACACAATAAAAGCTATAGGTGAGAAACGTGCATCCAAAATCATCCCGAATGGAGAAAAGGTTTAGGTAAGTTTACTCAGGTCTGAGGTTTGTCATCTATGTTCACCACCCCCAGTCCTTTTCAATATTTTGCTCAAAGTGTTAGTTTAAGCAATAAAGAAAGATAAGTAAAGGAATATAGATAGGGAAATAGAATTCAAACTACCACTCTTTGCAGGTGTAATAATATGCATTACAATTCTCCAAAATCTATCACAAAAATTTGTGAAATTATTAACAAATATAGCTATGTGACAGGATACAAAATCAACTTGCACAAATCTATTTACTTGTGTATATACCAACATCAAACATTCAAAGGAGATCTTGAGCACACTCCCATTCAGAAATGTTTGAAGGAAAGTAAAATATCTAGTAATGAACAGATGAAAGAAAAAAAAATACACCTACAACGAGAACTTCAAACACCTGAAGAAATCAAGAAAGACACTGGAAAATGAAGAGATATCACATATTCCTGGATTGATATAAATAAACTTCTGCCCAGTTCCCTCTCTTCTTCCACTTCTGCCATCTATTCTATTTTCTATTCTGAGTGACATTCTGGCACCCTCCCATGGACCCTCCTTCTTACTTAGTTTTTTTGGGTCTGTGAATTGTGGTATGGTTATCCTGTACTATAGGTCTAATATCTGCTTGTGAGTGAGTACATACTCTGTGTGTTTCTGTGTCTGTGTTACCTCACTCAGGATGATTTTTTTTCTAGTTTGATCCATTTGCCTGCAAGTTCCATGATTTATTTTTAATAACTGATTAGTATTCCATTGTGTAAATGTATCAGAAGTGCTTTATCCATTCTTCTAGATTTGAGGAACATCTAGGTTGTTTCCAGATTCTGCCTGTTATGAATAAAACAGGTATGAACATAGTAGAACGTTCTTGTTCTATAATGGAACATCTTTTGTATATATTCCCTGGAGTGGTATAGCTGGGTTTTGAGGTAGAACTATTCCCAGTTTTCTGAGAATGCACCAGATTGATTTCCAGAGAAGTTGTACAAGTTTGCACTCCCATCAGCAGTTCTTCAATTGATCTTCATCTACATGTTTAATTTTGAGATTTAACAGAGCATATTATATTTCTCCTTTGGCAACTACAGGTTCCTTAACCCATGCTGCTAGGGATTGTCTTCTAGGGCCACTCCCATAAACTTCCAGAAGCCTCCCATGATCCAGAAACTAACCCAGCCTGATTTCTATTTTCTCTCCTTGTTCCCTCCTCCCTCTACTCTCTCCTTACCTGATGCCCATCCCCATTACCCTACCCACTCCCTCTTCCACCCTATTCCTTCTCTCCATTTAATTCAGATACCTATCTTATTTTCTCTTCTGAGTGAGTTTCCTACATCCTCCTTTTGCTCTCCTTCACTCTCTGGGTCTGTAGATTGTTCCATGGTTATCCTGTAATTTATGGTTAATTTCCACTTATAAGTGAGTACATACCAAGTGGGTCTTTGAGGGTCTGGGTTATCTCACTCCAAAAAATATTTCCTAGTTCCATCTATTCTCTGGCTGATTGCATGAAGTCTTTGTTATTAATAGCTAATTGGTGTTTCATTGTATAACTGTATTACATTTTCTTTATCCATTCTTCAACAGAAGGATGTTTAGGTTGTTCCCAGTTTCTGTTTATTACAAATAAATCTGCTATGAACATAGTTATGTAAGTGTCCTTGTGGTATGGTAAAGCATCTTTTGCTTGTA
Source organism: Meriones unguiculatus (assembly GCF_030254825.1). NCBI lineage: Eukaryota > Metazoa > Chordata > Mammalia > Rodentia > Muridae > Meriones > Meriones unguiculatus. The sequence continues at coordinate 10,004,811 of NW_026843646.1, read as the reverse complement.
TTCCACGGAGTAGTATAGCTATTAAGGTATATAGGTATTGACATAAGTCCATTCTAAATTTTTTGAGAAATGTCTAAATGGATTTCCAAAGTGGTTGTTCAAGTTTTCATTCTCACCAGCAGTGGAGGTGTGTTCTCCTTACTCCACGTCCTCACCACCATGTACTCTCACTTGAGTTCATGATCTGAGCCATTCTGACAAATATAAGATTGAAATGCACAGTCCTTATGATTTGCATTTTCTTGATGACTAAGGACACCAAACATTTCGTTAAGTGCATCTCAGCCATTAAAACTTCATCCTTTGAGAGTTGTCTGTTTAGCTCTGCATGCCATGATTTAATTTGGTCATTTGGTTGGTTGGTGTCTATACTTTCTTCAATTCTTTATTTTGGATATTATCCTTCAGTCAGAGATAAGGTTGGTGAAGGTCCTCTCCCAGTCCGTGTGCTGCCATTTGTTCTATTGGTAGAGTTGTTTACCTTCCAGATGCTTTTCATTTTCATGTGTCCCTGTTGTTAATTGTTAACCTTGTTGTGAGCTGTTGGTGTAGTGTTCACAGAGGTGTCTCTGTCTTTTTTATTTGGTTGATTATTTTTTGCAGAATATTCAGGTTCTTTTTATATACCCCTGAGTGTCCTGGAACATACTGCTTAGACCAGGCTAGCATCCAGCTCTATGAAATACACCTGCGCCTGCCTCCTGAGTGTTTTTGGAATAAAAGACATGAGAAAATACACCCAGCTTGCCTGTTGTTGTTATAGTTAAGAATTGTTCATACTATTTTTCTGATGTGGACTCAGTGCTGTTGAACTGTTTACTCTTTGTCTTTATATACATGAATTGACATTTCTCGTGCAAGGCTATATTCTCCTGAAAGGATGCAGAAATTAGAGAGGTGAACCTCACTATTCAGTTTCCTCTTAAAAAGAGTTCGTGATTACATTAGAACCTGCATGTCAGAAAATAAGTAGAAGAAACACCAGAATTCTGCAAAACTATTGTAAATGAAGAATATATTTCCAGTATACATTGTCAGTTTCATGCTTTATCTTGTACACATGTCTGAATATTTTAGAATGCATTGACCTATGATGATGTGCATGTGAAATTTACTCGAGAAGAATGGGCTTTGCTGGATCCTTCCCAGAGGAGTCTCTACAAAGATGTGATGCTGGAGACCTATAGGAACCTCACTGCTATAGGTACTAGAGTGAATTTTCTTTACTTTTTAAAATAAGGAAGAAATTCTTTATTCATTATTGATGTACTTCTGTAATTTCACCTGAGGATGAGGAAAAATGAAGTGAATGGTTCATGACCTAAATTTTGCCTTATTTCCAATAATAAATAATACATTTTCTGGTACTGTATTTTAGGCTACAATTGGGAAGATCATAATATTGAAGAGTATTGTCAAAGTTCTAGAAGACATACAAGGTAATTTTCATGTTTAAGCTGTTATGAATATGTTTCTGAAAAAAATTTTAATATGTACTAGAAGTTTGAAGGAGAAAGGACAGTGTAAATGAACTGCTTTAAGTGTATTTATTGATGATTGCTAACTTCTTACCAAACCATGTACTAAGTCCTGGTTGGGTATTTGAAATTGTTTGCAAGGCACTCCTCTAGGAAAGAATGCAAGGAACAATACCTTACCCAAAAATCACCATTTAAATCATAGCCTCATTAGAATTATGCAGTAGAACTGCAATTTGTTTAGAGTCAAGAATGTTGTGGAAAAACCATAATCCATAGAGCACATGTGTATGATGAACAAAAATCAAATGTGTGAATGCAATGTGAAACCATGTAATTTATTCTTCTTTAAATGGGTATATCATATGTCACAATGAATACAAGCCATATTCACATATGGGTATTGAAAGGGTCAATGTTCCTTCCAGTATAATTAAAAAATATAATAGTCCGCATTTTGAGTATATTTTTAAAAGGTGATGTCTGGTAAGATTTATTTGTGATATTCACACTTGCCAGCAATACAAATAATGACACAGAGGCTTTTTACTATTTAAAAGCTTAGGCAATTTACCTGGGCAGATTCTGAACCCTCTTTCTCCCTTAATCCAAATAAACCTACACGGTGTCCCACTGCATTGCTAGCTCTACCTCTTTGTTCATGTTGATGTCCATCTGTTAACCTCACTGTCCTGCTGGTAAATCACCTGATTTTTGCTTTCATAACAATCCTATCTCACTCAGAAATTAAGCCCTGCATTTTGTTCCCTGATATCAGTTGTCAGCTCTTTATTATTTCTAGTAGATAAGTAAGGAAGGACAAATGTTTACAAAATATATGACAGGTGATGATCCATAGAAAGAACAATACTAAGATCTGGCCAGCACTTAGCTCTCTGCTGATTAAGCAATCAACAATCACATATACAGACAGACTTTCACACAATATAGACCAACATCAATTCATTGGTTATTCAACTTTATTAGGCTTTCTCACAAACTCAAACTGCAGAAAATATAAGTTTTATGAATGTGGAGATTGTTCTGTTTGTCCCAGTTATCTTTGCAAATTTATCATGGCACACCGTATAGGGAAATTTATTAACCCAGTGAGTATGTGAAAACTCTGAGGTCTTGAAGTTTTATACAAATACATGGTAAAAAAAAAAAACCTTATAGAAGAGAAATACAGTATAAATGTGAACCAGGTAATTAATATTCTTACCGTCACAAGTATTTTCAAATATGCAAAACAACCCATAGAGAAGAACACCATGAATGTAAAAATAGTGATGAAACCTCAAGATGTAATTCCTCTTTACCTTTACACCAAATTGTAAAATTAAGTGATATGGACAAAAAGATTCATCAGTGTAATGAATGTAGTAAAGCTTTCATATGTGCCAATTATCTTTGCAGGTATGAAAACAGTCATACTGAAGAGAAATCCTCTGAAGATATTCAGTATGATGAAGACTTTGCACATCACAGTAGTCCCCACACATATAAAAGAATGCAAAGTGGTGAGGATCACTATGAATGTTACCAATTTGGTAAAGTCTTTGCTCATAACAGTAATCTCCTAAGGCATAGAAGGACACATACTGGAGAAAAACGTTATGAATGTAATCAATGTGGCAAAGCCTTTAGACATAACTGTCATCTCCTAAGACATACAAGAACTCACACTGGAGAGAAACCTTATGAATGTAACCAATGTGGTAAAGCCTTTACATGTAACAGTCATCTCCTAATACATAAAAGAACTCATACTGGAGAAAAACCTTATGAATGTAACCAATGTGGTAAAGCCTATGCATATAATTCTACTCTCCTAATACATAAAAGAACCCATACTGGAGAGAAACCTTATGAATGTAACCAATGCGGTAAAGCCTTTGCATGTAATTCTACTCTCCTAATACATAAAATTACTCACACTGTAGAGAAATCTTACCAATGTAACCAGTGTGGTAAAGCCTTCACATGTAATCGTTATCTCCTAAGACATAAAAGGATACATATTGGGGAACAACCGTATGAATGTAACCAATGTGGTGAAGCCTTTACATGTAACAGTTTTCTCCTAAGACATAAAAGAACTCACACTGGAGAGAAACCTTATGAATGTAACCAGTGTGGCAAAGCCTTTACACATAACTGTTATCTCCTAAGACATACAAGAACTCACACTGGGGAGAAACCTTATGAATGTAACCAATGTGGTAAAGCCTTTGTATTTTACAGTAATCTCCTAAGACATAAAAGAACTCATACTGGAGAAAAACCTTATGAATGTAACCAGTGTGGTAAAGTCTATGCATATAATTCTACTCTGCTAATACATAAAAGAACACACACTGGAGAGAAACCTTATGAGTGTAACCAATGTGGTAAAGCCTTTGCATGTAACAGTAAGCTCCTAATACATAAACGAACACACACTGGAGAGAAACCTTATGAGTGTAACCAATGTGGTAAAGCCTTTGCATGTAACAGTGATCTTCTAAGACATAAAAGGACACATACTGGAGAGAAACCTTATGAATGTAACCAATGTGGTGAAACCTTTACACGTAATAGTTTTCTCCTAAGACATAAAAGAACTCACGCTGGAGAGAAAACTCATGAATGTACCCAATGTGGCAAAGTCTTTAGACATAACAGTCATCTCCTAAGACATACAAGAACTCACACTGAAGAGAAACCTTATGAATGTAACCAATGTGGTAAAGCCTTTGTATTTTACAGTAATCTCCTAAGACATAAAAGAACTCATACTGGAGAAAAACCTTATAAATGTAACCAATGTGGTAAAGTCTATGCGTATAATTCTACTCTGCTAATACATAAAAGAACACACACTGGAGAGAAACCTTATGAAGGTAGCCAATGTAGTAAAGCCTTTGCACATAAGGGTGATCACCTAAGACATAAAAGGACACTCAGTAGAGAGAAAACTTATGAATGTAACCAATGTGGTAAAGCTTTTACATGTAACAGTCATCTCCGAAGACATAAAAGAACACACACTGGTGAAAAGCCTCATGAATGTAAGCAGTGTGGTAAAGTCTTTGCATGTAACAGTCATCTCCTAATACACAAAAGAACTCACGCTGGAGAGAAAACTCATGAATGTACCCAATGTGGTAAAGCCTTTGCAAGTAACAGTAATCTCCAAAGCCATAAAAGGACACACACCGGAGCAAAACCTTATGAGTGTAACCAATGTGGTGAAGCATTTGCATACAATAGTGATCTCCTAAGACATAAAAGAAAACACACGCCTCATTAATGTAACCTATGTGGTAAAGCCTTTGCACAGAACTGTCATCTCGTACTACACAAAAGAACACACTCTGGAGAGAAGCCTTACAAATGTACCCAATGTGATGATGTCTATGCATTTCGGAATAGTCTCTGAAAATATAAAAGAACACACCCTGGAGAAAAATCTTGTGAATGTAATCAATGTGGTATGACCTTTGTACAACACAGTCATCTCCTAATACATAAAAATGCATACTGCAGAAAATCCTTATAAATGTAATGTCATAAAGGCTTGTAACAGTCATCTCCTAGGACAAGAAAACATACTGGAGTGAAACTCTGAATGTAACCAGTGTGACAAAGCCTTTGCATGGTATAATAATCTACAAATACATAAAAGAACACACACTGGAAAGAAACTTTATGAATGTAGCCAATGTGGAAAAACCTTTACATGTAATAGTCATCTTTGAAGACACAAAGAACACATACTGAAGAGAAGCCTTATGAATGTAACCAATATGGTAAAATTTTTGCTCTTCAGAATCATTTTCAAAGCCGTGAAAGAATTCAAACTGGACAGAAAAACTCTGACTGTATTTAACATGGTGAAGCTATCCACATTTGTATAATCATCATCATAAACGAATTCATACTGGAGAGGAACCTTATGACTGTGTTAAAATGTGAGGTCGTTGCACATATCTATATTCTTCATCCTCAGAAAATTTCTGGAGAGAAATTCTGTGACTGTAAGCAATGTGATAAGGCCTTTGTATTCTTCATCCACTGAATCCAATACAAGTCAAACACTACTGGTTTATTAAGTCCCCATAACATTCTTGGGAGCTGAACTGTGACCCCTACCCACCTATTTGAGCCAGATACAGAGCTTCTGTTCTTGAAAATCATAAACATATGTGCCAGTTTACACCTAATTTTTTTTAATCATGATTTAGGGATATGTGGTTTGCTTACGTCACTGAGGAAGTCACCTGAGGCAAAATGTAGGTTTTTACAATCCTATCAATCAAAATCATTTGTTCTTTTATGGTTAGGAAAAGGTATTTTGTTTTAGGGAAGAGAAGCTATGGTTTGGGCCAGTCATTATGTTAGGAGACCATAAACCATAATATGGAGCAATCATGTTTTGGGGAACAAAAGATGAATGTTGAAAGCTGATCAGCTATTGGGAAGTCTGCAGCTTTCTGAGGGACTATGAACTTAAACTTAGGTTCACCCTATAATTCAATATAAGCTAGTATCTAAAAGGCAATGCTGATGACAAATTTACATGTTCCAATATGCACATTAGTTTTGCATATTTTGCATATCACAGTCATCTTTAAGTATATAAAAGAACAGATAGAAACCTTACACATGTAATCAATGTGATAAAGCTGTTAACACAGTTATCTCCAGATACATAGAAAAATGCATACTACAGTGAAACCCTATGAATAAGCAATGTGGTAAAGCCTTTTCATGTAGTTGTCTTTGAAATAATGAGAAAAATTCATGGTGCAGAGAAACCCTATGAATGTAGTCAATATTGTGCTTCGTGGTACCTTTATAAAAGATTAAAAGCTTTAATGTTTGAGCAAACTGTTAAAACCTTTGCATATCACAGTAATCTTGAGAAGCTGAAAGAACTCATTCTGAAGGAAATCTGTTAGGATAAAAGATTTGTTAAGATCTTTCACCAACCAACTTGCATTTGGTTACAGGAGATTTGGAGGTAAATTCTAACAAGTGTCAACAATGTATTCACACATTATGACATCCATCCTTATTTTGTTTACAATTGAAAGTTCATATGATAAAAGACCTATGAATTTAAGCAATAAGATAGCCATTTTAGCTTTCAGAATTCTCTTCTATTATAGGAAGTAAATCATTCTGCTATAAAATTTATGTATGTGTGTTAGGCCTTTTCTGTGAAAAAAACAATGAATGTCTAAGGCAACATTCAAATGGATTTAATTTGCCTTATAATTCTAGAGGGATATGGGATCACTATAAAATGGGCATCACAAGTGTCACACCTGTCAGCTAAAATAAGAACTGGGAACTCACATCCTCAACTTGCAGCATGAAGCAGAGAGTGGGAACTACAAATGGTATGAAGGTGAAAACGATCAAGCCCATTTCAAGTAACATACTTCCTTCAGGAGGACTACATTTCCTAAACATTCCCAAATGTTAGCACCAACTGAAAAGGATTCATTTCTCTGACTTCAAGCCTACATGTTTGATTTCTGTTACATGCAGGAATTCATGATGAAGGAAACCTCTGTATATAAGCCTGTATTTTCCTCAACAAGAATGAATGCTTACACAAGTAAAGCATTCACAGTAAACATATTTTTAAAAATTTGTGTTGATTTCCATTATGTGATATCAGTGTGTATGTTCTTGTCCATTTTTGTTTCCATGATGATCAGACCATTTGATCTTCTTGTAGCAGGAATTAGTAGTTTTCAAAAACTTGACCTAGGTCCTGAGAATGAACTTGTCTTAACTGCACAGCCATGTCTCTGGGACTATCAATATCTTAAGTACTTTATATTTCATCTTGATGTTAAGAAGTAGAAAAGGATTCATAGAGAGAGTAACCCTAATTATATAAAACTTTTGATGACTTTGGACATAATGTATTGATTTTCAAGAAAATAAACTTTTTTTTAATGTTTTCAGCATAGTCTTGGAGGAAGTAAAATATTTACCATGTTCACTTAAATGTAATGGAGGAGATCACAAATTGTGGTTGTGGTCTATATTTTGAAACATTGGAGTAGGTATTGAAGTTTGCTGAATGTGGAGCAAATTCACTGACAGAAGTTTATTAGGTCATTCAGATAATTTTTTCTGTGGCTGCTGTTCATCTACTTCATTTCCACTTGGGGATAGGTATTTTTCTGCTTCAATGTATAGAATGGTATCCCCATCATCTATGTGATCAATTTCTTATTTTTATCTGGCGGTGTGTGATCATAATTGTCAAGGAAGGGTCTCCAAGAAAGCATGGTGCTTTTGTTTTTAATATTTTCACAAAATTCTTTAAGATGTTTGTTTTCAAACCAAGGCTACACTTGAAATATTCATTCTCATATGCCCACCCTTCTGAGTACAAGTGATTGGTAGGAAGATGTTCCTCCAATGTTTTCTGGTTGGCAACATATTTTTACTAACATTAATGTTAAAATGCTTAATTGTATGTATGTGTGTATTGTCTGAAGTTCCGTGCTTTTTCATGTTCACGTTATTTACTATATATGACATCATGTTGAAGGTCTGCCTTCCAGTGGAATTATCTAGAGGTTCTAGCTAATGTAACAATAATGAGATATATTTCAAGAAAGTATCTTGTATATATGTAATGTGATTGTGTGTTCTTAGGCCATGACAGATACGTGAAGACTTGATGACACTTTTGGGGTTATATTTTGACCATTCTTATGTGATGGCCAAGGTCTGTTGCCAGTTTTGCATGCCACAAACATTCCCCACTGAGCTCAATGATACTCAGATAAACTTAGCTGAAACATTACGTCAGTAAAATATTGTCTTCTATTTAGATTATAAACATTGTCATCTAAGGATGAAAGAAAATGAAATGATTTGAATAATAAACACTGTTTAGCCTTGCCTTGTCCCTGATTTCAATGGGATTGCTTTAAGTTTTTTCCATTTAGTTTGATGTTGGCTATAGGCTTGCTGTATATCGCCTTTCCTATGTTTAGGTATGTGCCTTGTATCCCTGAACTCTCCAATACTTTAAACATGAATGGATGTTGGATTTTGTCAAATGTTTTTTCATCGTCTAAGGAGATGATCTTTTTTTCTTTCAGTTTGTTAATATGGTGGATCACATTGATGGATTTCCGTATATTGAACCACCCCTGCATACCTGGGATGAAGCCTACTTGGCCATGGTTGATGGTATCTTTGATGTGTTCTTGGTTTTGGTTTGCAAGTATTTTGTTGAGTTTTTTGCATCAATATTCATAAAGGAGATTGGCCTGAAATTCTCTTTCTTTGTTGGGTCTTTGTGAGGTTTAGGTACCTAAACTCTTTGGCTTCATAGAATGAGTTTGGCAGTGTTTCTTCTATTTCTATTTTGTGGAATAGTTTGAAGAGAATTGGAGTTAGCTCTTCTTTGAAGGTCTGGTAGAATTCTGCGCTGAAACCATCTGGCCCTGGGCTTTTTTTTTTGTTTTTTTTGTTTTTTTTTTTTTTTGTGGATGGGAGACTTGATGACCGCTTCTATTTTCTTAGGGGAGATAGAACTATTTAATTGATTTACCTGGTCTTGATTCAGCTTTGGTAAGTGGAATCAATCAAAAAAAAAAAACTGTCCATTTCATTTAGATTTTCAAATTCTGTGGTGTATGGACTTTTGTTTGGATTTCCTCAGTGTTTGTCATTATGTCCCCCTTTTCATTTCGGATTTTGTTCATTTGGATAGTGTCTCTCTGCCTTTTAGTTAGTTTGGCTAAGGTTTTACCTATCTTGTAGATTTTCTCAAAGAACCAGCTTTTGGTTTCATTGATTCTTTGCATTGTTTTGTTTCTAATTTATTGATTTCAGCCCTGAGTGATTATTTTCAGCCATCTTCTCCTCTTTGATGTGTCTTCTTTTTTTCCTAGGGCTTTTAGGTGAGCCATTAAGTTGCTTGAATGAGGTGTTTCAAATTTCTTCTTGAAGGCACTTAGTGCTATGAACTTTCCTCTTAGTACTGCTTTCATCATGTCCCATGAGTTTGGGTATGTTGTGCCTTCATTTTCATTGAACTCTAGGAAGACTTTAATTTCTTTATTTCTTCCCTGACCCAGCTGTCATTGAGTAGCGAGTTATTCAGTTTCCATGTATGTGTAGGCTTTTTGCTATTTCTGTTGTTGTTGAGGTCCAGCTTTAGTCCATGGTGATCAGATAGGATACAAGGGATTATTTCAGTCTTCTTTTGCTCAAGTATACAACAAGGACATTTGTTCAACCATGTTTGTAGCAGCTTTATTTGTAATAGCCAGAAGCTGGAAATGGCCCAGATGCCCCTCAATTGAGGAATGGATACAGAAATTGTGGTACATCTACACAATGGAATATTACTCAGCAATAAAAAACAAGGAAATCATGAAATTTTCAGGTAAATGGTAGGAACTAGAAAAGATCATCCTGAGTGAAGTATTCCAGAAGCAAAAAGACATACAGGGTATGTACTCATTAGTGGATATTAGACATATAATATAAGATAAACATACTAAAATCTGTACACCTAAGGAAGCTAAACAAGAATGAGGACTCTGGCTAAGATGCTCAATCCACATTCAGAAGGGAAAAGAGGATGGACATTGGAGGAGGAAGAAAACAAGGAACAGGACAGGAGCCTACCACAGAGGGCCTCTGAAATGCTCTACTCTGCAGGGTATCGAGGCAGATGCTGAGACTCAGCCAAACTTTGGGCAGAGTGTGAGGAATCTTATGAAAGAAGTGGGAGATAGTAAGACCTAGAGAGGACAGGAGCTCCACAAGGAGAGCAACATATCCAAAAATTCTGGGCACAGGGCTCTTCTCTGAGACTGATAATCCAACCAAGGACCACTCATGGAGATGGCCTGGAACCCCTGCAGAGATAGCCTATGGCAGTTCAGTGTCCAAGTGAGTTCCATAGTAATGGGGACAGGGGCTGTCTTTGACAGGAACTGCTTTTCCTGCTCTTTGATCACTTTCCCCTGAGGTGAGAACGGAGTTACCAGGCCACAGAGGAAGACAATGCAGCTACTCTTGATGAGACCTGATAGACTAGGATCAGAGGGAAGGAGGACTTCCCTATTAGTGGACTGGGGGAAGAGCACAGGTAGGAAAGAGGGAGGGAGGGAGGGTGGAAATGGGAGAGGAGGAGGGAGGGAGCTATGGGGGGGATACAAAGTGAATAATTAATGAATTTTAAAACTTTACAAATGAAAATACTTGACTACTTTCGTGTTTTAGAATGTGTTAGTTCATTGTTAGGAGTAAAGAGTTGTTCATAACACTGTCTCAGATATACAAGTGAATGTCAGAGAATTATCTCAGTGGAGAAGTTGGTTCTGGTAACGCATGTTTTGAGCAATGTCTGGGTAACTCATTTCTCCCATAAAATTTTCTAATACTGGGCTGGAGAGATGGCTTAGAGGTTAAGAGCACTGACTGTTCATACAAAAGTCCTGAGTTCAATTCCCAGCAACCACATGGTGGCTCACAACCATCTATAATAAGATCTGGTGCTCTTTTCTGGTGTGCAGGTGTACATGCAGGCAAAATAATGTATACATAATAAATAAATCTTTTAATAATATTTCTATACTTGGGCTGTTGTGTATGCAAACTTACATATACACACACTAGCAAATACATAAATAATATTTAAACACAAATAAGGGCTGGTGTGGTCACTGACCAAAGGACTCTTTGGGTTTCCAGTTTAGAACTCAAATAGGGGAAGTAGATATTAAACAGCAATAAGTTGTCCTCTCACTGGCACATACACACCATGGCATAGGTGTATACACACAAACATTTTTAAATGGATGAAATTAACAAAGCAAAGAATTCATTTATGGATATCAGAAATAATTTTGAATTATAAATGTAGAATTTGAAGAATTATTACTGCTTATTAAAAGAATGAGTCCTTTGTACATCTTATTTTATCCTTTCCTTCCTTGATTCCAGGATTGGTCACTTGAAAAACATATCTTAGTTGAAGCTCAGAAGTATATCCTGGTCATCCTAGACCTGGGAGTCAGTGGCACATCACTCTCTTTGAGGTTGAGTCCAGCTTGGTCCAAAGAGTGAATTCTTTTGATTGTTTGTTTCTTTTGGAGAGAGAATTTGCAAGTGTATCTTTGGCTGTCCTAGACTCACTTTGTAGACCAGACTGGTCTTAAATTCACAGAGATCTGCCTGCCTCTTGCTCCCTGAGTGCTCTCATATCAAATGGCTCAAAACTATCTCTGCTTCTAAGTCAAGGATGTAGTCTTCTGGCCTCCTAGAGGACAAGACAATGAAAATGGTGAAAAAGGCACATGCACATATGATTCCCTAATGTAAAACATTTTCTTCACATATGTTTTTTCTTTAAAAATTAAAAGTGATTTAATTTAGGTGCGTAAGTTATTCCCATCTGTATACCGTGTAGATGCTTGGTATCAGTGTAGGCCAGAGAGAATGTCTGTTCACCCATGATTGGAATTACAGTTGTGAAGTATCTCTTGCATAGGCCATGTGGTTGTGCAGCCAGTGCTCATAGGTGCTGAACCATCTATTCAGCCTTAAGAATATATCTTTGGTGCTGTGGTGTGTTTCTTGTATGCAGCAGAAATGTGGATCTTTTATTCATATCCATTCTGTTAACCTGTGCCTTTTTATTAGGGACTTGATGCCTCTGGTGGTGACAGATATTAATGAGGTGAAAGCTTCACTGGAAAAGGTAACTGTAAGACCTGGTGTGAACCTCATTTCCTCCCACAGTGAGACCACGGACGTGCCTGGCCTAGACAGGCCTTGAGCTTGAACTTTCCTACTCCCTTGAGCTCTCTAAGTGGTTCTAGGGATAAATGGTCTCAGGGTTCCTCTGCCCTTTGTCCAGAAGCTGAGAGCCAGTTCCCAAACCACCACTGGATAAAAATCAATGCTCAGTGCTTTATGAGAACATGAAAATATTATAAAAGAAATTAAGTAATAAACACTCATAAAAATGAGTTTATGTGGTGGTTTGTGCTACATAACCCTAAATTCAGATTAGTTCTGTTTGTTTTTAGTCTTGATTATCCTGGAACTCACTCAGTGGACCAGACTAGCCCCAAACTCACATAGAATCCTCAAGCCTCTGCCTCCAGAGTGCTGGGATTAAATATAAGAACCACCCACCATCCAGATAATTCTACTATTTAGGTAAGAATATGACTGTGTTAATTTTATTCAACTGTTATTAATGTTTTAATTATTTTATTTTGAATTAGGTGTTCGTATAAGCGGAGGAGGACAGCCAACATTGTCCTATATACTTACAAGTTAATTTGTGCATACATGTATGGATACACGTAAATACACAAACACACAGATTATATTTCTGTATGTTTGCTCAGTTTCATTAATGAAATAGTACTTTTAAAAACATGTTTAAACATTATGATGCATATGCCTGTAATATCAACATTTGAGATAGGAAGAGAATAAGGAGTTCAGAAATCTTTAACTTTGTACCAAGTTAGATGCTCATTTGCCTCTAATAAGATAGAAAGCATTTATAACTTGATTTTTAAAGATTTATTTTTAGGTTTATTTTATTTTTAATTAAGTATATTTGTAGGGGACTGTGTGGAATATTGTGCCCAGTGATTGCAGGTATCCCTGGAGGCCAGGACAGACTTTCAAACTCCCTGAAGGTGAAGTTAAAGGAGACCGTAATCTGACTGATGTACACAGTAGGTACTGAACTTTGTTACTGTAGAGCAATGGCTGATTGCTCAGTTAAGAGCACTTGTTGCTTTCGAGGACATGAGTTTGAATGTGAAAAGCTTAAGAGGTCTGCCAACAAAAGATCTCCATTTTTAGTTGTATTACATGCTAATTGCAGGCTGAATGTCTTTTCTCTGGTTGGAAGTACCCTGCTGTTTCAGGTTGCAGCCCTCCCAGTCTAGATAGCCATTCTGAGCTGGACATTAAGGTGCAGGACTCCCTCTCCCCACCAGAGCCTCCTGATCTGTGCCTGATTTTATCTGGAGAGTGTCTTTAGATATAGATGCCACCCACCACTTTGATAGATGGCATTGAACACAGATCCTAGCTAACTCTCTCCACCCTTCACCTATATAATTAAGTACTGTGTTCTTGTTCATATGATAGGAGTGTGCTGCTTCAAGCAAATCAAGCATCCTTAAAGTGCCTAATTTAAAAAAAAAAAAAAACTATGTACACCTATCCTTGGAGCATCCCACTCCCAAAGGATATGTAGTCATGGGATATATATAGCCAATATATTTTCTGGAATTAAAGTTAAACTTGCTCTCTGCAGGGGTTCCCAGGATGGCTGATCTCTGTCATGCTTTCAGGCCTTCCATGCTTTATACCCAATCTTCTCCCCCTCCTGCCTTCCTGGGTTGTAGAGAAACAGCCCCTAAGGAAGGAGAACCACTTTATCTCTGTAATGCTTGGGATCAAAAGTTTCACACATCATAGCATCTCATATTTCAAATGTTTCTGGATATGAGCTGCCCAATCAACCAGTACCTTGGGACTCTGTAAAATCAGTTTACACCTACTGTCAATTAACAGTAAGGTTGCAGGCAAGCTTGAGCTTATGGAATCTTCTGAGCCAAGCACAATGGGCCATGACGAAGAAATAAGAGAAGTTTGAGACCAGCCTGGGTAACTGCCCACCTTCACAGAAAATAAAAGAGATATAAAGAAAGAAAAATAGAACCTTCATCCTTGCCACCTTTCTTTTTTGTGGGCTCAATTGATAATCATTACCCAATGGAGACCATGCTGCTCTCTGAAGGTTGTTTCTATAAATGTAGGTTTCAAACCTGGGACAAATAGCAGAGGTGCCTATTTAACATATCAAAACAGACTTAGCTGCCAGTTTTCTCCCATCAATCCCTCAGTCTTCCCAAAGTGTTACATAGTTCTCTTGGATGGCAAACTCCACCCACTACACTGACTTCTTCCCAGGGTCTGGGCTAACCTCCACTCCCCATATAAGCTTGTTTACCAAGGTCAGGTATGGTGATTTTGCTAATGGCTGTAATGTAAAAAATATTAGAGAACCATGTGAAGTTAAGAAAAGTACACTCTTAATAGTAAAGCCCGGGACTCTTTAAGGTCGATGAGCAGAAACCACAGCCCAAGGAAGCACTTGCTGACTGGACACTCTCCAGCTGGGCCTGTAACTGAGACAGCAATTGATTTTCCTTGTTTTTGCCCTCAGCTTCTTGAGATGACTTAATAAAAGTTATTAATGAGCAGATCCATGCTTTAAAGATCCATGTTTTAAAGTCGAGGTGGTTTATATTTGTGATCCTTTTAAGACTTTTATAAGATTATTTTTTAATATAATTGCATCTTGATTACCCCAAATTGCACTTGCCAGTAAAGAAAAGCTGGCTGAGAAGTTAGGTTGCTTGTTCATGTTGTTAATTTACCACAAGTTGGTTAATTACAAGTGTATGTATATGGGGTTTGGGGAATAACTTGGTTTTTTTTTCACCCATAATACGTAAAACATTTGATCGTGTTAAAGTATTGGGGAATATGTATGGTTTTTTCATTCACTTAAAGAAAAGCAGAGTGTAACCACATTGTGTGTTTAGTGCTGTTTGAAAGATCTTGCTGGGATAAGCTGTGGAAAAAGAGTAAAAGTGTGGTCTGAACTGGCACTCTGGGTCTTGTTCCATCCACCAAGTTGTAAGATGGTTTGAAAGTTGCTCTCTGGAGTTTGTTCCATCCACCCAGTAGGTTAATGTGGTCTATGTATGTATGTATGTATGTATGTATGCACTCATGAATGTATGTATGTATATATGTAAGTATGTGATTGTATAAAGTAAAAGAAGCCTGTAAGAGAAGCTAAATGAAGAAAAGCTTTTTGGAACCTACCTGCTGGAGTGTCTTACCTCTTTAAGAATAAGTGTGTGTGTGTGTGTATGAGTCTATGGGCTACATCTGAGCAGGAGTTTTAGGTCCTCTCCATGTGTTGTGGTATCAGTCTTTGCAGGGGCCTCAGGGCGCAGTTGTTTTGTTTTGGTTTGTTTTTGTGTTGTTTTTTTGTTTGTTTGGCTTTGTTAGTCTCCTTTTGGAGCTCCTGTCCCCTCCAGGTCTTTCTATCTCCCACTACTTTCATAAAATTCTGTTCTCTCTCCCCAAATTTTGGGTATGATTCTCAGCCTCTGCTTCAATGCCTCAATCAGTGGAGTTGTTCAGAGGCTGTCTGTGGACGGCTCCTGTCCTGTTCACTGTCTTCTCCTGCTTCCTATGTCAACCGTGTTTTCCCTTCTGAATGAGGATTGACCATCTTCCGTAGGGTCTTCCCTGCTGTCCAGCTTCTCTAGAAGTATAGATCTCAGTATATTTATCCTCTACTATATGTCTAATAACCACTTATGAGTGTATACCATATGTGTCTTTTTGCTTCTGGTTATGTCACTCAAGATGATCTTTTCTAGTTCCCACCATTTGCCTGCCAGAGAACACCTTCAGCTGATAAAAACATTCAGCAAACTAGCTGAGTACAAAATTAGCTCAAAAAAATCAGTAGCCCTCCTGTATACAAAAGGTAAAAGTGCTGAGTAATAAATTAGGGAAACAACACCCTTTATATTAGCCACAAATATAAAGTATCTTGGTGTGACCCTAACCAAGTAATTGAAAGAGCTGTATGGAAAAAAAAAATTCCAATTGTATCTCAAAGCTCCTCAGTCCCTTTAACCTGCCTCCCTTTCATCGCTTTAACCTGCCTGCCTGGTAGGAATAAGGATATTCTAAAGACATATTTATATCTCCCCCTTAGGCAAACATTTAGTGAAACCATGGACTCCATGAAATTTTAATTACTCCTCAAATCTCTTTCTGTGAAAAGGCTGACTCCTCCAGATGAGAAATTCTCTGCTAGATAAACATTAACTCAATGTCTGAATACCTTGCAGGAGATAAATGTGCTGAGAAAGAAAGAGGGATTTAAGGATGGCAAAAATTTATTATATGGCTTGGTTAGATTACTTATTTGTGTGTTCCTTGCCTTCTGTCTAAAACTTAAAATTTCAAGGATGAATTAGTTACCTTATAACTTCATCACTGGTTAAAATTACTGAATAAATATGTTGATTTTTTTCCATTAAAAATTGCTTTTGTCATTGTTTTCTTTTTTTATTTTAACAGTACCACATTGGGATGTCCCACTATATATCTCTGGTATTCCTGGAACTCAATATATATATATCCCAGATCTACCCTCCTCTGCAGAGTGCCAGCATTATAAATAGACATGTCACAGCTTGATAATTCAGTTCTTTTTATTGTCTTATTGATGCTGAGCAGCTGATTAGGGACATGGGCTCTGGTCCTAACTCCAGTAACAGAAGAGAGCTCCCAATAATTGCAATCCTCCTGGTTAAGTTCCACTGTCTTCCGTCTATGAACAATATTATTTTCCTCTATCAGTGAGTGTTATAACTCATCTAAAATCTAGGGCAGTGTTCTATCCTTATTCTACAGAGAGAGAAACCCAGGCTCACACAGATGAGCAGTTTTGTAATATAAAGTGTAGCTGATCATCTTATTCATACCATCATTCTATTACATCAGTAAATGAAGTTGAAGTCACCCCAGCAAGGTATGATGACACAGGCCTGTAATTGTGGTGCTTAGAAAGAGGCAGGAATTTCAAGGTTTCAAAGTCACCCAAGGAGACAATGGTCAGTGGTACTGAACAAACAGAACAAAGACAGGTGGTAATTGGTCCAGGCCAATATCGTCAGTCTTCCCTGAAGCTCCAGAATTTCAGAGCCATGGCACCAACAATGGTTTGTTAAGGTATTTAATTGTGTTTGCTAAAGTTTCTTGTCCAAGGCAGCTTAGGTCACTTCAGGGTCAGACTCCTGTTAGTCACTAATGAATGGAACTCTCCATATGGGGCAATTACCCTCAGTCAGGGATGAACTCCCTAATCACATATCCCATGGAAAGTCTTCAGCCCTGAAACCATATGCACAGAACCAACAGAAATGGACTCAGCAGGTTTAGTTCATACATTTGTAAATACTTGCTCACATAATTAAAAGGAAAAAATGGAAAACTGATGTAAAAATTATCAAAAAATACAAATCAAAGATATCATCCACGATGACCAAATAGGCTTCATCCCAGATATGTAGGGTTGGTTCAATATACAGAAATCCATCAATGTAATCCACCATATACACAAACTAAGAAAAAAAGACCACATGATAATCTCCTTAGATGCTGAAAAAGCATTTGAAAAAATCCAACATTCATTTATGTTTAATGTCATACAGAGATCACGGACACAAGGCACTTACCTAAACATAGTAAAGAGAATATACAGCAAGCGTGTAGCCAACATCACACTAACTGGAGAGAAACTTAAATCAATCCCACTAAAATCAGGGACAAGGCAAGGCTGCCCACTGTCTCCATACCTCTTTAACATAGTACTTGAAGTCCTTGGTAGAGAAATAAGACAATTAAACGAGATCAAGGACATTCACTTTGGAAATGATACTACCATATCATTTGTGAATGATATGATAGTATACATGAGTGACCCCAAAAATTCTACCAAGGAACTCCTACAGCTAATAAACACCTTCAGCCAAGAGGCTGGATACAAAATCAACTCAACAAATATCAGTAGCCCTCCTGTATACAAAAGACAAATGGGCTAAGAAAGAAATTAGGAAAACAACATCCTTCACAATAGCCACAAAGTATATAAAGTACCTTGGTGTAACAAGTCAAAGACTTGTATGAAAAAAATTTTCAGTCTCTAAAGAAAGAAATAGAAGACGATATCAGAAGATGGAAAGATCTCCCATGTTCATGGCTTGGCAGGATTAATCTAGTAAAAATGGCCATTTTTCCAAAAGCAATCTACATATTCAATGCAATTCCCATCAAGTTACCAACACAAATATTTACAGACCTTGAAAGAAAAGTTCTCAACTTCATATAAAATAACAAGAAACCCAGAACAGCTAAAACAATCCTCTACAATAAAAAGATCTTCTGGAGATATCTCCATCCCTGATCTCAAGCTGTACTATAGAGCGACAATAATAAAAAACTGCATGGTACTGGCATAGAAACAGGATGGTAGATCAACGTAATTGAACAGAAGACACAGAAATAAATCCACACACATTTTGGACACCTGATTTTTGATGAAGATGCCAAAACCATACAATGGAAAAAGATAGCATCTTCAACAAATGGTGCTGGTCTAACTGGATGTATACATGTGGAAAAATGCAAATAGATCCAAACATATCACCCTGAACAAAACTAAAATCCAAGTGGATCACAGACCTCAATATAAAAACACTAAACCTGTTAGAAGAAAAATTCAGAAAGAGTCTTGAACTCCTTGGCATAGGAGACAACTTCCTGAACAGAACAACAGCAGCACAGGCTCTAAGATCAACAATCAAAAAAATGGGACCTCCTGAAACTGAAAAGCTTCTGTAAAGCAAAGGACACTGTCGTCAGAACAAAACAACAGACTACAGACTGGAAAGGATCTTCACCAACTCTATAACTGACAGAGGGCTAATATTCAGAATATATAAAGAACTTAAGAAGTTAAACAGAACAAATCAAGTAACCCAGTTAAAAGTGGGGAACAGAGGTAAAACAGAGAATTCTCAATAGAGGGACATCGAATAGCAGAGAAAAACACAGAAATGTTCAATGTCCTTAGTCACCAGGGAAATGCAAATCAAAATGACACTCAGTGGCTGGCTCTTTGATCACCTCCCCCTGAGTGGGGAGCTGCCTTACCAGGCCACAGAGGAAGACAATGCAGCCATTCCTGATGAGAACTGATAGCCTAGAGTCAGATGGAAGGGGAAGAGGTCCTCCCTTACCAGTGGACTTGGAGAGAGGCATGGGAGGAGATGAGGGAGGGAGGATGAGATCGGGAGGGAATGAGGAAGAGGGCTACAGCTGGGATAAAAAGTGAATAAACTGTAATTAATATAAAAAAATACTAATTAAAAAAAGAAAAGAGAGATTAACTATGGACTGAAAGGGGATCTGAGAAGGAATGACATGAAAGATGGACAGATTAAATAGACACCTGGGCCATTCACTTATATTAGGCCTGCACTGGTCAGACACTAAGTCACCATTTTAAAGATTGGGAGCTTAGAGAAGAAAAAAATATTGAGGGTTTTCTCCAGGGTTGAGAGAAAAATGTATGCATTTCGTTGTCTCTATAATATATAAAAGAACTCTCTCCTGCACCTTTCATTTTTCTCAGAATTTATGAAATGGATCTTCAGAAATATTACTCAATGACAACCAGAAAATTTACCCCCCAAACTGAGTAGACTGTTTTATTGATGTTTGTCCTAAAATCCACTTACATACTTATGAAAATACCCCTTAAAATATGTACTTGATGAGGTCACGACCAATTTTATACTTTTCAGAATAATATGAAGGCTATGATCATGGCCTCTGGCGATTATATGGGATATGGTCCCAGAAAACACCTCCATGCTCATATGTGACAATGCAAATATATATATATATACACATATATACATATATATACATACATATATATACATATATGTATATATATATATATGGCTTCAATCACAGTAGTCCTTAGCATCTACAAGATCACCAAGCAGGACCTACTTGGTACCAGCAGTTCCCCTGATGAGCTTAGGGATAATATCTGCTTCTCATCTCTTTACACTAATTTAGAAGTTAATGAGTTCAGAGGCTTACATATAATGGTTCCCTTTGAGCAACCAATATAATCAGTGATTTTATCTTTCATATTTTAAATAGTTTTTGAGAAAAATTTTAGTGTAGTCCACAAACTTCCAATACTCATAAGTCAGGTTCAACATAAATATAATTGCTGACATGTGCTACCACACCTCTCTCCTTTTCATGATTGTTGCTGTTCTTTCCTCAATTCAAACAGCAGAATCACACTTTAAATAATTCATTTTTTAAAATATGACTAAAACATTTGTGATAACAAAGTGAAAATGTGTACAGAAGAAAGTCCACTAAGCTTCAATCCTATTTCAAAAAGTCTGTGCTGCTGTGAAATTTTGAGATTAAGAGAAGTATCCCTCCCATAGGAAGAACAGATGAATTGGCTACCTAATATCAAATGGACAGTCCTGAAAACATATATACAATTAACATTGTACTGACTGAGCTGGTTATATTTATGTTGTTAGGAATATATACATAATATATATCCATATATATAAATGTACCTTAATATACATATATTTGTGTAACAACAATTAATTCAAAAAGAAGCTATGATTTTAAAAGAGACCAAGTAAGAGAATATGGGAGGATGTGTAATAAGAAATAAAATGGGGAAATAATAAGGTAACTATAAAGCAAAACATAAATCAAAAACTTTTATTTTCGTACAGTAAAGCCTAATCAAAGTATAGCCTCTAATAGTACAGCAGCCATGAGGGACATATTCACAGGTTATTAGACACAACCAAAACAGAACTGAAAAAGGAGAGATGTTGTTTTTTTTCTTGTTCTGTCTGAGTTTTATGGAACCCTGGCACAGCAAGGTTCGGTATAATCCATCGGTGGTGAACTCCTCACAGGCTTCCATGTGGGTAAATATGGATTCTCCTGGGATAGGTCTCGACCTAACAGAACAGGTATTCAGTGGATACTTACAAGACTGATGTCAATACTACATTTCAAAGGGTGCATAGTTTTAAAACACAGCCTCAATTCCCAAAGCAGGAATCTGTTAAGTTAAAAGAATATTTAAAATGTAATAGAAAGGAAGAGGTCACTTAGGAAGGGAAGTATTGGGAATAGATTGGAGAAATAGGCTTTTTTTTTCCAGAAGTGATCAACTTGAGAGTCATGAGAAGACTCAAGTTTGAAGAAGTGTAGCTGATAGGATATACATCAGTGGTTAACACTTTAATATAATTACTCATGTTGTATAGGATACAACCATAAAATTATTTTATGGTTATTATGGTTTATTATTATAAAATTATTTCATTGCTACTTTATAACTGTAATTTTGTTGCTGTTATAAATTCTAATGTAAGTCTCTGATAGGAAGATATCTAATATGCCATCTCCAAAGGGTTCAAGACCAACAAGTTGAGAACCACTTGTCCAGAGTGAGGAAGGGGGTAAATGAAGTAATTGTATTGCAACTAAAATTATTTTTTTAATTTGAGTAATAAAGACTATCCATTATTAATGAAGTTTGCCAATATTATTCATGAATTAAAAATAAAAGCAAGAAGCACATTGCAAAGAATCATACTGGAGAGAAAAAGAAATACTCAAGTACTAGACTGATTCACAAAAAAAGACAGATTGATTGCCGGGAACCAAAGCCATTTAGTGGAGCCAAAGCCAATTAGTTAGCCAAAGCCACTTAGTGGAGCCAAAGCCACTTAGTGGAGCCAAAGCCAATTAGTGGAAAAGTTAACAACAGCTTCACTAGGACCCTAGGTCATGGGTGATAGATTTATGTGAGAACATCTGCTCATTAGTCTTGGAGCATCCTTGAAATATCTTAAGGAAACATTCTTAAGGTATCTTGCAGGAGGGATCTCAAACCATAAAACCCTTTTGCTATCTTCCACAGCAGGATATTAGCCTTCCCCCTTTCCTGCCTTCTCCCTATATAGCTGTGTAAAAATTTCAAATAAATGAGGCCTTGATCAGACAAACAGACTTGGCTTCATTCTTCATGTCTCTTTGTCCTACCCCATTCTTTTCACCCCCTCTTTAAGACCCCATTGAACTCCCGCAGGTCAGAATAATTGATGCCAAACATTAAATGAAGGCCATAGTAAGTGACCCCTAAAATTTGGCCATTGGAGTAGCAACATGGATGTTATTGTTCAGCTTAATGTAATAATATGTGTGCAAGAGTTGATATACTTGGTGTAAAACATGGTGAAATGTATATTTATCCCCATTTATTAATTCCAAATGCTTTTAACCTATCAAAGTTCCACCTGAAAAAGGCAGCATGGAGATGTCATTAACACTGTGAACCTTAGAACCAATCATAGGTTTTTAAAGGGCATGTGCTTTATTGAGATAGTCAGAAAACTTCATGCACAAAAAAGTCAGACAGCACTGATGCCTACAGAGGAGGATACTTGCTTATTAGTATATAGTAAATGCTAAGCTAAAGACACATAGAATTGTAACTGAAACAACCTGCAAGATACTCGGTAAATCTCATGATTAAATATGTAGTATACCTTGGACACATGATAACCATAAACAGATCATGTAAAATTAGAATGCCTATTTCTTTAAATGATTGAATTTTGATAGTAAACCGTACCTTCTGTAAATTGCGTAGTTTAACATGTTTAATTTTACAGTATTAAATGGCATAGCAAAACTCTACCAAATTTTAAAGTACTTTATAAAGATTTTCTACTCAATATTTCCTCTTTCAAATGGCTGAAACATTGGGATGCAGTAAAAAATACTGATATACATCTATGTACTGACATTGAAACACCATAACTAAATACCATAACTATGTAAGTGAACATAAATAGATGTGAAGAAAATAAGCAGGTTTTTCTAATGGTTTAAACTAGTCAGTAGGGAGCACATATATCCAAAAATGAGCATCTTTGTCCATCTCAAGATGGAGTATATACAAGGACTTATAGGGTTACAAACAAACAAACAAAAACAAACACACCGAAATACAAAGCAACATTCATCAAGAATTTGTGAGACAATTCTTATACAGCAAGAGAACTCATTTTCCTTGCCTCTGACAAAAGGGACATATGGCACTCCATCGACCTGTGATGTCAGGATATCAGCACCAATGCTGGCGTCCAGGTAAACTGAAGAGGAAGAAAAAGTACTTGTTATACATCTCAGAACCCACACCTGTATTCCTGTCACTTAACAAACAAGCCTATCTCCTCCTGCACTCTGCTAACTCCCAAAATATTTCTTGCATTGCTCTCTATCTCTTTATGAAGGCAGTTTCTTTACTTGTCTGAGCTATCTCCACTTTTCTGTCTTAATATTCTTTCTTTTCTCCTAGACAGCTTGGTCACATAAAGTATGTTTTTCTCCCCTCTGGTCTGAACTTTTCTAGAATCCTATAAACATTTTTCATCTTTTATGCATAATAAAATTCTTTCCTGTAATCATCTAAGATTTGGTGTTTTTTTCCTATTACCCAGATCATACAATTGAATATTTAAAATGTTTGTACTTAAGTGACTATTACTTAAAATATAAAAATAAGGAATGTTTACAGAGATCCCATAGCTTTTAGTTAGAAAGTACTTAATGAAATGAATAAAAGTATCAAAGAAAGCAGCCAATGGTTTTCAATATGTACATAAATGAAAGGTATGTAATTTAAAGGTATGTTAAAATAGTACCAATTCAGTTTCATTGTAACAGAACTGAAATTCAAAAACTGGAAAACAGTTCTTGTCTAATCTGAATCTATATCAAAATATTGAAATTTAGGTTCCAAAGAACACAAAATATGTCAGAAACAGTAACAGTCTGTTGAAAACCAGAGAGCTTTTGAGATTTTAAGGTTTGAACTCTGACACAAATTTAAAACAAATCCTTGTAGTCAGGATGAGTACCATAATTGGATGGTATAGAGAATAATCCTCTTATAACTTGGTCAGATATAGTTTTGAAGATATACAAACACCTTTCTCCTTTATAGCTAAGAGCATACTTCAGGTGTTTTTTTCTTTCTTTTGGGGAATGGTACTAAATTGTAGTATGAGTGGCTTTTCATGAAGTGGGGTTTACATAATCTGAATGAATCAAGACATAACGCTTCCTGAAACCATTAGTGTATCATGAGAACCATAACAGTCATTTAAAAATACCTTTACAGTGGAGCCTGGAATAAAGAACCTTTCACTGGGCACAAATTAAGCTTTTCTCTTCTGGCACTAAGCAAAAATGGCTACAGCAGTTTGCAGATGAACTACTGAAGTGTACACATTCTGTAGTCGGGGAAAAACCACTGTGATGTCAACATTCCAGGGCTCATGCCATAACTGATAGTGTGACACATGCATTTCATTTCCTTCAATCTGCTCACATTAAAACATTTTGAACAATTTTTGTACCACATGTATTTGGAATAACATTTTCACAACCATATATGTGTTTGTGTAAAAGATATATGATATAGATGATAGATGATTGATGTTAGACAGAAGGATAGATAACTGTAATAACATGTATGCAAAAATAGGAAGAATACTTATATAAAACATCATGATAGACTACGGTCAAATAGAAGGGGAGGAGGACCTTCCCTATCAGTGCACTAGGGGAAGGGCATAGGGAGAGAAGAGAGAAGGAGGATGGGATTGGGAGGAGATGAGGGAAGGGGCCACAGCTGCAACAAAATTTGAAAAAAAAAATTGTAATAAATGATAATAAAAATGAATACTAAAAGTCAGTAATGTAAAAAAAAATATCGTGAAATTTATATTCATCTCCAAAGATGAATTCCTAATTCCTAATTCTTTTAACCTGTTAAAGGTCCATGTGAAAAAAGGCAGCATGCAAAAATCATTAAGACTGTGAACCTTGGAATCTAACACATGCAAAAATCATAGACTACTTTAAAGATGAATGTGCTTTACTGAGATACTGTCAGAAAGCTTCATGTACAGAGAAGGCAGAAAGTTTTAAAGAGTGGAGAGGAGTGCACATGCATATTAGTATATAGTGAATTTTATATATTAATCCCAGAGAAACAAAGAATTGTGACTAAAACATGGGAGATACTCTCTAAGTCTCATAATAAAGAAATGTAGTATACATTGGACATACAATAATCACGGACAAATCATTTAAAATTAGAATGCCTATTTTTAAAATGATTGCATTTGGTAAGAGTAATAATTTTTGCCTTCTGCAAAGTGTGTAATTTCATTAATATCTGTAATTATACATTTCTAATTAAGATAGCAAAACTCTACCATATTGTTAGGTTCTTCATAAAGATACTCTGCTGAATAATTATGATTTTTAAACTATGATACATTTGAGTATAGGAAATAAAAATACATCAGAAGGAAATCTATAGAGTGGCATGTGATAACTAAACCCATCACTATTAAAATAGTAATAAATAATAAACTAGTTAGGTCCCAGGGAGTGCAAATATCCAAAACTGGCAGTCCTGGACCTGCTCAACATGCAGTACGGAAGGAATTCTGGTGATCAGAAAGAAACAAGCAAAAACCAAACAAACATTCAAAAAAAAAAAAAAAAACAGCATTCATCAAGAATTTGTGAAGTAGTTCTATAGTTCTATAGTTCTGGTCCAGCAAAATGGCCATTTTCCTTGCTCCGACAAAAGGGACACATGGCTCTCTATTGACTTGTAGTTCCTATCAGGATAGCAACACCCATGATAGCCTCCAGGTTCCTTGAAGGGCAAGTAAACGGACTTGTTATATATCTCAAAACACTAGATTTCTGTGCCTTCCCAAAAACCTCATCTTTCTCCACTATCCTAATTTCCTAGTCTACTAATACCTTTTC
This sequence comes from Meriones unguiculatus, assembly GCF_030254825.1. Classification (NCBI taxonomy): domain Eukaryota; kingdom Metazoa; phylum Chordata; class Mammalia; order Rodentia; family Muridae; genus Meriones; species Meriones unguiculatus. Next base: position 9,978,730 of record NW_026843646.1, on the reverse strand, counting down.
TTTCCACTAATTAATTTATTTATAAATTTCACATCTTCATTCCAGCCCCGTCACTTCTCTCGTCACAGTCCCACCATCATTCTCCCCTCCCCCATTCCCTCTTTCCCGTCATAGAGGCTCCCTATGTATAACAACCCACCCTAACACATCACATCAGGCAGGACTAAGAGCATCCTCTCTCAATAAGGACAGGCAAGACAGCCCAGCTAGGGGAAAGAGAAATAAGGGCAAGCAACGGAGTCAGAGACAGTTCTCAGTCCAATTGTTAGGGGACCCACATGTCAACCAAGATGCATTTCTGCTACATATGTGTAGCTGGACCTACATTTAGCCTGTGCACTTATGAAAGCACAGTTTGTCTGTGTCTAAGCCATCTCTACTTTTCTCTTAATATTCTTCATTCTCTTCTAGACAGTCTTGGTCATATCTGCTTCTTTTTCTCTGTGCTCTCAACTCTTCCAGGTGCCTCTGAACATTTTTCTTCTCTGACCCATAATAAAATTATTCCCTGTAATAATGGAGTGGCTACTAGTTTACTGGTTTCTCTACTGTTCCTGCTCATACATTTTGAATATTTAAAGTATGTATTTTATTAAGTGAATATTACTAAGTCATTTTACTTCATTCAGGGAATATGTACTGACAAGCCATAGTTTTTACTTGCGAAGTTTAAAGATCCCTGTGAATCGAACAAAGAGAGACATCAGCCAATGATTGTCATCAAACACATCCAGCAATAATGTAAAGGTATTTTATAAAATACTGCCAATGCAGTTTCATGATAAAATTGAAATTAAATGAGTAGGTCTGGAAAGACATTCCTATCTAGCAGAATCAGTGTTCACATATATGTCTGAAACCAGAAAGTTTTTGGATTTAGGGCTGAAATCTGAGCAGTTTCAAACAAAGCTTTGTTGGCATAGTGAGTAAAACTACTAGATGAAACAGAAAATAATCTCTCATAACTTGGGCATATAGTTTTGAAGAAACATGGATATCATTCTCTTGTATAACTCAGAGCATACCTCTCTAACATAATAACTTTGTTTCTTTGGGGGAATGGTATTAACTATTGCTAACAGGATTAGCTTTTCATGAAACAACTGTTAAGAATTTTATCACAGGTTCTAGACAAATCAAGACAGAACATTCCTGAAACCATTAGTCTACCATGAGAATCATAATGATCATTTTAAAATACCTTTACAGTGGAGCCTGGAATAGAGAAACTTTCACTAGGCACAAAATTATCCTTTGCTTTCCTGGCACTAACCAAAAATGGCTACAGCAGTTTGTAGACAAACCACTGACGTGTACACATTCTGTAGTAGTCAGGGGAGAAACCACTGTGATATCAACATTCCAAGGCTCAGGCCATAACTGACAAAGTGACACATGCATTTCAAATCCTTCAGAATTCTGACTTTAAGACATTGATTTTAAACAATTTTTGAACCACGTGTTTCGAAGAAATAAGATATTCAAAACTGTGTGTATGTGTGTGTAATAGATATATGATATAGATTATAGACTGCGGATAGATGTTAGATAGAAGGATGGATAACTATTATGATATCAGTGCAAAAATAGAAGAAATACTTGTATTAAACAACATGATAGGCTAGGGTCAAATAGAAGGGGAGGATGACCTTCCCTAACAGTGGACTAGGGGAGGGGCATCGGGGGAGAAGAGGGAAGGAGGGTGGGATTGGGCAGAGATGAGGGAGCCACAGATTTGAAAAAAATTGTAATAAACAATAATAACAATATTAAAGACAGTAATGTGAAAAAAAATCATAAAATTTATATTCATCTCCAAAGATTATCAATTCCTAATTCTTTTAAGCTATTAAAGGCCCATGTGAAAAAAGACAGCACGCAAAATCATTAGGACTGTGAACCTTGGAGTCTAGCACATGCAAAAATCATAGAATACTTTGAAGATGAGTGTGCTTTACTGAGATACAGTCAAAAAGCTTTGAAGAGTGGAGAGGAGTGAACATGCTTATTAGTATACAGTAAATGTTATATATTAATCCTAGAGACACAAAGAATTGTGACTGAAACATGGGAGATGCTCTGTAAATTTAATAATATGTCGTATACCTTGGACATACAATAACCATGGACAAATCATTCTAAATCAGAATGCCTGTCTTTACGGTGATTGTACTTGATTTTTTACTTCTGCAACGTGTGTAATTTCATTAATATGTGTAATTATACATTTCTAATTAAGATAGCAGAATTCTACCAGACTGTTAGGTTTTTCATAAAGATAGTCTGCTGAATAATTGTGATTTTAAAAATATGATACATTTGAGTATGGGAAATAAAAACACATCAGAAGGAAATCTACAGAAAGGCATGCAATAACCATACTTTTTAAAAAAGACATAAATAGGTATGAAGAGTGTAATCAGGCTTTCCTAATAGTTTGAACTTTTTAGGTCCCAGGACTGCAATTATCAAAAAAATGCCAGTCCTGGACCTGCTCAACATGCAGTATCAAAGGGATTCTGGTGATTAGAAACAAACAACAAACAAACAAACACACATACCAAAAATAGCATTCATCCAGAATTAGTGAAATAGTTCTTATCCAGCAAAACATTTTTCTTGCTCTGACAAAAGGGACATACTGCTCTCTTTCGACCTGTGGCTCCTATCAGGATATCAACACCCATGGTGGCCTTCACGTTCCCTGAAGGGGGAGTAAATGTACTTGTTATACAAACCATCCATCTAGATTCCTGTGTCTTCCCTAACAGCCTCATCTCTTTCTGCACTATCATAATTTGCTAAATAGTCTAGAAATTACCCTTTCTTTCCACCGATTAATTTATTAATTTCTTATCTTCATCACAGGCCCCCATGCCTTCTCTTCACATTCCCACCATCATTCTCCCCTCCACCATTCCCTCTTTCTCTTCAGAGAGGCTCACTATGTCTACCAACCCACCCTGACACAACACATCAGGCAGGACTAAGAGCATCCTCTCTCAATAAGGACAGGCAAGACAGCCCAGCTAGGGGAAAGTGAACTAAGGGCAAGCAACAGAATCTAAAAGCTCTCAGTCCAATTGTTAGGGGACCCACATGTTGACTAAGCTGCAGCCTTGCTACATCAGTGTAGGGGGACCTAGGTCCAGCCAGTGCACTGATGAAAGCATACTTTGTCTCTAAGCTATCTCTACTTTTCTCTTAATATTCTTCATTCGTCTTGGTCATATCAAGTCTGCTTCTTTTTCTCTGTGCTCTGAACTCTTCCAGGTGCCTCTGAACATTTTTCCTCTCTCATCCATAATAAAATTACTCACTGTAATAATGGACCAAGTGCTATTTTGCTGGTTTCTCTGCTGTCCCTGCTTTGAAGAGTGGAGAGGCGTGAACATGCTTATTAGTATACAGTAAATGTTATATATTAATCCTAGAGACACAAAGAATTGTGACTGAAACATGGGAGATGCTCTGTAAATTTAATAATAAAATATGCCATAGTTTGAATATTTAAATATTGAAATTAAATATTTAATATTTAATTAAAATATTGAATATATTTTATTAAGTGAATATCACTGCCCAAGACATGTTACTTCGTTCAAGGAGCCCTGGTCCTAGGGTGGGCAGCTCCTCCTCACATGCTGCGGAGGCCCTAGATGGATGACTCCAGGGTCTGGAGAAAGCAGAGCTCAGTCAGCCCTGGAGACCTTGGCTCCCTCCCACACTGCTGCACTCCCCGGCCTCAGCGCCTGGAGTCTCCTTTACCAAGAGTTCACATCACCTCTGGCTGTACAGTCTCCTTTCCTTCCTTCCCTTCCTTCCTTCCTTCCTTCCCTCCCTCCCTCCCGTGGCTCGCCTGGAACTCGATACACCAGGCTGCCTCCAACTCACAAGAGACCAACCCTCGTCTGACTCCTGGGATTAAAGACATGAGTCCCTAGGTCTGGACCTTTATTTCAAGATTTATTTATGTCATTTTGTTGTTTTGTTTTTTCGAGACAGGGTCTCTCTATGTAGCCCTGGCTGTCCTGGACTCGCTCTGGAGACCAGGCTGGCCTTGAACTCACAAGAGATGCCCCTGCCTCCACCTCCCTGAGCACTAGACTCACAGGCGTACTACATCACAAATGGCTAATTCATGTATGTGTATATGTATGTATGTATGTACGTATGTAGGCATGTATGCATGTATGTATGTATTTTTGCATGCACCACATATGTGCCTGTTGTCTGTGGAATGGTGGAAGAGCATCAAATTCCCTGGACCTGGTTGTGAGCTGCAAAGGGGGTGTTGGGAACCAAATCCTGAGTCCTAGGCGAGTGTTCTTAACTGCTGAGCCATCACTCGAGGCCCTAAACTACTCTTTGTATTATCACACTTGTTACATGTGCGTGTGCGTGTGTGCATGTTCTATCTTCTCGGCTCACTGCATTATTTTTTGGGGGGGAGGGGAGTAAGGTTCTATCATCTAGTTCAGGCTGGCACCAAGCTCAGAGCTATCCCTCTGCTTCAGCCTCCCAAGCATCGGCATTCCAGGACTGAGTCCTCGGCCAACTGTGTAAACTGTGAAGCTATGTCTGTGCACAGCTATGTGGGCTACTGGCTTCAACACAGCACCAAGCCTTCCCGAGCAGGAGGTCAGCTTATAGCCACCACCGACCCACCAGCTGGGAGCCATGCTCTCCTCGACTTAGGGACTCTGGGGCCAGCTCTTTTGCCAGGCGCTGCAGCAGGGCAGCTCAGTGGAGAGTGTGCGCATGGCCCAGGCTGCACCCTGGTGCTGCCAACAGCCACTGGGGAGACACACCTTGAAATCCCTGATCGTCATGGCCCTGTCGACGACAGTAGTGCAGAATTTGTGACAGTCCTGATCTATCTTGTAAATGGACACCTGGCTAAAAGAAGAGTGAGACCATAAGGTCTGTGGAAGGAGTGAGGCCAACCCCCCCAAGCCCTGCACCAACAATTGGCTGGGGGTGCACTGGGCTCCAGATCCCTCAGGGCCACATGACAAGACCCTGTCCCAGAGCGGGAGGGCTCACTCACCTGGGATGTGGCCCAGCAGGTAGGCCTGAGACTATACCAGGCCCTGGCTGGGTTCCCAATGCCACATACACTGGGTGCTGGTGCTTGCATGGAGCCCTAGCCATCTGAAGGTGGAGGCTGGAGGTTACAAGTTCAAGGTCAGGGGGGCTGGAGGGACTGCTCAGAGGGTGAGAGTGCCGGCTGCTCTTCCAGAGGTCCTGAGTTCAAGTCCCAGCACCCACACAGTGACTCACAACCATCTGGTGTCAGAGGAGAGGGAAAAGGAGGGAGTGAAAGAAAGAGGGAGGAAGGGAGAGGAATGGAGAGAGAGAGGGAGAGAAAGGGAGAAAAGAGAGGAGGGGAGAGAAAGGGAGGAGGGAGAAAGGGAGAAAGGAGAAAGGCAGAAAGAGAAGAAGGGAGAGTGGAAGAGAGGAAGAGAGAGAGGAGGGAGAAGGAGGGGGAAGGAGGAACAGGGAGAGGGAGGGGGAAAGGGAGTGAGAGAAGAGAGAGAATAGAGAAGTAAGGGAAAAGAGAGGGAGAGGGAGGCAGGAAAGAAGAGAGCGAGACGGGGAAGGAGAGGGAGGGGAAGGCAGCAGAAGGAGGACAGGGAGGGAGGGAGAAGAAAGGAGAGAGAGGAGGAGAGGCCTCAGCACGGGGCAGGTAAGGACAGGAGAGGGCTCAGCAGATGCAGATACAAAGAACTGCTTTCTCCTTCCAAGCTCAGGTGTGACTGGAGCATGGCTGAAGCCAATCAGTCCCCAACAAGGCCTTTGAGAGCACCCTGCTAAGGTAGCCTAGCTTTTGAAATCGGCCTTCATAAGTCCCCAGTTCCATCCCAAGTCCACAACCCCAAAGGAAACAAACAAACAGGGCGACTCCTTACAGCACGGTCACCCCCAGATGCCTGCAGAGCTGGGCAGATGGGGGAAACCCATGTGAGCCAACCTTCTAGAGAGCTTCCAGAGCCAGCCTCCTCCTCTTCCTGAGATGCCAATCTGGCCCTCCTCGAAGGGTGAAGGCCACAATGCTTTTACACACTTAATATCATACCATTGTTACTAGTTCATTATGCTGTGTGTTTGGTACACAGGTCAGCGGATGACGATGAGAATCTGTTCTCATAGTCTATGAGACTATGTTCTCTCCCTTCTCTGTGTGGGCTCTGGAAACCACATGCACCTTGTTCCTCTTGGCAAGAGCCTAGATCCACAGGCCTGGGCCACCATTCCCAGCAGGGACCTGCCTCCCACTCTGGCAGCCAGGTCTGCTCTGCCAGGAGCTGGACCCCCCTGAGTGCAGGGTGCCACAAGCACCCCGCAGGGCACAACCAGGAGGTGCTGGCTGCTCCCCTTTTGCTGGTGAGACAGCGTTTCACCGTGTAGACCAGGCTGGCCTGGAGCTCACCATGGAGACCAGGCTGGCCTGGAACTCACCATGTACACTAGACTGGCCTTGAACTCAAATGTGTAGACCAGGCTGGCCTGAAGCTCAACTGTGTAGACCAGGCTGCCTGAAAACTGCATTGACAAGGCTGGCCTTGAACTCAAACGTGTAGACCAGGCTGGCCTGGAGCTCACTGTATATAAGCAGCCTGGCCGGGAACTTACTGTTGTCTGGAACTCACTATGTAGACTGGTCTAGAACTGTGTAGACCAGGCTGGCCAGGAATTCAGTGTACACTACGCTGGCCTTGAACTCACTGTGTAGAGCAGATTGGCCTGGAACTCAACTGTGTAGACCAGACTGGCCTGCAGCTCACTGTGTAGGCCAGGCTGGCTTGAACTCAGATTCACAGCTGCCTCCGCCCCCTAAGCGCCGGGGTCAAAGGCTGTGTCGCCTCTGCCACCCCTCACCTGTCACGATGAGTGGCTGTGCCTCCCCCTGGCCACTACCCTGCCTGTCATAAGCTGATGGGAAGGCCCGGGCCATCCCTGGCCATTCCCAGCCTGTCATGCTAAGCGGCTATGCCACCCACCCCCAGCAACTCACCCCTACGACTGCAACCCGGACCCACGTGATGCTGTTCTGGTGCAGCATCTCCAGGGCTGTGGAGTTTCAGTCCTCAGTGGTGGCCCTCTTGTCCACGTTGTGCTGGACGCTTTGCTTGGGGATGTCCAGCTTGGACACGAAGCTCAGGCCGCTGTGGTTATTGTACCTGAAGAGCATCATGCAGCACTTGTGGCCCTGTCACAGGGGTGTGTGTTGGTCAGCCCAGGTAGGATAGGGGACCGTCCCCCTGCCCACTCCAGACTGGCACATGCCACACCCAGCGAGGGCGCACACTCACCGCAGAAACGGTGCTGTTCTCCAAGACAAAGGACATGCTGAGGAGCAGGAGGAAGAGTTCATGCCAGCGTCACATGAGAATCCTACCCTGCGGCCCAGACTGGCCTTGAACTCACCATCCCCCTGTGGTGGAACAGCATTTTTAGGTGGTTTCTCTTCCTGTTCGGGGGCAGTGTCCCAGTGTGAGCCTTGTAGGCAGGCCTGCGCAGGCTCAGCGTCCTCCTTCCAGTCCTCCTCTTGCTTTGGGATCAGGTCAGGATTCCAGGCAGCTCAGATCTCCAGGTCTGAAACCGGAGAATGTGAGCAGAAATAGAACGGGTCCAGCTCAGGACACCAATGTCAGTATCAGGACTTGAGGTCTTGGTGGGGTGTTAGGGGAGTCGATCTATAAAAACTGTTCCCCTGGGCGCTCAGGGAAAGGAAGACAGGAGACTGGGGCATTCTGGGAATTAGAGGGGTTCCACAGGCAGAAAGACAGGAACTGTGGTATTCTGGGAAGGATGCTTTGTCACCACATCTAGAAGGAGACCCTGGCTCACCCAAGCCACAGGGACCACAGGGCGTCAGGGAAGGGCATCACTCACCCAGCCTGGCCGTCCTCTGCACTCTCTCCACGAGAGCAGTTCCAGGCCACGGACAGCTGCTCCACTCTCCCCTAGTCAGAGATCCAGCCTTGGCCTTGAAAGTCGGGGTGCCCTGGAGGGGCACAAGACCTCAGTTAGTGCTCGCTGTGCCTGCTGAGAGCAAGGAGCTGGTGAGTCGAGTGACTGGGTACCAAGGCCTTCCCTGTCACCTTAACCGGACTCTGGGTCCCCTGAAACGCAGCTTCAGAGCTAGCCTGAGCTAGCCAGCATCTCCCAGCAGCTTTGACTGCCCTGAATGGGAGGGAGACATGGGGAGCGCCAGCGTCCACCTCTTCCTCACTGCTAAGCCCGGAAGCTAGGGAGGGGACCAGCCACACCCATGCCACGCATTCCTGGCTCCAGACTGTGACTCTTGTTCAACCCTTACCCCCCAAGATGACAAGGAAGCGGGAAAACTCAATGGGGGCGGGAAGAATGTAGCTAAACTATGAAATGACATTTCTTGGGTCGGGGGGGGGGGGAATCTGGGAAACATTAATCAAGGTGAACTTTCTGGGGCTAGAGGGTCGGCTCAAAGGTTGGTCTGCTCTTCCAGACGACCTGGGTTCAAGTCCTGGCGCCTCAAAGTGTCCATGAGGTGCTCAGGTAGGCAAAACACCAAGGCACATGAAAAATTAAAAAAAAAAAAATCACTTTTACAAAAGACAGGGTGCTCCTTGCTCTTCCAAGAAGAGTGACCCGAACACAGGAGCCAGCACCCACACTGGGCAGCTTACAACAGCCCCCGGGACTCCAGGTCCGGAGACCCGATGGCCCTGGAGCTGTCCCACACACGTGAACAAAATAAAATACAAAAAAAAAAGGACGTTTCACACTAACAGTGATTGCAGGTTGCATCCCCAAAAGGCACACTCCTGCCCCCCTCCTCTTCTGCTTGTTTGTGTATGAACGTGAAAGAAGATGCCCAGAGAATGGCATGGGACCCCTTCCTCTCCCGTTGGAGGTCCAGGCAGGGACCGGGAACCTAATTCGCCCTCCGGAGGCTTTGCAGCAGGCCCGCGGTCTCCGGTGGTCCCTCACCTGTGGGGAGGCCGGGTGCAGGGCGCGCGCCCAGGCCGCCGTCTCCTCCCCGCTCTCGGGGCGCCGGCGACGCACAGGTTCCCGCAGCCGGCGCGGGAGGAGGCTGAGGATCTGCTCGAGGACCAGCAGCTCCAGCATCCGCTCCTTGGAGCGCCGCTCGGGCCGCAGCCAGCGGCGGCACAGCTCCCGCCGGCGGCTCAGCGCCTCCTCCGGGCCGGACACGTCCCCGGAGCGCAGCCGCCAAAAGCGTCTCCGGGAGGTTTCGGGGTCCCGCCAGTCCCCGGGGTCCTTCTCTTCCTCCTCCCCTTCCGCCTTCACCGCCACCACCACCGCGCAGGCCGCCGCCATCGCAGCCTCGGATCCGTCCTCCGAGACCCCGAAACCCCGATGAGCTTTCCAGAAAGAGGGGCGCAAGGCCACTGTCTCCCCGAAACGCAGCCGCGACAGCGCACGCCCTGGCATGGCGCGACAGACGAAGAAAACAAACGAGGCCGGAAGTGCGTCATCATCCCCCGCCTGCTCCGGATGCAGAGAGAGGCGGAGCCCATCCTCGGTCCCTCTATGCGCCCTGGAGGACTAAGTGGCGTCTCTATGGTTTGCCTTCCTTTCATTGGTCTCCCAGGCCAGGTCCTTAAAGAACAGGATGTAAAACAGGTAGGGTGTGTCTATGTGGACGAGGGCTTGGGAGGACAAGCAACATGGAGGGTAATCATTAAAGAAAATCAGAAGTAAAGAAATAAATAAAAGGGTGGGCTGGAGAGATGGATAGTTCAGCGTCTCTCTGTCCAGGATCTTAGGATCTGGGTTCGATTCCGACTCCCACAATGTGGTGCAGAGACGGACCTGCAGGCCAAACAACCATATACAAAATAATATTAACAATACTGACAATAAAATTATTTCAATTTTTAAAGTATTTTTTAGTTATTTGTTTTTCAAAAATTTAAAAAAAAAATGTTTAGGCTTTTCTGGACTCCCGCTGTAGACCAGGCTGGCCTCGAACTCACAGAATTGCCCCTGCCTCTGCCTCCCTGAGCGCTGGGGTCAGAGGCATCGGCCATAATTTTTAGACCAGAGTTACACAGTGAGACTATCTCGAACAAAGCAAAAGAAGAAAAAAAAGTGTGAGCAAGATATTTTTTTAAAGATATTTCTTTTTCTATATATTATTTATTTATTTTTATTTTCTGTACATCGGTGTTCTGGGTGCATAGATGTCTGAGTATGGGCATTTGACCCTTGGGATAGGAGTTAGGGACAGTTCTGAGCCGACACATGGGTGGTTGGGATGGAACCCTGATCCTTCCTGGAAGAGCAGCCAGTGCTCTTAACCTCTGAGCCTTCTCTCCAGCCTTGAGCAAGACATCTCTAATTCACACGTGTACAGTGCACGCAGCGCCTCAAAGAGGCCATCAGATACTACACCTCTGAATCCACATCATCCGGAGGGAAACCGGAACAGGAACTGGAACTGTTATACCTAGCAGGTGAAGGGTTATGCCTGCAGTGAGGACGTTTAGAAGAAACTCCTGTTCCTCTTGAGCAGGTTGTGTTGGCTCAGGGGTCTCGATACGCTGGCCCATTCTGAGGTTCCTTAGCTGCCTGTGATGTCATCTTTGGTCCTCACCACCAGGGGCCCGGGATGAAGGGACCCCCGACTCTCCTCTCTCTCTTCTCTCGCACTCTCTGCCTCGGTTTCTTTCCTGGGGGGGTCACCATCTCTCTCTCTCTCTCTCGCTGTTTCCCTCCCGCTCTCCCTATCCCTTCTTCCCTCTCCCTCTCTCAAACCCTCCTTCCTTCTCTCCCTCCCTTCTCTCTATCAATAAATCTCTTTCATATCAGATCTCTGAGTCAGGAAGCGTCTCTCTCTCCCTTTCTCTCCCTCTCTTCGCCTTTCCTCCTTCTCCCTCCCCCCCCCCCATCCAATAAATCACTTTCATACCACATCTGTTGTACGCGGCATTTTAAAATTATTTACAGGTGTAGTTAAAGAAAAATTTCCCGGTTTTCCTCTGTTGAGCCCTTGTAAGTTAAGCTTTCTATACGTCTGATGGAAACTGCAAACGGTGTTTTTCAACCTACCCCAAACCAAAGTGTGAACCATCACTTGTGATTAACGCCACCAACCTTCGGAATAGAGCCCCTGTTGGCTTCTCACATTCCAGAAAAAATAATGATTTACCTAACGCCTCGGGAAGGGAAGGAGGCTGACAAGGCGACTTGTGGAAGATGGAGCACAACTTTTGGGTGTCTCGAATCCAGGGATCAAACTCCGCGTCGCCAGATTTAGCAGTACAAGCCTGTATTGGGCCGGCCCCCTGCAGCATATTAAATACAAACCTTGCAAAAGGCGGTGGTCGCCGCCATATTGGCTGCCCCGCGCGGCATCCTGGGAGATGTAGTCCCGAGAGCCGCTGGCTCGCGCAAACCTTGGGACAGTACAGAATGTCTCTGGATGTGTTCGGAAAAGTGGACCGGGTCAGTGACAAAACTCCGGCCTGAAGGTTCCGGGACTGGCGGCGAGTTGCGGAGCTTTGGGGGTGTGTGGTTAAGCTCGACCAATCAGAGGACTGAGCGCCTGCCCCTCCCCCCCGAGTTCCCACAGGGGGCGGGGCAAAGCGCGAGCTGCGCTGTTTCCTCTCCGGCCTGAGGCTCGCTGACTGGTTGGCTCCGTCAGTGGGGACGGGCCCAGGACTAGCTCCTCCCCCTCCGCAGCGCGGACCCGCGGGAGACCTGGAGAGGGGAGGAGAGCGGAAGCCCTCCCGAGGGGGCGGGTACGGACTGCTTCCAGCCCTTGTGGGACGCAGTTCACGTGCGTCGCTCTCAGCTTCTTCCCGGCCCCCCCCTCCGGGGGCTGCGGCCGCCCTGATCACCTACGGGGTTCCCGGGGCGTTGGGGGGAGGGGGCCGCAGAGGGGCGGAGCCGGGCGCTGGGGGCTCCGTCCCTGAAGACCTTGACCCCAGTCCGGGCTCTCCCATCCGCTGCGCCCTGACCCCTGTAATAATCCACGCGGGACGCTGAAGCGGTCCCCGCGGTGGTTGGTGGCAAAGTCGCCTCCGCGGCTGACAACCGCCTCCACCGATCTTTTGTGGTTCCGAAAAGGTAGTTCATCCGACCCGGATTCGGAGGGTTCGGGTTCGAGCCGTGCTGTGGCCGGAATGGGGGCCGCCGTAGCTGCGGCCCAGTGACCTCCCGCTTTGGGCCGCCTGGGACACGGCAAGGCTGTGTGAGATGACAGAGCCTGGCCCGGAAGTCAGGATGGATTCTAGGTTGGCCTCAAACCTTTTATTTTATTTTGGTTTTTCAAGACAGGGTCTCTCCTTGTAGGCCTGGTCGTCCTGGACTCGCTCTGTGGACCAGGCGGGCCTCAAAGTCACGGAGATCCGCCTGCCTCCCCCTCCTCGAGCGCTGGGGTCACGGGCGTGCGGCAGACCTCCAACTGTGAGCCTTAGCCACTCGTGCCCAGGCATGACCACTCCGTGCTGTGATTAAGTTGAGTGTTTTTAAAATTATTTTTCTTTTATGTGTATTGGTATTTCGCCAACGTGTGTATCTGTGCACCCCATTCCTTAAAGCTCCCCGAGACCAAAAGGGGCCGTTGGATCTCTGGAGCTGAAGTTGGAGACAGTTGTGGACTCCTGTGTGGTTGCTTTGGAATCGAATCCGGGTCCTCTGGAAGAGCAGCAAGTACTCTTACCTAACAAGCTGCCTCTCCAGCCCCCATAAGAATGGGGGTCTTATTGTAGATATGAGAGAGGGGAAGAGAGGGAGAGAGCGAGAGAGAGAGAGAACAGCCAGAGACATGTGGAAGAGTTCAGAGCAGAGAGAGAAAGTAGCCTGGACATGGTCAGGCAGTCTGTAAGAGAGAAAATTGCTAGGTGATAAAGAAAACTCCAGGCTTGGTGGTGCACGCCTGTGATGCCAGCACTCGGAGGCAGAGACACAGGAAGGCAGGCCAGCCTGTTCTACAGAGCGAGTCTGGGACAGCCTGGGCTACGCAGAGAGACCCTGGCTTGAAAAAAGCGAGAGAAGAAGGAAGGGGGAAAGAGAAGGAGGGAGGAAAAGAGAGAGGGAGGAAGGGAGACAGAGAAGGAGGCAAGAGAGACAAGGAGAGAGAGGGGGAGGGTAGAGGGGGAGGAAGGGATAAACAGAGAGAGGGAGGAAGGAAGAGAGAGACAGGACCAAAGTAGCCAGGTTCTTAGGAGAAGGAGCAGCTGGCGGGAGGGATGCCGGGAGCTGAAGGGAACTCAGCCTGGAGGTGAAGAGAGCCTGGATGCAGCAGCATGGGCCTTGTGTACCAGACACGCGTGACACTGGCATGCCTTCTGTTGTGCTGACAGGCCACGGGCAGCCGTCCGCCCTAGCTCAATCAGGATGATCTTTTCTAGTTCCATTGTGTAAATGTACCATAATTTCTGTATCCATTCCTCAGTTGAGGGACATCTAGGTTGTTTTGAGATTTTGTCTCTGACATGAACTCAGTGGCTGGCTCTTTGATCACCTCCTCCTGAGGGGGGAGCAGCCTGACCAGGCCACAAAGGAAGACTATGAATGACAGTCCTGATGACACCTGATAGGCTAGGGTCAAAAGGAAGGGGAGGAAGTCCTCTGCTATCAGTGGACTGGGGAAGGGGTCTGGGAGGAGATGAGGGAAGGAGAGAGGACAGGATTGGGAGGGGACGAGGGTAGGGCTACAGCTGGGATACAAAGTGATTAAATTATAATAAATAAAATTATATTAAAAAAATGACAGTAGGCTGATTTCTCCATTATGAAAAACTATGCAATAAAATACACACACACAAAGAACAATGAAGAAGAGCAGACTGTCCTCCAGCCAATGATGTAGGTTCCTGAAAGCTACTTCCTGTTCTTTATTACTTCATTTCCCTGTAGCTAAACAAGGCTCTCCCAACAGGGCAACTCTGCCTGCCATTTTCCTGGAGTTTACCTCCCAGGAGTGTCATGGAGTTCATGGAGGAAACTTTAAGTGGCAGGAAGATGGAGAGCGGGCAGGAGGTGAGGAAACCGGCAGTCAGTACAGTCCCATTGAGCCCCAAATTACCCCCAGTGATATTCAATTAGATCAGCAAGTCCTCCTAAAATTCTTCCAGCAGGCATAGAACATGGAGAAATGAAAGGTTCACGTCAGGGTTTGGAGACATGGTTCAGTTGATCACATGCTTAGCAACCAGGAGAAGGTCTTGAATGCCCCTGCTTGCTATCATGGAAACCCCCTACTTGTGGTTTTTCCCTTTAAAAACCACTTCTCTACTGCTGCATCAGTAAGACTTGGTGTCCAGAGTTTGATCGCTCTCTAATAAAGTGTCTCCTGGTGGTCTCAGGTTCGCGTGATCCTGGCATAACAGTCTTTCTTAGATCAGAGGTTTTATTCTTATGATTAAGGAATTTTATTTCATTTTTAGAAAACTAGCCTTCCCGTGTGTGAGAGATTATGAGATCTGCTGGAAGTGGATTCACAGACAGTGGTAGGCATGGGGGATTGAGCCTAGGTCCATCTGGAGCAGCAGGCACCTCTTTAACCACTGTGACATCCCTCCAGCTTTCCATCATCCATTCTCCATCAGCCCACCCTCCATCCTCCATCAGTTCATCCTCCGCCCTCCATCCTTCATCCTTGTCCCCTCTAAGGGCCTGGCTCTAGCTCCAGATGTGCAAGTATGCCCTGCCAGCAGATGCAGGCAGCCTCCAGGAGCATCTGCTCTGGAGCTCTTGTTCAAGCTGAAATTGCTTCCACATCGGTGTTGAGATGTTAGGCTTTAATATATATATATATATATTAGGTAGGGACACCCACCACCCCCAGTGTATCCTAACAGGGTTTTCTGTCAACTTCGTCCTGTTGTGGTGGAGGACCACACTGTTCTTCGTCGTCCTCCCCCCGCCCCCTGTCGTCTCCGTACTTTTTTTCAGCTCCAGAATACTGAATCTTGAGGATGACAGTTTGTCAATCTTTTAAGTATAAAGTCATGGCTAATTGGCTTCAGTCTGTAGATTCTGTGAGAAGCTTTGCAGGCAGAAAGGGTTTGGATTAATACAAGAAAACATTGGTTAAAAAATTAAAACTATAGAAACTATAGAAAAAGTTATTCTTAAAAAATTCCCAGGGGAGGAGGGAGGGATTTATGGGGGGATACAAATTGAATAAAGTGTAATTAATAAAAGTTAAATAAAAAATTAAAAAAAAATCCCCAAGGAGCAAAGGACGGGTTCTGTGTTCGTCAATCATACTGTGAATTTTTTTTTTTTTTGGTTTTGGTTTTGGTTTTGGTTTTGGTTTTGGTTTTTTTAAGACAAGGTCTCTCTGTGTGGCCCCGGCTGTCCCAGACTCGCTCTGTAGACAAGGCTGGCCTTGAACTCACAGAAATCCACCTGCCTCTGCCTCCCCAAGCCTGGGATCACAGGCATGGACCTCTGCGGCTTGTTTTGAAGAGTCTTGATTGCAGACACCTGCCCTGATGCCGTTTTCCATGATGGAATGCAGCCAACAGGACCTCTGCTAGAGCTCCAACCAAGTGAGCCTTCCCAACCTTGGACTTCCATGTTTCAGAAATATCTGCTAAATAAACCTATTTTCTTTATAATAATAATAATAATAATAATAAAGAGTCTTGAAAGAACTTCCGTAAACCAAGCCAAGGTATCCCATAGACAAGTTTAGGGAATGTGTTAACCAGTTTTGACTGCCCGCTCAAGAAAGGGCTTTTGGTTTGTTTTGGTTTGTTTGTTTTGGGTTCTGTTAGATTTTTTTTTTTTTCTTAATGACAAAGCTTGGCATCTTACAATAGGGCCTTTCATGAGCATCCCTAGAACCCCTGGGAACTGAGGCAGGTAGTCATTAAAAGTGGATGGCACCAGCCCTGGCGGCCCAATTAAGGCCCCTGCAGCTGCTGCCCAGGAAAATGAGCACACGACCCTGCCGACCCTGCCAGTGGTCTCCAGAGCTTGGCGAGGTCCTGGCTGCCTTATCACAAAATCTGCACGTGCAGCAAGGGCCCCTGCTGAAGAGAGAGATGCTGCTTGGCGAGAGAGGGAGGGCAGGCACCGAGAGCTTGCCAGACAGCTCTAAGTAAGACCTGCTTCAGCAGGAACTGGTCCATCCCTGGCTGGAGCATCAATTGTCACCAGTAGTGTCACACCGCCATCGGCTCTACCTTCAACTCTAATTTTGCTCAGCCTGTCCGCTTGGCAGGCCATCTGTCCATCCTCCTGGCTCTCACTGCCTGGTCTGTCAGTCTGTCGGTCTGTTGTTTGACTCTTAGTCAGGGCCTCACATTTGCTGGGTAACTGATCCTGGCCTGAGCTGCTCTTCCTGCCTCTGCCCCTCCATGCGCTGATGTCATGTGCAGACAGTTTTGAGGAGCCACTGATTCTTGCTCCAGGGACCCTCGGGCTAGTGGGGACACAGGAAGGCCTGTGATGGACTGACAGATATCGGGGGAAGAGCCCTGTGTAATAAGGAGGAGCGAGCCATGACTTAAAAACAAAAAGCAGACAGCAGTGCCGGGCAGAGCAGTGGAGGCAGCCAGACCAGAAAGTGCAAGGCCCTTGGCTGGAGACCAGCCCTGTGTGCCTGAAGAGCAGAAAGTGGGGTGCTGGGCTGGGACTGAGCGGGCAAGTGGTTCCAGGCCTTAAATTTATCCATGGGCCAGTGTGTGTTACACTCCTTTAGTCCCAGCTCTAAGCGGGGAAGGCAGAGACAGGGGGATCTCCATGAGTTCGAGGCCAGCCTGGTCTACAGAGCGAGCCCGGGATGGCCAGGGCCTAACAGAGAGACCCTGTCTCGGAAAACTGAAGGAGAAAAGCTGTTTATGTCTGGGTGTAAGCAGGCTGTGGTGCGTGGTCAGGTTGTGGGGGTCCTGGTGCTCGAACTCGGGTCATCAGGTTTGCAGCAAGCGCCTTTCCGACACTGGGCCTGTCGTCCCAAGGCTTATGTTTTAAACTCCTGGGAACAGATTCTAAGGTGTTGTGGGATTCAGGAGGTGTCTCCCGGAGATTGGTAGTGGTGGTAGAAGGTGGATGGGCGGGCCGAGGGAAGGGAGATGGGGTGAGGGCCGGCCAGGCCCTCTGCTGGGGTAGAGAGGTTCTCAAGCTGGATGCAGGCCCAGGAACCCCAGGGCTGGCACCGGTCAGCACCAGAGGCCTCTCTCGGCTCACGCTAGGGAACGGATCTCTTTCTGTTGAGAATGACTGCCCTCCCCGAACCTCCCTTTCCTCCTGGAAACTGGGTGGGGAGGACCCACCCTACCCTGGGACAGGTGTAGTTAACTGCAGAGGAACAGGCTGAGGGGAGGGTGGGCAGGGAGGAAAGGGGATGGAGAGGGAAGGGGAAGGGAAAAGATAGGGGAGGGAAGGAGAAGAGAGGGAAAGTGGGGGAAGGGGAGGGCAGGGGCCATGCTGCCCTCTGTGGACCTGGGCCCACTGGGCACAGGTGCCAGCTGGCACGCTCTGGACACTCTCTCTCCTTGCTCACTCCGGTGAGGCCCTGACAGCTGTCCCAGTCCCAAGGGCCATGGGGAAGGGGGCTGGCCCTCGGCTCCCCCAATGGCTCCCCCACCTCTGCTCCGCCCTAGCAAAAGCGTGGACACAGCTGGACCTGGACGGGAGCTGTCCCGGAGGGAATGGTAACTTGCCCCCGGCTGAGGTCCCCAGGGTCGCCACCCTGTTCCCATCCGCGGGTGCTTGCGGAGAAGGGACCCAGGGGTCCCTGCGGCTGTGGGCGCGCTCCCGTCAGCGCCTTCCAGGGGTGGGCTTCTGGGGACCGCGCCATCCCCCCGGGGCTCTGCCCTCTGCTGAGCCACCAAGCCACCGTCCTCACATTGCTGTGCCCAGCAAGTGCAGAGCGGGAAACTGCACGACTTGGTCTAGTGTGCCACCTCCCCACCCGGTCCCTGTTGGCAGAGCCCCCATGGGTCCTCCCGTAGCTGGCCCCATGTTTGTGCCCTGTCGCTGCCCAGCATGTGGCCTGGGGGGCCTTCAGAAAGCCGCGTGTCCCTGTCCTCCTCCATGGCCTCCCTCCCCACGCCCATCGGGAGCAATCTGCCATCCCCCGGACACCCAGGCTGCATCTCCAGCTGGCATTGCCCCTCACATGCCAGTGTGCCCACAGGAGCTTGCTCAGCACCCATCCCTCCTGTTTGAGTGGTGTCCAATCGGTAGAAGGCAGTGTCCCTTTGAAGCACCACCTCCTTTGCACCCGCGAGCTCCTTCCCCTGTCTCGTCCCGCCGGTCGGGAGGGCGCCCTGTGACAACCCCGGTCCACACAGAGAAGAGAAGCAGAGTGCTAAAGAGCACTACATGAAGATGCACCTGGCCGGGAAGACGGAGCAGGCCGAGGCCAACCTCGCCTGCCTGGCCATCACTGGAAGCAGCCGGAGGAGGCGTCCAGGAAGAAGGAAGGGGAGAGGAAAGGTGGGGCCCTGAGCCCAGGCTGTGAGGTGGGAGAGGCCGAGGACGGGGGCTGCCTGCCCACCCCCTCCGTCCATCCATGAGCTTCCCATGAGCTACACGTGAGCTACACATAAGCTGCACATGAGCTACATGTAAGCCACACATGAGCTACACGTAAGCTACATATGAGCTACATGTAAGCTACATGTGAGCTACCTACCCATAAGCTACAGGAGCTATATCTAAGCTTACACATGTGCTGCCCTCCATCGAACATATAAGGGTGGGCCACATTCCCACAGGTGTGTAACTGTCACTCTCCACGGGAAGGGATGGTGGCCATGGGGGCCGCTGCCCCCTTTCCTGCACCTACTGAGCTCTGAAGTGACCAGGGCCTGGTCCTTGCTGACCTCCCAGGGGCCACGGCGGTGCGGCTGCAGAGACTTCAGTGGGCAGGAGAGGCTGGAACTGGGCATGGGAGGTCCCCATGCCAGCAGCATGGTGGTCCTGCACACAGGAGCATGGGTGCTGGGCCAGGGGTCCGCAGCAGAACCCCACTTGGGGTCCGTCCCTTCCCTCTCCACCCCCACCCGTGTCCATCAGTGGTGTCCTGTGATGGGGAACAACGCGGGGTGCTTCCTGTCCTGACCACCCCCCCCCCTTTGCCTTCCCTTCCCTCCCCTTTCCACCTGCAGCAAAAGATGATGCCACCCTGTAGGAGGAAAATGAAAGCAGTCACTGTCCCTGAGTAAGTAAGCTGGAGGTAGGAGGGGACCTGCCGCCCCCCCCACCGCCGTGGCCTGGAGCCAGCTTCCAGGGCCTCCTCATCCTGGCGGGGGACTGGGGGGGAGGGGCTGCTCCCGCGGGGCCCAAAAGATGCGGGACAGCATTTCACAGGTCACCCTCCGGATATTTCTGCCGTTTTTAAGAATCCGGAACCCTGGTTGTGGGAGTGCGGAGAGAGACGCCCAGAAAGCGGGTTGAGAACGAGGCCATGTTCATCCGTAGATTGCATGGCGGGGGGCGGGGGGCGAGAGTGGGCCCGGGCCTGTCCGGTGCCCCCCTGACCTCTGCCCTGTGGCCTTCACCGCCCACTCAGGGCCGGGCCCACCATCGACCATCTCGAGACACCGCTCCCCGCATCACCCAGACGAGAGACATACTCCTCAAATTCAACTTGTGTATTTGGACGATTAAACCACATTATCGTAACCCTCGTCTGGTGGGTCCTCTGGCTGCTGCGGTGCCCACTGGTGCCAGGACACCCAGGACACTCTGGGCTGGTGGTACCCCACAATACACCAGCTGTGTCCAGCCTATCCGGAGTTGCCCAGGGCCCACCGGAGGCCGTGCCCCAGGGTCCCGGTGCCTAGTGCCCAGGCTGTGGGGTCCTCTGTGCCCTCAGGCAGAGGCCTGCCTGCGGGGGAGTTGCTGGAGGCGTGCCCAGTGCCCATGCTGTGAGGTCCCCTGTGCGCTCCCTGAATGCCCGTGAGACTCCTGAGGCCGGTGTCCGTGGGATAGGAGGGCCCCACGCACAGGAACCTCTGCCCCGTGCCCCGGGGCCTGACCCCGACCGAAGGGGCCCCGCCCCACCCGAACTCCAACACCACCTCACTTGGGGTGGAGGAGGAGGAAGTGGGCACAGGGCTTGGGGACTGGGTAAAAACCACTGAGCATGAACCACAGAGCCAGAGCCACAGAGAAGCGAGGTTTCCAAACTAAGGCCCGGAGCCGAGCGCACAGCACAGTCAGACCACTAAGGTGAAACAGGCAGAGAGCCGGGTTCAAGGCCGCCCCTCCCCCCCCCCCCCCCCGCGCTCAGGGTGCCGGGGCTGCATCCACACTTCCAAACACCATAGGCCTTTCAAGCTGGCATCTTTATTAACCAAAAGTGGAAGCAGTTCGCGGCCAGCACCGGGCTGTGGCTCTTGTCTCAGTGACTGAAGCATTTCTCTAAAAGGCACATTTTCTTGAAGCGGGTGGGAAAAGTCCCCTCTCCTCCCGGGCAGCGCCCCTGTGAGGCCCAGAAGTGGTCAGCAAAGCAGCCCTGGCTCCCCCGAGTCCCCCGACGTCATCGTCGTCCTCGGCAGCTCCCCACTGCTCACTTGATCTTTAGGTCCTTCAGAGCCGACTCCAGGCTCTGTGGGGAAGGAGCAGGCGGGCTGGTTCCCAGTGGGTTCCCAGGGCAGCAGCCAGGTCGAGGAGGGGGTACACGGGGTCCCGGGGCAGCCTCACCTTCACGTCCCAGATGCTCATGCCGCCGTCCATGCCGGTCGTGCAGAACTGCGAGCACCTGGCTTTGCCCCCACTCAGCACCGAGATCTGGCTGGAGGGAGGCGGGGCCGGGGTCAGGGGCCAGGGCTTCCAGGCCAAAACCCCCAAAACCCGCTGAAGTGAGGTTGGACCGCGCGGCAGGCAGGGACCAGCAGGCCCCACTTCCCGGTAAGCCGGAGGGCGGCCGAGCCCCACGGCTGGTGGCCTTGGGGTCTCCCACGATCGGGCTCCAGCAAGATGCCCACCGGCCACTTCCCGGCTTCCTCCAGGCCCTACCAGGGCTAGGCAAAACCCTTGAGGTTGGCCTGCGGTCTTCTCTAGCCCCACCCTCCAGCGCCGAGCTGCTGTGCTCAGTTCCCTCGGGCCCCTCCCCCAGCTCCAGCACCAAGCCAAGTGCCCACCCCGGGCCCCGCCCTGACCTCCCTCAGCCCCGTCCCGCCTCCCTCAGGCCACGCCCTGACTTCCATCACCACGCGGCAGCGGTGCTCAGCTCCCCCATGCCCCGCCCGCCTCCCTCTGGACCCGCCCACAACTCATGCTGTTGTCCCTGCCTCCCTGGGGCCCCGCCCATCTCCCTCAGACCACGCCCAAGCTGCCAACGACACGCTGACGTGCCCACCTCCCTGAGGCCCCGCCCCTGACCAAAACGCTGCTGAGTCTGCCTCCCCCAGGCCCCACGCAACAACCCGGGCCCCTCCCCTGAACATGCTGTTGTACCAGCCTCCTTCGGGCCTCGCCCCGGACACCACGCTGCCGTGCCCACCTTCCTAGGCCCGCCCCCCGCCCCGGACCCCATGCTGCTGAGTCCGCCTCCCCCAGGACCCTGTCCACCTCCCAAAACGGCTCCCTTTGCGCCCCTGAGGCACCTGACGCTGTTCTTATGCAGCGAGTCGAGCCCGGCGCCCCCAGCTGCACCGCCCTCGGAGCTGGCCTTCTTGTCCAGGTTCTGGAAGCGCTCGCGGGCCGTTAGTCCGCGCTGGCTGCTCTGCCTGGGCACATCCAGCCGGCCGCCCGAGGCCAGCCTCCCCGCCGCGCCATCGTAAGTGAACAGCACCGGGAAGCAGTCGTGGCCCTGCCGGGGAGTGACAGAGGGCGGGGGAGCGTCCCTCGGGGAAACTGAGGCCGGGGAGGGTTAGCCCAGGCTACACCGAGAAAGCCCCACGCGTGGGTGAAGGATGGAGAGCGGGAGGAGGGGCGAGGGAACCCCCAAAAGCCACTCACCGCCGCCACCAGGCTGTTCTCGGTGATGAAGGTAACGGCCAGGAGCGGCAGGGCGTCAGAGGCCAGGGTGGCCACGCTGGGGAGAGGGACGGGGTAAGGACGCCACATCCCCTCCCCACCTGCCCTCTGCGCCCCCCACCGAAACCAAAACAGCAAGGTCCCCTCCCTGACTGCCCTCTGTGTCCCCCACTGAACCCCCCAAATCCCAGTCCCCTTCCCCCCGCCCTCCCCTGACCCCCTGTCCACTCCCAGCCTGCAATCTGCCCCCCCCCACACCGACCCTCAGGGTCCCCTCCTGGTCCGCCTCTGTCCCCCACCTCAAACCCTCGCCCCCTCTAACCCGTTCCCCTCCGCACCTGCCCTCTTCGCCCCACACTGAACCCTAACCACCCCAGGACCCCTCCCTGCCTGCCCTCTCCCCACCCCGCCCCTACTCGCCCCCTTCTGCCCCCTCCTCTCCTAACCGTAACCACCCCCCGCATCTCTCCCCCGCTCACGCCATCTTGCGCTCGGCGTCGGCCAGGCACACGGTGCTGTCGTGACTGACCCAGGCCAGGCGGCCCCCGCTGGCAGAGAAGCTAACGCCGTGCACCCAGCCGCCGGCGCCGCTCGACTCGAACAGCAGCTCCCCGAAGGGCATCTTGGAGCCCCAGGGCGTGGGCGCCGGCCGCTCCTCCACCTCCTTTATGTAAGCCGAGAAGATCCTGCGGAGTAAGAGCAAAAGGCGGTGCTGAGGGGGGGGCAGAGGGGTAGTGGGAGAAGGGGGGGAGTGGGGGGCGTGGGGGCGTGGAGGCGAGGCGGGGCCGGTGCTGACAGGGAGCGGAGGTGAGGCGGGGCTGCTGGGGGTGGGGTGGGGGGCCTGCAGCTCCTCCACCTCCTTGATGTAGGCCCTGTAGGGCCTGCCTGCCCTGCCCGGGATGGCAGCCTGGAGACTGACACGAATGGGGTGGGGTGGGGCTGCCTCAGTTTCCTCCCGCCTTGATGCCTGGGATAGCAGCTGGGGGGCTGATGGGGGCCTGCCTCAGGTTCCCCCTGCCCTGCTTAGGATGGCAACAGGAGTGGGGCGCCCCAGTCCCCTGGGCCCCAATTCTGCCCTCTCCTCTCCCCCCTCCCTCCTCTCCCCCTCGCCTTTTGCACATCTGTGACAGGGGAGTAGCCCAGGCTAGACGATGGGGGGGGGAATCATAGATGGTAGCCCGGGCTAGATGGGGGAATCATAGAATGTAGCCCAGGCTAGATGTAGGATCATACCATGTAGCCTGGGCTAGATGGGGGGATGGGGGAGGGAATAATGAGGGTAGCCCAGGCTAGACGGGGGATGGGGCTAGGGAGGGACTTGGAGCTCCCTCCCCCCTGCCTCGGAGCTCACCTGCACTTGAAGTCACAGGAGCCAGCAGCCAGGAGCACACTATTGGGGTGCCAGTCCAGGCTGAGGACGGTGGAGCGGATGGGCTTCTTGATGTGCTTGCACACCCACCTAGAGGAGAGGCAGGGGCATGGCTGTGAGTTCGAGGCCAGCCTGGGCCACACAGAGGGACCGGGGCCACACAGAGGGACCCGGTCTCCAAAAACCAAAAACAAACAGGGCAGACTACGAATTGGGAGATGGAGGGATGGCCGCTCTCCCAGAGGCCCTATGTTCAGTTCCGGCCCCCACACTGCGACTCAAGGCCGGCTAGTGAGATCTAGCGCCCTCTGCTGGAGAGCGGGTGCAGTGCAGTCAGAGTGCTGTACACAGAAAAGATAACGAATAAATCTTTTAAGTGTATGCATGGCACGCACAATTGTGGTGCAAAAGCCTGTCATGACAGCCCGGGAAGGCAGAGGCAGGAGGAGGACCACAAGTTGAAAGTCATCCCTGGCTGGTCTCTGAGCATTCAGATGATGTTTGGGTGCTTGTGGGGGTCCCTGGCATGAGCAGGGGGGTGACAGACCCCTGAGGATGTCCCCAGAGGTGGCAGCTGTCTGTCTGTCCCTGCCGTTATCGGGTCACGTCACGATACTGAGGACGACCCTGGGATCCACCCCGGCGGGAGGGACAGACTCCCCCAGAGTGGCACCATCTGTTTAGGGACACCCTGACCTTGGGTGCTTTGGTCCCGTGCTCTCCCACACACGGGTCCATCCCTCTCCCCTCCAGTCCTCCCTCTTTCCCCACCGGAGTCCCCCACTCCCCCGGGCCCTTCTCCTCCCTCCAACCGTCCTCTTCCCTACCCTGTCCTCCCCACCATCCGGGTCCTCTTCTTCCCCCATCCAGATCTCTTTCCTTCCCCCATCCTCCCCGCTCCTGGGTTTTCCCCTCCTCCCACCAGGGTCCTATTCCCTCCCCCATCCTCTGTTCTACTCTCCCCCACCTTTCCCCCCTCCTCTCCTCCCCAGGCCCTCCCTCCGTGTCCCCCCTCAAGCACCCACCAATCATTCTCCTGCTCGAAATAGCAGACAGAGATGACGCGGGAGCCACTGCCCACAGCGAACTTGTTCTCATTGGGGGCCCAGCGCACGCAGCGGGCAGCACGGTTGATGCGGAGGATGACGAGTGTGGGCTTCCACGCGCGTCCCTTGAGGGTCCACACGTAGGCGTTGCGATCTGTGCCGCACGTCACAATGCGGTTGCTCTCAGGGGCCCAGTCTATGCCTGCGGGGTTGGGTCAGAGGAGGGGTTCGAACCTAAGAACCTGCAGGCTATGGTGACCACGCCCCGGATGTGCTGCTCCAGGGCCGGGCTCCACCTCCGGCCACGCCCCCAGCCCCTCACCGGATCCTGACTGGAGGATTCCAGCATGTACTGAAACCCCGGGCACACCCCAGGCTCCTCACTGGATTCTGAATGGGGAATTCCATCAAGTGCTCCACCCCTGGCCATGCACCCAGTTCCTCACTGGGCAATTTTAGGCAGCTGTGATCCTGACTCCGGGATTTCTAGCAAGTAGCCTGGTTCACTGTGATCAGGTGTTCCACCCACGGCCACACCCCCAGCCTCTCACAGGATCTTGACTGCAAGTAGCGTTCCTCAAGCTGATCAAGTTCTCTGTCCCTGGCCATACCCGCTGCCCTTCATTGGGCAATTTTAGACGGGTGTGATCATCCTTGGAGCATTCTAGCAATTAGTCTTCCTCATGCTGATTAAGTCCTTGACCCCTGGCCATGCTCCCAGCCCCTCACCATATCCTGACTGGGGAATTCTAGCAACTGCTCTATCCCTGGCCACGCCCCCAGCCCCTCACTGGATCCTGACTGGGGTATTCTATCAAGTGTTCTGCGTCTGCCACGCCCCTAACCCCCTCACTGAGCAGTTTTAGGTGGATGTGATCTTAGATCTGACTGGGGGATTCTAGCAAGTGGTGAGATCTCCTTGGGGAGCTCTAGGGTGGGTGCTGTACCCCACTTATCAGGGAGCCCAGTGATTCCCAGCAAGCCACCCCCAGACGCTCACAACTAGGGATGCTGATCCCCCCGCCCCTCCAGGAGGGTGGTTCTGACCCACCTGTCACCTGCCCATTGTGCTCCTTCAGCTCGTGCACCTTGTTCCACTTGGCCCCAGCCTTCTCATAGATGTGCACCTCGTGGTTGTTGGGGCAGATGGCGATCTCTGCGGGGTGCAGAGGGGGAGGACGGGCAGTGTGGGCACCCCTCCCCCTCCCCACTCATGCCCAGGCCTCCCCATCAGGCCACTCACGCGTCCGGTCCTTGTTCCACGCATGACAGCTGATGGGCTCCACCAGGAAGCTATGGTAGGCCATGGCGACTCGAGTCCCGGGCCTGGGGAGGGGCGGGAGCGCGGATCAGCGGTGCCCCGGGTCTTGGTTGGGGAGAGCAATCTGAGCTACCCCGGTATCCTGACTCCTGACGCATGACACAGCTTGGAGCTCAGCTGGGCCACTTGGTGGGTTCGGCTTTTCCTCACCTTCTGTCCACCCTCCACTCCCATCCAGTTTCACACCCCCAATTACTAGACAGGATAGATGGGAGAGGGGGAAGAGAGGAAGAGAGAGACAGAGGAAGAGGGAGAGAGGGAGGGAAAGGGGAAGAAAGAAGGGGAGAGAGAGGGGAGGAGGGAGAGGGAAAGAGAAAGAGGACAGAGGAAAAGAGAGGGAGATGGAGGGAAAGAGAAAAAGGGGAGGGAGGGAAAGAGAGGAGGGAGAGAGAGGGAAACGGGGAGAGACAGAGGAAGAGGAGAGAGAGGGATATAGGGCAAGAGGGGAATAGACAGAAAGAGGAGAGAGGAAGAGAAGGGAGAGAGAGGGAGAGGGGGAGAGATTCAAGCTAGATCCCTGAATCTAGCCGGTGCGGCGACACACTGTAACACATGGGGAGGCAGGCGGATCTCTGTGGGTTCCAGGGCAGCCTGCTCTACAAAGCGAGTCCAGGACAACCAGGGCTACAAAGAGGAACCCTGTCTCGAAGGAAAGAAAAGAAAGAAAGAAAGAAAGAAAGAAAGAAAAGAAAAGAGGGGCTGGAGAAACGGCTCAGAGAGTGCAGGCTGCTCTTCCAGAGGTCCCGAGTTCGAGTCCCAGCCCCGGCGGCTCACGACCATCTACAGTGAGATCTGGTGCCCTTGGCTGGTGTGCAGGCGCAATGCAGCCCGAAAACTATACATAATAAACAAATCTCTAAAAAAATTAAAAAAGGGAAAGAAGAGATCCTTGTAGCTTCTATCATCTTGGAATAGGACTACAAAGAAACCACAATCACCAACAACCCCCCAGTACCTCACTGGGGTATTCTAGGCAGGGGTTCTGTCTCTTGAGCCACACCCAGCCAGTCACTGGGGAATTCTGGGCAGGGGCTCTACCGCTGAGTCATGAGTTTGAAGCAGCTGGCAGAATGGCTCACGGTGTCAGGTGCTCGATGCCTAGCCCGAGGACCCGGGTTCGGGGGCCCAGGACCTGATGAATGGCAGAACGAGTGAACCACCCCCACCACGCACACACAAACGAACGCACGGAATTGCAAATCATTAAAATACTCCTCACTATCATGGCTGGGTATATCCTCCAGCCCGGGCCGGCCTGTTGGGTCCTTCCTTGTTCAGTTGACTTTTTATTATTATTATTATTATTATTATTATTATTATTATTATTATTATTTCTTGGCCCTGGGCTGGGCCTGAGTCGCCCGCAGCGATGATTTGACTCTGTACAAGCAATTCAGGAAGTCCCCCGCCCAGCCCAGCAGCCCAGGCGCAGCCGGCAGCAACTTTTTTTTTTTTTCAAACGGTGCTAAGCCTTACTCAACTTCCTGTTCTGGGTCGGGGAGCCTGGGTGGCGTGGGCAGCCTCCCGCCCAAAACCCCCGGTTTCCTCCTCCTCCGGGCTGCACCCCAAGTCTCATCAGACGAAGTCAAAGCCAGCAAATAATTCTAACCACCCCCCACACACACACACTCCAGGGCTTTTTTATGGGCCCACGCCACACCCATAAAAAAGAGAGCAGGGTGTAGCCCTAGTGAACCGACTGACTTGAGGCAAAAAATTTTTTTAAAGCAGATTTTATGCCAGTAACGGAGTTTAACAAGCCCCAGACCCCTGGGAAGAAGGGGGGTCCGGAAGGGAGAGCCTGTGTGGAGGCGTCTGTTACTTAAAAAAAAAAAAACCCACAGTGTGCTCAACTTCAGTCTCAGGCCCGGGGAAAGGCAGCACTGTTTTGAGTAAAGCCCAGCACTGTCTTGAGGCCAGCCCAACCTTACCCAGCAAGAGAGACCCTGCCTAAAAAAAAAAGCAAAACAAAAAGCTCAAAGAAGAACGGATCATCAGGAAGTTCTGTTAATACAGACACTTTTTGGGGGACGCGGAGGGGGTGAGTGTTCGGGGGAACAACAGCAGCCACTGCGGAGACGCTAGAGATTTGAACTCGGATCCCCTCTCGCTCCCATGGCCAAGTCTACCTGCTTTCGCTGCTTTGCACGCGAGGAAGTAGTTGCACTTCCCTTGGGACCCCCCATCCTTCCCTCCTCACAGCCCGTCCTACCGGCCCTTGGGCACGATCACGGGTGGGAGGGGGGGAGATTGGGGGAGGGGAGCCAGCTCAGACCCGGAAGGCCACGCACCCGGGGGTGGGGGGAGAGGGGGAAGTAATTGGGAGTCGGGCCCTGAAGTAACGGGGCGACCGACGGCTGGGATCGCGAGGCTGTCGCCCCCGCTCCGTCCCCTCCTTCGTCCCCCGCCCTCCCTACGGCGCACTAGGCTCTCCGCTGCCACCCCCCCCGCCCCGTCGAGCATCGCCTCTGGTCGTCCCCATCCCCCCCCCACTCCCGGTATTTTTCCCCACGACGTGTCGGGGACCCCACGGCCCTCACCTCAGCGCGCCCCGGCCGCGGACTCTGGACAGTCGACGCGCCGACCCGGCTGTAAGAGCCGCGCGCCGCCCGCCCGCCCGCGGAGGCCGCTTACTTCCTGGTGGGCGGGCGGGGGCGGGGCCTTCGGGCAAGGGGCGGGGTCGCTGGACACCGGAGGCGGAGTCTCCGGACAAGGGAGCCATATCCGGGCAAGGGGCGGGGGTCTCTGGGCAAGGGGCGGGGTCTCTGCACAGGGGAGAGAGATCCGGGCACGGAGGCGGGGTCTCCGGGTATGGGGCGGGGTCTCTGGACCCCAGAGGCGGAGTCTCCGTTGGTGGTGGTGGGGAAGATGCAGGGGCGGGGTCTGCAGGCTTGGGGTGGGGTTTTCGAACAGGAGACCGGGGCACGAGGACGGGATCTCGGGGCACTGGGACGGGGTTTCCAGGCATTGGGGGGGCTGTCTCCGGACACTGGGAAGGGGTCACCGGCCACCAGGACGGGGTGTACAGGCGCTTGGGGCAGGACCTCCGGGTACAGGGGGCGGGGTCTTCGGCCAACAGGGGCGGGATCTCCGGCAACCGAGGAGGAGTCTCCAGGCATCCAGGCATTTGGGGAGGGCTATGGGCACACACGAGGCGGGGGTCTCCCTCTCTCTCTCCCTCCCTCCCTCTCTCTCTCTCTCTCTCTCTCTCTCTCTCTCTCTCTCTCTCTCTCTCTCTCTCCCTCTCTCCCTCTCTCCCTCTCTCCCTCTCTCCCTTCCTCCCTTCCTCTTTCTCCTCCCTACCTTTTTCCCTCTCCTCCCTACCTCCCTTCTCCCTCTCTCTCCTTCCCACTCCCTCTCTCTATCCAATGAATCTCTTTCATACCACATCTGTTGTACGCGGCATTTTAAAATACATTATTTACAGGTGCGCCCTGGCTCCCCACTTCTCCAAAGTCCTTCCTCCTTGGCCATGCCGGGGACGTGCGAAGTGGCCGTGCGCCCCAGCTCTCCTGGGGAACCCCCGGGCTGCTGCGGAGGGACAGCATCTTTCGGTGGTGGTTTCTCTTCACAGTTGGGGTCCGTTCCCCGGGACGCATCTTGTACCCAGGCCTGCGCGGGCTCGGCCTCCTCCTTCCAGTCCTCCTCTTGCTTTGGGATCAGATCGGGATTCCAGGCAACTCTGGTCACCAGGCCTGAAACGGGAGAACATGAGCAGATAGAAAGGGCCCAGCCCGTGACTCCAATGCCAGTGTTAGGACATGAGGTCTCGGTGGGGTGTCAATCTATAAAAACTGTTCCTCTAAGCGCTCGGGGAAGCGGAGGTGGGGGGGATGGCTGTGAGTTCGAGGTTTGCGTGTTCCGGACAGCCAGGGCTACACAGAGAGACCCTGTTTCGAAAAACAAAAAGAAACGAAAAATAGGAGGGGCATTTGGGAAAGAAAGGTTCCAGAGGGAGTGGGAAGGGCTAAGAGAGGAATGGAAAGGCGCGTGCTAGGAAAAACAGGGTTCCAAGTGGGAGTGAGAGGGGCTGTAAGAGCAATGGGAGGCCACCCTGAGAAGAAGAAGGATTCGAGAGGCGGGAGCACAGGAACTGGAAGCATTCTGGGAAGAAGAGGGGCATAGGAATTGATTCTGATCAGAGTACATTATGTGTGTGTGTATATGAAATCATCAGAGAAAAAGTGAAAACGTATCAAAACAGGTGAAGTGTCTTAGCCCTTAGCCCCAGGTCTCAGAAGGCCAAGGAGGGTCTACACGGTGAGTTCCCAGCCAGCCCTGTCTCAGAAACACAGCAGCAACAACAAAAAGAACTATTAAAAATCCACATGTGCACAGAAGAAAAAACAGACAAGGAAGACTCAGACTGAGTCACGCAAGGAACCCTGAGGCTCTCAGCCCACATCAGTGAACGCTTTCAGGTACCTACCTTGGTTTGGCTCAGCGATGGATGGACTGTTACCCGGTCTTGAGGGCCAAATAATAAAGAAACCCTTCCAGGCCCTGAGCGGCGTTTGGATGCTTCTTCACAGCCTCGAGGAGACCCTAGCTCACCAGAGCCACACGGACCACAGGGCATCAGGAAGAGCATCACTCAACCGGCATGGCTGTGCTCTTGCCATCCTAGCTCTCTCCCCACAAGCCTTTCCAGGCCACGACCAGCTGCTCCCACTCCCCACCCCCCCACCCCCGAGTCAGAGATCCAGCCTCGGCCTTGAAAGTCAGGGTGCCCTGGAGGGGCGCAAGACCTCAGTTAGTGCTCGCTGTCCCTGCTAAGAGCAAGGAGTTGGTGAGTACCAAGGCCTTCCCTGTCACCTTGACTGGGCTCTGGGTCACCTGAAACGAGGCTTCGAGGCTAGCCTGAGCTAGCCAGCATCTCCCAGCAGCTTTGACTGTGCTGAATGGGAGGAAGGGAGACAAGGGGAGAGCCAGCATCCACCTCCTCCTTACTGCTAAACAGGGAATCAAGGGGACCAGCCACACCTGTGCCGTACATTCCTGGCTCCAGACTGTGGCTCTTGTTCTTGACCCCCCAAAATAAGCCCTTCCCTCTCGGAGCTCTTGACACGGCAGTGGGAAGATTCAATGGGGGGGGGGGGCGGGGGAGAACGTGGCTTAACTATGAAATGACATTTCTGGGGGGGGGGATCTGGAAAACGTTAATCAAGGTGAACTTTCTGGGGCCGGAGGGATGGCTCAAAGGTTGAGCTGATCTTCCGGAGGCCCTAATGTAGGCAAAAGAACAATGCACGTGAAAAAAAAAAACAAAAAACAAAACAAAAAAAAAAAAAAAACCTTTTTGTAAAATCACTTTTACAAAACAAAGTGTGCTCCCTGCTCTGAAGAGCGACCCGGACACAGCAGCCAGCACCCACACCGGGCAGCTTACAATAGGCCCTGTGACTCCAGATTCGGGGATGCGATGGCCTATTGTGTGCCCCTGGAGCTGTTCCACACACATGAACAAAAATTAAATAAAAACTTTTCACACTGACAATGGTTTCAGGTTACATCCCCAAAAGGCACAGTCCTATCCCGTCCTCCTCTGAGTGTTTGTGTGTGAATGTGAAAGCAGATGCCTAGAGAATGGCATGGGACCCCTTCCTCTCCCGTTGGAGGGGTCCAGCCGGGGTCCGGGAACCGAATTCACGCTCCGGAGGCTTTACAGCAGGCTCTCGGACTCGGGGGTGGTGGCCCCTCACCTGCGGGGAGGCCGGGTGCAGGCTGCGCGCCCAGGCTGCCGCTTCCTCCCCGCTCCCGGGGAGCCGGTGGCGCGGGAGGATGCTGAGAAACTGCTTGAGGACCAGCAGCTCCAGCATCTGCTCCTTGCAGCGTCGCTCCGGCTGCAGCCAGCGGCGGCACAGCTCCCGCAGGCGGCTCAGGCCTCTCTATGGTTCGCCTTCCTTTCACTGGGCTCCCAGGCCAGGTCCTTGAAGAAAAGGATGTATAACCAGTAGGGTGTGTCTGTGTGGACTGGGTGGGGAGGGTGGGGGGAGGTAGGGAGTGGGGAGGGTGGAGGGGCGGGGGACAGGGGTGGGGTGGGGTGGGGGGACGGGACGTGCTACACGGAGGGTTCCTGTCATGAAAGAAAATCAGAAGAAATAAATAAAAGGGTGGGCTGGAGAGATGGATGGTTCAGCGGCTTTCTGTCCAGGATCTTGGGACTGGGTTCAATTCCTGGCTCCCCCTACATGGTTCAGAGACGGACCTGCAGGCCAAACAACCATATACAAAATAATAATAATAATAACAAAACTGATGAAATTATTTCAATTTTTAAAGTTTTTTTTTGTTTGTTTTTTATTTTTCGAAAACAAACAAACAAAAATGTTTAGGCTGTTCTGGACACGTGCTGTGGACCAAGGCTGGCCTTGAACTCACAGAGTTCACCCTGCCTCTGCCTGCTGGAGCGCTGGGGTCAGAGGTGTCGGCCATAATGAGTTTTAGACCAGCCAAGGGTACACAGTGAGACTATCTCGAAGAAGAAAAAAAAGAAAAAAAAAATACAGTGTGAGCAAGATACTTTTTTTCTTTTTAACTTTTATTAGTTATACTTTATTCACTTTGTATCCCCCCATAAACACCTCCCTCCTTCCCTCCTAATCCCACCTTCCTTCCCCCTTCTTCACACATGCCCCTCCCCAATTCCACTGATAGGGGAGGTTTTGATCTTAGTCTATCAAATCTCATCAGGAGTGGCTGCATTGTCATCTTCTGTGGCCTGGCAAGGCTGCTCCCCTCTCAGGGGGAGGTGATCAAAGAGCAGGCCAATCAGTTTATGTCAGAGGCTGTCCCTGATATTTCTTTTTTAATATATTATTTATTTATTTTTATTTTCTGTACATCCGTGTTCTGGATGCATAGATGTCTGAGTATGGGCATTTGACCCTTGGGATAGGAGTTAGGGACAGTTCTGAGCCGACACATGGGTGGTTGGGATGGAACCCTGATCCTTCCTGGAAGAGCAGCCAGTGCTCTTAACCTCTGAGCCTTCTCTCCAGCCTTGAGCAAGACATCTCTAATTCACATGTGTACAGTGCACGCAGCACCTCGGAGAGGCTATCAGATACTACAGCAACCAGAGGAGGCAAAGAGTCTTGGGACTCGAACCCACATCATCTGGAGGGAAATTGGAACAGGAACTGGAACTGTTATACCTAACAGGTGAAGGGTTCTGCCTGCAGTGAGGATGTTTAGAAGAAACCCCTGTTCCTCTTGACCAGGTTGTGTTGGCTCAGGGATCTTGATGCTCTGGCCCACTCTGAGGTTCCTTAGCTGCCTGTGATGTCATCTTTGGTACTCACCACCAGGGGCCCAGGATGAAGGGCACTCTGCCTTGTTTTCCCTCCCTCTCTCTCTCTACTTACCATTCTCATTCCCTCATCTATCAATCTCCCTTTCTCCCTCTCTTTCAGCCTCCCTCCCTCTCAATCCCTCTCCCTCTTTCCCTGTTTCCCTCTCTCAATCCCTCCCTCTTCCTCTCTTCTTCCCTCCCTCTTTCAGCCTCTCTCTCCCTCCCTCTATCTTTCTCAATCACTCTCTCTCCCTCCTTCTGTTTCCCTCTCTCAATCCCTCCCTCTTCCTCTCTCTGAGTGAACACCCTGCCCCTATGACCACTAAATTTTTTTTTTCTTTTTCACGGTGTTGGGATTCAAACTCGGGCCCTGCTACCCATGTGGCAGGCACTCTGCTGCTGTGCCCCCCCGGCCCCCCCCCACCAGCTTTCACCTTTCATGCTGGCTCCTTAAATTCCCTGGGACTTCAACCTGTGACTCTCTTGCCTCGGTTTCCCTTATCCCTTCCCCCACCCTAGTGCCATTAGACCAGGCTCAGGTTTTCAGATTTTTTTTCCTCCTGTCACTGGAACAGAGTCAGCTCTGATCCTGGCTCTTCTCCCCCCATGCCCCCCCCCTTGCTCTTCCTATAGGTCTGTTGTGAGGCCTCTTTGGTTCAGTTAGAAAAAACAAAAAAAGCAACAACAGCCTCCTCCCCGTGAGTCCCTGGCCTGATGCCTGTCCCTGCTCAGCTCCAAGCTGCCTTCGTGGAGGTTATTCTATCTATCTATCTATCTATCTATCTATCTACCTACCTACCTACCTATCATCCATCTATCATCTACCTATCATCATCTGCCTACCATCTATCATCTATGATCTACCTATCATCTATCACCAATCATCCATCCACCCACCCACCTATCTGTCTGTCTGTCTATTTATCTATCTATCTGATGGAGGTGGGTATGGAATTCAAGGCCTTGCACACGAAGCAAGCCACCCCCTGGCCCCTCACGGCTGTGTGTCCCTGTCAGGGCCCCTCCAGCCTGTCTGCTTGATTAAGGTGTGGAAAGCAGTAGTTTTCAGAAACTCTTTTCTTCACATTTCTCAGTATCTCTTCCTCCCCTCTCCACCCCAATCCAGCACCCTGGACACCAGGTAGGAGGGAGGAAGGGCCAGGGGGAGAGGTGGGCAAGATTCTCTCTGCAGCTTCCTGCTGGGCAGGGCTGTGGGGTCCCACACCTGGGACCAGAATGCAAACATTTATATCCACAACAAAGGTAGTTTGCAGTTTCTTTTTCTTTCTTTTCTTTCCTTCTTCTTTTCTTTCTTTCCTTCCTTTCTCTTTTCTTTCTTTCTCCCTCTCTTTCCTTTCTCTCTTTCTCATTTGTTCGCTTTTAGCGAATTGCCGAGAACTGCCTCTTTCGGCTGTGGAGGAAACCCGGGCTCCATGTGGCGACCATGTTGGTGTCACCAGCCCTCCAGCTGTCCTCAGATCTTAGCTGGGAAGCTCTGGTTGTTCAGGAGCTCTTCCTAGAGATGAGGCCAGTAGACCCTGTTTCACCCTGCCCCAGCCTGGCAGCCTTCTGGGCACACCAGAGTGGAGGGACTGGCCAGGGTGGCAGGAGACACGGCAGCTCCAACTTCTGAGAGCTTCAGCCTGGGCTACGTGGGACCCTGCTCCAGGGAGACAAATGCGTGAGACTTGCCTATTAGAGCTGAATGCTCGCCTGTCCACCCAGCACTTGGGGAGGCAGAGGCAGGGGGATGGTGGCTGTGAGTTTGAGGCAGCCTGGGCTACAAAGCGAGTCTGGGACAGCCAGGGCTATACAGGGAGACCCTGGGGCAAGGGGAAGAGGATGAATTAAAGTCAGGTGGGAGCAGGCAGATCGCTGTGAGTTCAGGGCCAGCCTGGCCTACACAGAGAGACTCTGTCTCAGAAACACCAAAACCACAAACCAAACCAAAAAAACAATAGAGAACAAAACAAAAAACATTATGTGGCTTGTTCTACAGTGGAATGAAGAGACGGCCACACACAAGGCTCTCCACCTCCCCCAGATTCACTTATTTTTTGCTGCTGAGAGACCAGTTCTTGAACCTGCCACGTAGGTCAGCCTAGCCTCAAAG
Organism: Meriones unguiculatus; assembly: GCF_030254825.1. Classification (NCBI taxonomy): domain Eukaryota; kingdom Metazoa; phylum Chordata; class Mammalia; order Rodentia; family Muridae; genus Meriones; species Meriones unguiculatus. The sequence goes on along the minus strand of NW_026843646.1, from coordinate 9,943,684 downwards.
TTACAACAATCCTCCTTCCTCGGTGACCCTACCACTGAGATTTGCACCTAGAGCGGGTCCTCAGTCCTGCTGTCTGGGATGCTGGACGTACTCCCCCACCCCCCGCTAAGTCAAGATGGCAGTTTCCCCTTTTCCCTGGTCCTGGATGAGCATGGGGCAGAGAGTGGGTAGGCTGTGGCCCCCCCAGAGACTGTGTTGGCTAAATGCTTTGCTGCAGTGGACAGTGTGGTTTAAGAAGCTGAGGTGAGCCTGAGCCTAAAAACCAATCTACCTGCGATGGGTTTGTTTCTCTAGAACAGAAAGGACAGAAGGAAAAGAAAACTCACGTTTATACATTTCACACTTGGGATCTTTAATTTTTTTTTTTTTTTTTTTTTTGAGCAGACAGCTGTAGGCTCCCTGGCTTTTTCAGTTAGTGTGACAACCTTTCATAATCAACTTAGGGCGACAGCCTTCCATAATGAACTCCTTAAGAGAGACAGTGGTCAAAGAAAGTGGAATGAGAGAGAGCACATTCACAGAACGGAAACCCACACTCCCCCCACCCCCAACATCCATGAGAACACACGAACACATGCGAGTTCCTTGATCAGTGCGACAGTGTTTCCGTGGTCCTCGGGTGGGGTGGAGGCTCCTCACATGATGCGCAGGCCCTGGATGGAGGACTCCAGGGTCTGGAGAAGGCAGAGAGCTGTCAGCCCTGGGGACCTTGGTTGCCTGCCACACTGCTGCACTCCCCGGCCTCAGCACCTGGAGTCTCCTGCCCCAAGAGCTCACACCACCTCCCGCTGAACAGCCTCCCTCCTTCCTCCCTATCTTTCTTCCTCCCTCCTTCCCCTCCTTCTCTCCCTTTTCTTCCTTCCCTTCCTCCCTCTTCTCCCTCTCACTGCCTGGCCCTGGCTCGCTTGGAACTCCAGATAGACCAGGCTGCCGCCAACTCACAGAGACCAACCCTCCTCTGACTCCTGGAATTAAAGACATGTGTCCCTAGGTCTGGATCTTAATTTCAACATTTATGTATGTCATTTTGTTCTTGTTTCGAGACAGGGTCTCTCCGTGTGGCCCTGGCTGTCCTGGACTCGCTCTGTAGCCCAGGCTGGCTTCAAACTCACAGAGATCCTCCTGCCTCCGCCTCCCCAAGTACAGGGATCACAGGCTTATTTATGTATGTGTATGATGTTTGCTTGTAAGTACGTAGGTATGTACGTATGTGTATGTACCACCTGTGTGCCTGGTGTGTGCAGAGGGCGGAAGAGCATCAGATTCCGTGGACCTGGAGTGACAATTGGTTGTGAGCTGCCATGTGGGTGCTGGGAACCGAATCCTGAGTCCTAGGCAAGTGCTCTTAACTGCTGAGCCATCACTCCAGGCCTTGGCGAATATGCGTCCGTGTGTGTGTTCCTGTGTGTGTGTGTGTGTGTGTTCTATCTTCTCAGCTCATTGCATTATTTCTTTTTGGGGGGAGGGGGAGAAGATCCTATCATCTAGCTCAGGCTGGCAGCAAGCTCAGAGAAATCCCTCTGCCTCAGCCTCCCAAGCCCAGACATTCCAGGACTGAGTCCAAGGGCAACTGTGTACACTGTGAAGCTGTGTCTGTGCACAGCTACGTGGGCTATTGGCTTCAACACGGCACCAAGCTTTCCCGAGGACGAGGTCAGCTTGGAGCCACCACCGATCCACCAGCTAGGAGCCGTGCTCCCCTCGACCTAGGGACTCCGGGACTCTTCTGACAGGTGCTGTGGCAGGGCAGCTCAGTGGAGAGTGTGCGCATGGCCTGGGCTGCACCCTGGTGCTGCCAACCGCCACCGGGGAGACATACCTTGAAATCCCAGATCATCATGGCCCCGTCAATGCCGGTGGTGCAGAATTTGCGACAGTCCTGCTTGTCTACCTCATAAATGGACACCTGGCTGAAAGAAGAGCGGGACTGTGAGGTCTGTGGAGGGAGTGAGGCCATTCCCCCAAGCCCCACACCAAGAGACGTCTGGGGGTGCACTGGGCTCCAGAGCCCTCAGGGCCACACAATGAGACCCTGTCCCAGAGCAAGAGGTCTCACTCGCCTAAGATGTGGCCCAGCAGGTAGGCCTGAGACTACACCAGGCCCTGGCCGGGTCCCCAATGCCACATACACTGGGTGCTGGTGCTTACATGGAGCCCTAGCCATCTGAAGGTAGAGGCAGAAGGTTACAAGTTCAAGGTCAGGGGCCTGTAGGGAAGGGCTCAGAGGGTAAGAGTGCCAGCTACTCTTTCAGAGGTCCTGAGTTTGAGTCCCAGCACCCACATGTTGGCTCATGACCACCATGTCTAATATCAAAGGAGAGGGAAAAGAAGGGAGGGAGGAAGAGATAGAGAAGGAGAGAAAGGGAGAGAGAGGGAGGGAGGGAGGGAGATAAAGAGGAAGGGAGAGGAGAGAGGAGAGAAAAGGAGAGAGTGAGAAAGAGAAAGGGAGAGAAAAAGAAAGAGAGGGAGGGAGAAGGGAGAGGGGAAAAAAGGGAGAGAGGGAGAGAGAAGAAGGTAGAGTGGGAGAGAGGGAGCAAGAGAAAGAGAGGAAGGGAGAGAGAGAGGAAGGGAGAGAGAGGGAGAGAAAGGGATAGAGGGAAAGGGAGAAAGAGGCAGAGAGGCAGAGAGAGAGGAAGGGAGAGTAGGAGACAGAGGGAGAGAGAGAGGAGGAAAAAGAAGGAGGGGGAAGAGAAAGGGGGAAGGAGGGGACGGGAGAGGGAAGGGGGAGGGAGGAGTGGGAAATGGAGAAGTATGGGGAAGGAGAAGGAGGCAGGAGAGAGGAGATCGAGGGAGGGGAAAGGAAAGGGAGGGGAAGGCAGCAGAAGGAAAGGAAAGGAGGGAGGGGAAGAGGAGGGAGGAGAGGCCATGCCCTCATCACAGGGGTGGGTAGGGACAAGGCAGGGCTCAGCAGATGCAGGACACAAGGAACTGCTTTCTCCTTCCAAGCTCAGGCGTGACCGGAGCATGGCTGAAGCCAACTGGTCCCCAACAAGGCCTCCTAGAGCAGCCTGCTGGGGGCAGCCAGAGCCCAAAGCCCAGAGCCTTCCTGGCATCTGAAATCGGCCTTGGTGAGTCCCCAGTTCCATCCCAAGTCTACAACCCCCAGATGCCAGCACAGCTGGGCAGACGGGGGAAACCCTGGGTAAGCCAACCGTCTGGAGAGCTTCCAGGGTCACCTCCTTCTCTTCAGATGCAGCTGGCCCTCGAAGGGTGGAGGCCACAGTGCAACCCATGACAATGGCCTTTACACACTTTCAGGGTGTTATTAGTTCATTATGCTGTGTGTTTGGTATCCAGGTCAGAGGACGACTGTGAGAATCTCTCCCTTCTCCGGACAGGCTCCGGATGGGCTCCGGGCAGCACACGCACCTTGTTCAGCTTGGCAAGAGCCTGGACCCATGGGCCTGGGCCGCCATGCCCAGCATGGACCTGCTTCCCCCTCAGCCAGCCAGGCCTGTGCTGCTGGGAGCCATGCCCCCCCACCCCGAGTGCTGGGTGCCAGGGCACTCTGCAGGGCACAACAAGGAGGCGTTGGCTGCCCCCTTTTGTTGTGGAGACAGGGTTTCACTGTGTAGACCAGGTTGGCCTGGAGCTTACCATGTAGACCAGGCTGGTCTGGAACTCACTGTGTATACTAGGCTGGCCTGGAACTCAGATTCACAGCTGCCTCTGCCTACCGAATGCTGGGGATTAAAGGCTGTGCCACCCCCGGCCACCCCTGCCTATCACAAGCTGATGGGCAGGCCCAGGTCACCCCTGTCTGTCACCCCGACCCACGTGATGCTGTTCTGGTGCAGCGTCTCCAGGGCCGTGGAGTTTCGGTCCTCGGTGGTGGCCCTCTTGTCCATGTTGCGGAAGCGCTCCATGGCTGACATGTTGCGCTGGACGCTCTGCTTGGGGACATCCAGCTTGGACACGAAGCTCAGGCCGCCGAGGTCGTCGTAGCTGAAGAGCATTGGGCAGCAGTCGTGGCCCTGTGACAGGGGGTGTGTGTCGGTCAGCCCTGGGGGGTGGGGGGCCATCTCCTTGCCCAACCTGGGGACGGGTGTCTGGGGGAGGGTGTATGGGGCATATCCTGGGACTGGCACAGGCAGCTGGCACCCCTCGAAGGGTCACACTGAGGGGAGTGGGTGTGTGTGTGGGGCGTGCCCTGGGCCCATCACAGGCAACAGCCTGGGAGGGCACACACTCACCGCAGCCACAATGCTGTTCTCTGAGACGAAGGACACGCTGAGCAGTGGCAGGAACTCTGTCTTCAGAGTCGACACCCTGCACATGGGGAACGCGAGTCACACACAGTTCTGGTTCTCCATGAAGTGCACGCCAGGGACCGAACTCGGGCTGTGCCAGTGTCACGAGAAGGTCCTACCCTGCAGCCCAGGCTGGCCTCGAACTCACAATCCACCTGCCTTAGCTCCCTGGATGCTGGGATCACGGGCCTTCACCACCGTCCCTAACTCTTGTAAGAGTGCATTTACGTGGAGGAACAAAAGCGTGACACCAAGGTACTGTCTCTCACATGAACTTGGTGGCCTACTCTTTGACCCCCCCCTCCCTGAGGGAGGAGCAGCCTTGCCAGGTCACAGAGGAGGAAAATGCAGCTAGTCTTGATGAGACCTGATAGGCTAGATGGAAGAGGAGAAGGACCTCCCTTAGCAGTGGACTTAGAGAGGAGCAGGGAGGAGACGAGGGAGGGAAGGATACTGGGGAGGGAGGAATGATGGGAAGGGAGGGAGGGACAATGGGGAGGGTAGGAGGGAGCTACAGCTGGGCTACAAAGTAAATAAACTATAATTAATATAAAAAATAAAAATTTAATTTAAAAACAAAAACAAAAAACACAAAAAAGCTTGACACCACCAAAGCAGTCCCAGAACACAGTTCTGCCATGGTGACCCTTTCATAAGAGAACTAGTCAAGCCAGCGTGGGGAGGAACCACGTCTGAGCTGTCCCTGCCACTGCGTCCTCATGGGGTGGCCATCCCCCAGGGAACGCTCCTGGGCTGCCCATGGGAAGAGTGGGCTTCGGGCTTCTTCCCTTGCCACTGAGCCACCTTTCACCGCAGTTTGGTGATAAACCACAATTTGGGTTCTTCCTGTAGACCCCAGGTGTCATGAGGGCAGGAGGAAGATGGTTCCTCTCCTATTTGGGGTGGTGTCAGGGGAAAGAGCTGAGGACGTGTGTGTGCCAGGCGGGGGCAGGAGCTTTGGCCCTGGTTTCTGAATCCAGGCTGGCCTTGAACTCCTGAGCCTCCTGCCTCCATCCCCCGGGCCACCACGCTCTGTCCCATCTCCCTAAGGGCTGGTGGGTACCATGGATGGGGGGAGACAGTCAGGCGTCTATGGTGTTATCGTCCCAGCCATCATCTTCATCAGGGCAGCGGGGACTGGACCTGCTGGCTACTGGCACTGCCTGAAGAGTGGGGGGCGGGTTACTGACCCCCACTGGGACCCAGCTGCTCTATCCTGGGCCTCTCGGCCAGCTATATACACTCCCCCTAGCTGCAGTGCTCTGGGCTACTGTGTCCAGCTGTATGCACTTCCCCTACCTGCTCTGGTGTAGGAGAGCCAGCGTGTCTAGATGGCCACCTGTATACATTCCCCCTAGCTGCTGTGGTCTAGGGAAAGCTAGCATGTCCACAGTGCAGGTGGCCAGCTGTATACACTTCTTCCCCTAATTGCCGTGGTCTAGGAGAGCCAGTGTGTCCAGGTGGCCAGCTGTTTACACTGCCCCAAGCTGTCTACACTCCCCCAGCTATCTACACTGCCCAGCTGTCTTCACTTTCCCCAGCTGTCTGCTCTGCCTGGGCCCGGGACCATCATCAGCTGGGCAGCCACATTCCCCCCAACCCCCCCAGCCAGGCGAGGACTCACTGCATGCTCTTGGAGGCATCGGCTACTGACACCGTACTGTCGTGGCTGACCCAGGCCAAGCGGCTCCCACTGGCCGAGAAGCTGACGCCGTGCACCCAGCCACCAGCGCCACTGCCACCGAACTCCACCATCAGCTGCCCGAAGGGCATCTTGGAGCCCCATGGGGTGCTGGCCGGCTTCTCATCCACCTCCTTGATGTAGGCCGAGAACACTCTGTTGTGGAAAGTGCAGGGGAGGAGGCAGGAGGCGGATCAGGATGGGCGGATACAGGAAAGGACAGCCTGGGATGCCCTTGCTAGACCAGGACCCGAGTTCGGATGTGCATCACCCACAGGGAGCCGGGAGATGGCAGCCTGCTCCGGAACCCAGCATGGAGCTGGGTGGACACAGGTCATGGGCGCACACGCATGCACACACACAAACATACACACAGATAAAGCTAGAGGGAACACACCCAACAAAGGGCTGAGAGAGGCAGGCCTGCCCCTGCCAGAAGAGGGCTGGCTCCCCACCTAGGCTCCACTGTCACCTCCGAGGCCTTAGGAATAAGAGGGACGGGGAAGGGCCAGAATCTGCCTCCTCTGGCCTCTTCTGATTCTCTGGGAAGCATCTGAAGGTGTGTGCACCCCCTGGAGGCCATGGCAGGAAGACCAGGAGTCCAAGGTAGCCCAATGAGGAGGAGGAGGAGAAGGAAGAGGAGAAGGTGAAGAAGGAGGAGGAAAAGGAGGAGGGAAGAAGGGGGAGCCTGAACCTCAAGACTCCCTAAAACAACTCTGGGCTGCATGCCTTTAATCCCAGCTCTGGGAGGTAGGGGGATCTCTGTGAGTTCGAGGCCAGCCAGGACTACAAAGCAACTCAGATAAAACCCTGTCTTCAAAACCAAACCAAACCTCTAGTTCCCTAAGTCCAACTTCCAAATGACAGTGGCAGCTGAAGGGCTAGAGGATGAGGGGTGTCTATCAACCTGTCCAGACAGTCCCGACCTGTCTTATTTGCTGGAAGGGCCAGATGACCCTGGGGAACTAACGGACCACAAACTCCTGAGCACAGAACCTGGAGACCACCTTAGCTCCACCTTCACTACCCAGCTTTTTCTTCTTAGTTTTTTGTTCGCGGTGCTGAGGACTGAACCCTGGCACTTTGCTGCAGGCTCGGCCAATGCTCCACCACTGAGCCACACTGCCCATTTTCTTTCTTTCATTTAGTTATTAAGCCTGAATATAAACGACAGGGCTGGTTTTCTGGAAAACTTTCACACGGGCCAGTGGGTCCCAACCTTCCTCCAGCTGTGGTGCGCCACCCCGGAAAACTATTCTCCTTGTTGCTCTGTAACTGCAAGTTTGCTACTGATATAAAGTGTAACGTAAGTGCGTTCTGATGGTCTTGGGTGGCCCTCGTGAAAGGGTCATTTCACCCACGGAGGAGTCATACTCCTCAGGTTGGGAAACCCTGACACAGAGTCGACACAAAACAGTGATGAATTCTTTGCTTTTCCTTTCGCTAAGGGGAAAGGGCCCTGTTGAAGGACAGGTTTTAAAGAGCAACCCATGGCATGATTCTTAAAGCTCTAGCAGGGTGGCGAGTCTCCTCTAGCTGAGGGCTAAAGACAGAGGGAAGTCATGTGGCTAAAGTCAGGTTCTATGTCATCTGCAGTCTGTGGTCTAGGAAATAAAATTTGAACCTGAAATCATTCAAGAAAGAAGATGGTGGGCATGAAGTTGCAGACTTGTAATTCCAGGACAAGGAGCTGATGGAGGATGTGAGCTCCAGACCAACCTGGGCTTCGTGCTTCCAGCTTCTTGTCCCATCAAAACCCAGAGAAGTAGACTGAAGAGATGGCTCAGTGGTTAAGACACTAGCTGTTCTTGCAGAGAACTGGGTTGGGCTCCCAGCACCTGTATCAGGTGGCTCACAACCACCTCTAGCTCTTGGGCATCTCTTAACTCTTTCTGGCCTTTGCCAGGCATGCATACCCACATGTACACAGATAAACAAAATAAATCGACTTAAAAACTGAGAAGGACAGACTGAGAGAGAGATGGACAGGTGGAAACAGCATGAGCTCACACAGCACTTGAGACTACCGATTCTGCCTGAAACCCCTCACTGTGCCAGCCAGGCTGCTGTGCCCAGCGACCTGCTGCAGCTCCTGCTAACCCTCCAGCCGGGTCCATCGTATCTTCTGCCACTTGCTCTGCTCATCACTGTGCACCAATTCACTGTTCTTTTTGTTTGTTTGTTTGTTTTTCTCTTTCTTGAGACAGGGTCTCACATAGCCTGCCCTCAATCTCGGTCTGTAACTGAGGGGGACCATGAGCCTCTCATCTTTGCTCCACATGCACTGCTGGGTTTACAGGTGTGCAGCACCTGCTGGGCTTCTGCAGCGCTGGGGAATGGAAATCAGCTCGGCAAGTTCTCTACCTGCTGAGCCACATGCTAGCACCAGCTCCTTTTCTAGACCAGGAAGTTCCTTTATCACCGAGCCACTCACAGGGTACTGCACTTTGCAAATAAAGGAGCCCAATGGGCACCTGTCCATGCTAACAGGCAGTGCCCACTTATCCTCACCTGCATTTGAAGTCACAGGACCCTGCAGCCAGCAAAATGTTGTTGGGGTGCCAGTCCAAGCTGAGGACCGTGGAGCGAATCGGCTTCTTAATGTGCTTGCTCACCCACCTGAGGAAGGAGAAAACCTAGTTTACACTATCCTCACAGGCAAAAACAACAGCATTTTCCAAGCCATCCCATAAACCCCCTTCAAATAAAACTGAACTGTATGTTTATAAACACCATTTAAATTCTGAAATCCACAGGAAATGTCAGCTACATTTACTGTGGTAAGTTTTCTATGCACAATCACATAATGATCTAAGGCTGACTTACGCCTGAGTAATTTTATGGGCTCCCTACAGTGCACAGCTGCTCCTGCTGAAGGCTGGCTTGCCCTCTGTCAGGGAAGAGTTTCCTAAACACAGTTGAGGCTGGCCTCCGACTTGCTATGAACTACACACTGATCTCAAAGTCAAGCTAGAATTACAGGAGTGTGTACCACACCGGCCTGAGGAGCTGATGTAGAGCCCACGTTCAGGATCTACATCCGTGACCACAGTAAGGTCCAGTCCACCTACAACCTCTCAGCAAACACACAGTAAACTGCTCCACAGCAGTCAGGAGGAAATGCTTCCTACATGAATTACAAAAAGTCGGGGGCTGGAAAGGGAAGGATAGAGATGAATGGATGAAGGAGGAAGTGGAGGGAGGAAAGAAGGAAAGGGAGATTAGCATTGCTCACCAGTCATTTTCAGACTCAAAGTAACAGACGGAGATGAGGCGGGCTCCGCTCCCCACAGCGAACTTGTTCTCCAGTGGGGACCACTTCACAAAAGTGGCCGCGCGGTTGATCCTCAGGATGACCAGGGTGGGCTTCCAGATGCCGTCTTTCAGACTCCACACGTAGGCATTGCGGTCTGCCCCACAAGTGACGATGCGGTCGCTCTTAGGAGCCCAGTCAATACCTGCAGAGGGGACACGAGTCACCTGCTGCCTGTGCCTGGCCAATGACAAGGGACCAGGCTGTTGGCAGGTGAGGGCTCGGCACAGGGTGTCCAAGCTGATAGTGGTTTCCTCCCACCCATCTCCTTTACGTGGTTATCACCCCACACAAAACCAAGGCCCCTTCCCTCCCCAGCATCTGGGAGGACTCAGGACCCTCACAAAGCCAGGCAGAACAGAACTGGGGAGCTAATTTACTCTAGATCCTTCTGCTTCTACCTCCTAGTACTCAGATTATAGACCCCATCATGCCTAATCCAGACACTTTGGCTTTTCAAGACAGACTTTCTCTTATAATAGTACTGTCTGTTATAGAACTCACTTTGAAGACCAGGCTGGCCTTGAACTCAGAGATCCACCTGTCTTTGCCTCCTGAGTGCTGGGCCTAATGGTGTGCGCCATACACCTTTTTTCTTTTTTTAAAATAATCATGTAAGATTTCTATAATAAAATGGTTTTGGTATGCTTTGTTTTTGTCCAAAACTGTCATCAAGTGTCTTTCTTGATTATTCTCCAGCTTTAATTGTTGAGGGAGGATCTCACTGGATTCAAAGCTCGTCAGGCCCTGCTGGTCTAGCTACCTAGCTGAGCTGGGGATCCCTGACTGCTCCTTCAGAGAGCCAAGATCTGGGAAGCAGCCTGCCCAGCATTTATGTGGGTCCCAGGGGTCTCAATTCCAGCCCTCACACTTACACAGAGAAGGGCTTATACACACTGAGTGGTCTCTCAGGCCACTTTTAAAAAATATGATTATGATGATGACTATTATTAGTCTTTTAATAGCTCTGGATGTCCTGGAACTTACTATGTAGATGAGGCTGGTCTCTAACTCAGAGAGTTCCTACTGCCTCTGCCTCCTGAGAGCTGGGATTAAAGGCATGTCACCATGCCAGGCTTTAGAAAAATACTTTTAAGTAGCTGAGAACCAGGCAGTGGTCCACATCTTTAATCCTAGCACTTAGGAGGCTGAGGAGGGGGATCTCTGTGAGTTCCAGGCCTGATCTACAGAGTGAGTGCTAAGACAGCCATGGTTACATAGAGAGACCTTGTTTCAAAACATGAAAAGAAAGAGAAAGAAAGGAAGAAAAGAAGGAAGGGGGAGAGATGGAGAAAGGAAGAAGAGAAAGGAAGAGAGAAAACTCAGTAAATGCTATGGCTTGAACTGGGAAGGTGCACTTAACTTGACCAGGCTCTGTACTTAGGCATTTGGAAGCATCACGCTGAGCCGCATTACCTGTGATGTGTCCATTATGCTCCTTCAGCTCATGAGCTTTCGTCCACTGACTCCCATTCTTCTTGTAGATGTGCACTTCATGATTATTGGGGCTAAGGGCGATCTCTGGAGGAAGAAGGAGGCACGACTGTTAGCCCTTGGTCATCCCTTGTTAGTCTCTGCAGCACTGGGGCGGGAGGCCAGAGAGATGAGACTGTAAGGGAGGCTCGCCCCAGCCCCACTCCCACACAGAAGCAGCAGCAGGGCACACTTACGGGTACGATCCCTGTTCCAGGCGTGGCAGGTGATCGGCTCCAGCAGAAACTGATGCAGAGACATGGTTCTGATGGCCCTCGAAGGTCAACCAGCTGTGATGAGCAATAGGAAAGGAAATGCCTCAGATGTCATGCAATCGGTGTCACCAACCTATGTGGGGATGAGCGCAGCCCTCATCTCCCATTAGACCAAGATTCCAACTCAGTGCAAAAATTAATCATGTAACCAGGACTGGCGCAGTCACCACCAGTGTGGAATTTATTCTCAAGGGTCAGCCACGAACTCTACAATCACAGGTTAGGGGACAGCACATGGCAACCTGAAAGCAAGGACTGAATTTGTCATCCACACTTTTAAGAACAAAATAGATCATCAAGGCGGAAGGTACTGGGGCTGTAGCAGAATGTGGCAGGGCCTGGGTTCAGTGCCCACTGCAGAAAGAAGGAAGAAGAATGGGGTCTGAAGAGATGGTTCAGCAGTTAGCAGTGCCCACTGTTCTTAAAAGGACCCGAGTTAAGGCCACAATGAGTGACTCACAACCACCTCTAACTCCAGGTCTAGAGGATCTGATGTCCTCTTCACCTGCACTCATAGGACACAGCCCAGAGACACACAATACAAAGAATTTTAAAATAAAAACAAATCTGAGCAAGTGTGTGTGTGACACCCTTAGTCCCAGCACTCAAGAGAAAGAGGCAAGAGGAACTCTGGGAGTTTAAAGCCAGCCTGATCTACATAGTGAATTCCAGGCTCGCCTGGGCTATGGAATGAGACTCTGCCTTAAAAGAAAGTCAATCAGTAGGTCAGTCAGTCAGTCAGTCTAACAGGAAGCTACAGAACCATCCTGGATAAACCTTAGAAGATGATCAACCAAGCTATGAAGCACACCTGCAGAACACATTTACTGTAAAGCCATTCAAGGTCTGGACCTCACTTTTAGTTTACTGGAGATAAAGGGGAAAGACCCTGCAAAACAGTCAAACCAATGCAGGCCTTCAGATGTATTCAGCAGTTAAAGTGCCTGCTGTAAAAGCCAGATGGCCTGAGCTAACCCCCAATCCCCAGGAATACTGGGGACAGAAGGAGACACCTCTGTGGTTCCACTGACCCTTCAGGGAGACAGCAGATGGAGACAGGAGAGCTTGTAGCGGGTAAACTGGCCAGCCAAAGGTGACATGGTGGCATGCAACAGAAGGGTCTGTGGCAAACATGGTGGAAGGCGAGTACTGACACCTAAGGCTGTCCTCCAACTTCTGGGCACACTGTGGCATATTCCCATGCATGCACATCATAAGCACATACTCACAGTTCACACGCGTGTGCTGATTATAATTGGTATGTTTAAATATAGCCATAAAAGACGTGCTGGTAAACAAATTTGAATTTGAACTCGATTATTATATAACAGCATGAAATTATCTTCACTTCCTAGTTATGATAATGGAGTTGCCCTCGGCAGGAACAAGTCTTGGCGGTGACAGAGTGATGGACGAGGTGTTTCAGATGAAATGTCCTTTCTTCTCACTTTGTAGCCTTGGCTGCCTGGAACTCACTATAGACCAGGCTGGCTTCAAAGATCCTTCATAGACCAGGCTGGCTTCAGAGATCCTTCTGGCCCTGTCTGCTAAATGCTGTGATTACTGTCTTTTCATGTGAGACAGGGTCTTACTATGTAGCCCAGGCTGGTTTCCAATTAATAAAAGAGGTGAACAGCAGGATTACTTCCACAGCTGTTGTACTAGTCAATTTCTATAACTGAACACACATTCAGGCATGGCTTTCTATAGTCATTGGGCTATTTCAAGCCTCACTTTTCTACCAAGCAAAATAAACCTTCACATGCTGACAACTTTAATCCCTGAACTGCAGGTGATATTTAAGTGATGTTTGGAAATCTTAACGAGCTCAAGAGGAGAAAGAGGAACACCAAAGGTTGTTCTGGGCCCTTGGGAGACAGAAGGATCTCTCTGAGTTCCAGGCCAACCAGTAAGACCCTGTCTCAGACAAAACAAAACAAGCAAAAACCAGGCTTCCATTGTGCCTGCCCAGCACTGAGGGATAAGAAGGACTAAAGGAACAGGGTGACTTGCTGAGCTCCCACTCTCTTGAGCTTTCACTTTTCCTCTTTCTGTGGTGCTGGTGAACCAACCTATCGCACACACCAGGCAAGCGCTCCACCAACTCAACCACATTCCCAGCCTTCATGGGCGGTCATTTCAGTGTCTTGGTAAAACGGGCTCTGGAGACAAGATGCCTGAAGTTTGAATCTTGGCCCTGACACACACATAAAGAGATGCTGGGGCAGTCTTTCCTCATTCCACCTGTAAAGTAGGTCTCCAAGAGGCAGGAGGATTAAATGAGATAGCACAAAAAAGCATGGCAGATCAACACCAGCCTCAAACCGATCCCAGTTACTCAGTTCTCTGGTTGTCTGGGTTGTAAGCCTAGCCTCTACTACCAACTTAGTAAATTAGTTCTCTGTGATTCATTTGGTTTCTCATTGCTCTTATTACCCAACCCAGCAGTACTAGCTGCTCCAACAAGGTCACCCTACAGGGTTCATTCGAAATTCCAGCTCCACTGGACTATTTTCCACTTCTGGGGAGAAACTCTTTTAACTTAGGAGTTAGCATTAGAAATGGCTATTATTATTATTATATCTTTAATCTGTATTTACATATTTATTACAATTTATTCACTCTGTATCCCCGCTGCAGCCCCAGGAACGGCTCTTAATTTATTCTGATATTATTTGAACAGCTACTCTGGGTCTGGAATTAATGTCAGCAACTCGAACTCACACGGACCTAACGGAACTAAGCGGACCAACCCGGGGAAACTGAGACATCGAAAAAACCAACCTTCCCCTGGTCACCTGGCAAAGTGAGAGGGAGTCAGATGGGCACTAAGGGGCTCCTACATCAAGGACTCTACGCTGATGAACAGGGGCGTAGAGAAGGCGGGGGAGGGACTAGAACAGAGCAAAGGAATCTTTAGGCTGACTGGAGAAAGATGGCTTTTCTCTTGATGGAGGAAGGGATCGCAGGATGCTCTAGGCAGCCGAGCCACGCGAGCAGACGCTCGGGGTCGGGTTCGGGTGTGATGGGGGTCGGAGTGACGGGGTGTGGGTGGGGTGGGGTCCGGGATGCAGCAGGTTCACTGCGAAGTACAGACATCTGGGGCCCTCCGTCCGCGACCAGCGCAGCAGTGCCCCGGCCCCGCCGACCCCGCTCCCCCACAGAAAACACGACGGACCGAGGCGACCGGAGCGGACGGCAGGCCCTGCGGCTCCTTACCCAGGTCTGGGAGGTTGGGAGGCCGGAGCGGGCGATTCGCGGACTCTGGTCAGTCGACGCGAAAAGGCTCCGGCGATCGCGGACGGAGGACGGAAGCCGAGAGGGATGGCCGAAAGGATCCCGGAAGTACCCAGGGCGCCTGCGCGGGCTGGCGTGCGCAGGCGCAGTACGCAGTGTGCGCTGGGGGCTGAATAAAATGCTCCAGAGCGGCGGCAGCAAGTCTGCGCTGGGGGGTGCTTGCGGAACTGGGTCGGCGTTCTACTCAATTCCTTAAGGATGAAAAATATGTACATGCACATATATACAAATATACATACATATACATATATATACATACATATCTACATACATATTTACATACATATATTTATACATATACACATACATATATACAATTATACTCACATATATACACACATACAATTACACATATATACATACATGCATACAAATAAATATATACATACCTATATGCATACATACATATATATTTTTACTTACATATATACACATATAGATGCATACATATATACAATTATACTTACACATATATACAAACATACATATACATTTATACATAAATATATACATAAATACATATATACATAATACACATATACATATAAATATATACATATATACAGACATACACATATATACAATTATAAATATATACATACATATATACTTGTATATATATACAATTATACATACACATATCAATATATACACAAATGTATACAAGTATACATATATACAATTATAGATACATATATACATATATTATACACATATACATATATACATACATTTACATACATACACGCATATACGCACATATACTTATATACAAACATGCATATATACATAAATATATGCATACATATACACATATATGTATATATACATATGAATATTGGGGGACATTCAGCACCCTACCTACAGCACTGATCCCTAGAATTGCAGAAGGCGAGGGCTGGGGAGTTGGCCCAGTGCTGAAGACATGTACCTAAGGTTAGCTCCCAGCACCCATGCCAGGCAGCTGAGGAACGCCTGTAGTTCCAGCCCTCGGGGATCTCTCACCCTCTTCTGGTCGCCATGAGCACTGTTCCCTCTTTTGCCTGTGATCCCAGAGCTTGAGGTGGATCTCTGTGAGTTTGAGTCCAGCCTGCTCTACAGAGCGAGTCCAGGACAGCCAGGGCCACACAGAGAAAACTTGTCTCAAAAAACAAAAACAAACAAACAAAAAATCATCTCTTTGAGGGCTCTATGGCATCCCAGAAGCAAAGAGAGCATCAGATGCCAGTGTAGATGGTTGTGAGCCACCATGCAGGTGCTGGGAATCAAACTCAAGACCTCTGGAAGAGTAGCCAATGTTCCTAACCACTGCGCCATCTCTGCAGCCTCTGAGAGCTTATCTCTTACACTGCTCAGAATACCCTGCCTCAGGAATACGGCCACCCACAAGGGCCTGGGACTTCCTCCATCGACTAACAATCACCATTCCTGAATTTTGGTAACCTGATACTTACTAATCGACCACCTTCACACCTAAAGGACAAGCTTTGACAGATCAGCATGGCTGAATTCCATGGTGTCTGACTGGCTTTCCTTTGTGATGCTGTGGCTGGCTGGGAGCTGCAGCTCACAGCCCTGGCCAGTGTCACAAGAAGGAGGGTCGTCCACCACCTCCTTTGTGACTAGACTGTAAGTGTTCCTTCCACTACATGTGTGCACTTTGATCTTTAGTATATGCACGATAATGTCTCTGTCTCTCTCTACATCTGTCTCTCTCACTTTTTAAATTTTTTTTATTTAATTTTTCTTTATTAATTACACTTTCTCTCATTTTTTTTTTTTTTAAGACATGGTTTCTCTGTGTAGCCCTGGCTGTCCTGGAACCCCTCTGTAGACCAGGCTGGCCTCAAACTCGGACATCCACCTGCATTTGTTTTCAAGGTGTGTGCCCCCATTGCCAGGCTCTGTGTCCTTCTCAAAGTTTCATTCAGAAAGTTATTCTCAAAGACGCTTTGTGGTTCTTCAGATTGTTCACTAAAGAACACATAGTCTTGCTGTACAGATCTCTTTTGGATGAAACTAATGGTGGCCAGTGCCTTGACCACGTGGCATCACCTTCTTCTAAAACCAATTTTAATTGTCACCTTGACACATAGGAGGCTCATCTGAGAGGAAAGCTTCCACTGGGACTGGGGAATTGTCTAGATTTTATTGGCCTTAGGACATAGCTGTGGGAAATTGTCTCAGTTAATGACTGATTCAGGAGTACCAAGCCCATTTCTGGTGTCACTATTTCAACTCTGGTAAACCTGGGTAGTATAAGAAGATTAGCTAAGTGTGAGACTGTGAACAAGCAAATCAGAGAGCAAGCCATCAAGCAGGGTTGTTTTTCTGTGGGTCCCGTCATGACCTCCGTCATCAATGGATTGTGATCTGAAAGTGTTAAATCAAATCCTTTTCTCTGCCAGTTGCTTCTGGGTAGGAAGTTTTATCCTCGCAGCAACAAAGTAAAACCAGAACAGCACCCACCTCTGTGAAGGGCTGATTAGGAGTATCAGTTTCATAAAAGATCCTTAGGCCCAAATTTATTAGTTCAGTTGGTCCCTTTGTGGAGCTCCGGACCTGTACAAGTCTTTCTATCTCCCCCTTCTTTCATAAGATTCCCTGTACTCTGCCCAAAGTTTGGCTATGAGTCTCAGCATCTGCTTTGATACCCTGCAGGGTAGAGTCTTTCAGAGGCCCTCTATGATAGACTCCTGTCTTTTTCCTTATTTTCACCTTCTTTCAATGTCCATCTTCTTTGCCTTTCTGAATAAAGATTGAACATCTTATCCAGGGCCCTCCTTCTTGTTTAGCTTCTTACAGATTTTAGTATGATTATCCTATATTATATGTCTAATATTCACTTATAAGTGAGTATATACCCTGTGTGTCTGTCTGCTTCTAAGATAACTCACTCAGGATGATCTTTTCTAGTTCCCACCTATTGCCTGCAGATTTCATGATTTCCTTGTTTTTAATTGCTGAGTAGTATTCCATTGTGTAAAAGTACCACAATTTCTGTATCCAGTCCTCCGTTGAGGGACATCTAGGTTGTTTGCAGATTTTGTCTCTGACATGAACTCAGTGGCTGGCTCTTTGATCACCTCCTTCTGAGGCGGGGGAGCAGCCTGACCAGGCCATAGAGGAAGACTATGAAAGACAGTCCTGATGAGACCAGGGTCAGATGGAAGGGGAGGAGATCTTTTACTATCAGTGGCCTGGGGAAGGGGAATGGGAGGAGATGAAGTAGTGAGGGAGTGATTGGGGTGGGGGACAAGGGTGAGTCTACAGCTGGGATACAAAGTGAATAAATTGTAGTAAATAAAAAATTATATTAAAAAAGAAATGATAGTAGTTGGTGGATTTTTCCATTATGAAAAACTATATGCAATAAAATATAATTTACACACACACACACACACACACACACACACACACAGAGAACTAATGAATAAGGGCAGTCTGTTCTCCAGCTGATGTTGGAGGTTACTGAAAGCTACTTTCTGTTCTTTATTACTTTATTTCCCTGTAGCTAAACAAGGCTCTCCCAAGAGGGCAATTCTGCCTGCCATTTTTCTGGAGTTTACCTCCCAAGAGTGGTCTGGAGTTCACGGAAGCAACTTTAAGTCGCAGGAAGATGGTGGGCAGGAGGTGAGGAAATGGGCCATCAATACAGTCCCACTGAGACCCAAAATACCCCCACTGATATCCAATTAGATCAGCACTGCCTCCTAAAATTCTCCCAACAGGCACAGTGCATGGAGAAATGAAATGTTTCAGTTGATCAAATGCTTAGCAACCATGAGAAGGTCTGAGTTCCACCCTTACCACTGCTTGAACTGGGGTGTGATTCTGCATACCTGGAATACCAGTACCCCAGATGTAGAGGCAAGAGGATCAGAAGATCAAGGTAATTTTAGATTATATGTGATTTTTAAAGACAATACAAATGGGATACCCTGTCACACAAATACACAAAATCAACTTTTAGCCTCTCCTCCCTCTCTCTCTCTCTCTCTCTATGTGTGTGTGTGTGTGTGTGTGTGTGTGCAGATGAATGTAGGTGCTCACAGAGGCCAGAAGAGTGTGTCAGATCCCCTGGATCTGGAGATACAGACAGTTGTGAGTAGCCCAACATGGATGGTGGGAACTAAATTCAGTTCCCCTGGCAGAGCAGCAACTGCTCTTAATCGCTGAGTCATCCTTCCAGTCCTGATTTTTATCTTCTAATTTTTGACATTCATTTTCCTGTGCAGTTTGTAAAAACATACTCCAGTCAAAACAGGCAACATGGAAGGGAACACTCGTCACAGATCGTAGGAGAAGACATTTATGTCTCCAGCAGAATCTTATATCTTAACTTTGGTGTTCAGGCTTTCTACTGGGTGTGTATTGTGTGTGTGGTATCTTAGTTACTCTTCTACTTCTTTGATTGAAGAGTTTAAGTTAGCTTGGGTGACTCCATTTTGAAACGAGAAGCCATCTTGACTGGGAGCTGAACTCAGGTACCAGGGAATATCACAGAATGTGCACTTGGCAGAAAACAAAGTTAACTCTCCTAGCAACAGCCTCCAGGAAATATCACAGAATAAATACTTGGTAGAAAACAGAGACAATCTCCTTGGCAACAATCAATGAGAATCAATTGGGCAAATTCTCCCCAACATTCCAGATGTAGTTTAGAAGAATGGCAATTGTGATCATGTGCCTCAGTTAGAGGGTCATCTTGCTCTATGACTTTTACCCAATCTTGTAAAGCCAACGCATGAAACCCCCTGCTTGCTGTCATGGAAACGCCCTGCTTGCAGTTTTTCCTTTTAAAAACCCTGTTCACCCAGGGCTCGGAGTCCTACTTCTCTACTGCTGCATCAGTGAGACTTGGGTCCTGAGTTCAATCGGTCTAGTAGTAAAACTCTCTTGCTCTTACATGGAGTCTGCTGGTCTCTGAGGTTCTTGTGATCCTGGCATAACACTCACAGTCCTTCTTAGATCAGAGGTTTTATTCTTATGATTAAGAAATTTTATTTCATTTTTAGAAAACTGCCTTAGCCTTCCTGTGGGTGTGAGGTTGTGAGAGTCTCTGGAAGTGGACTCGCAGGACAGTGGCAGGTGGTGGGGATTGAGCCTAGGTCCACCTGGAGCAGCAAGGCACCTTTTTAACCAGACATCACTCCAGCAGTTTGTTATGTAATTACAAAAGAAACAGAGTATTAATCACTGTCAAACAAAATCGGTACAACTCATCTGATAGTGGGATTTTGGGGTTAAGAAAACTCAAGGGCCTGCAGGAATGCTAGGATGACAGGCCTGTGCTGCCACACCCAGCCTTTGTATAAATATTTGAAAGAGATTTATTATCTGTCTGACTACCAATGACGTAATCAAAGGTTCTCCAGCTACCAGGGACAGGACATTTTTTTTTACTGTAGTAGAAGGAGCAGCAACTGTGTGTTGACTTCCGGGACAGGGGGCGGGGCGATGATGTAAAAAAGCTCTTGCCCAATCGTGATCCCAAAGACGGTATGGCAGGGCAAGGAAAGTTACAGACACCAGGACTAGGGGAAAGGCTGTGTGGCTGTTTGTCTGAGGACAAAGAGGTTTCCCGCGCCTACTTCCCCGCTCCTCACCAAGCCTCTAGGTGGCAAGCTTAGGAACACATGCATTTGACGTTGGGAACATCACTCCGGGGAATCTGGGATTTGTAGTTGACATCGAGCCACGGTCCAGGCAGCAGACAGGAAGAGACACAGGCTCGTGAGTACGAACAATCCTAGGATGCATCGCTTCGCGTGTCCTAGACGCCATTTTTGTAGTTCTCAGATACAATCCCAGAAGTCCGTGCTCCAAAGCCATATTTGTAGTTTCTCGTGCACGTGGGTCTCTGCCGCAATGCATCTTGGCGTAAGGTCTCTCTGTGACTAGAAGCTTTGTGTTTATATCCCGGGGGCCAGGAAGATGGCGGGGCGGCCTCAGAGCCTCCGAGCCCGGAAGTCTCTACTCTCGGCGGGACGGATCCGGAAGCGAAGCCCGAAGGGGCGGGACTTGAGCTAGAGACACGCGGCTACTCACACAGGTTTTCCCAGGTCAGCAATCTTATCCCAAGCAGTTGTTATGGGGGGGGGAGAGGAGGGAAGAGGGAGGTTTTGGGGTTCCCCGCCTCCCTCCCCTGTCCACCGCCCCCGTTCGTCTGTCTGCCTGGAGTCTTTGAATGGCTCGGGCGTGGGGCAGAACCGCAGGCAGGGGGATGGCAGGAAGGAAGAGGCACACTCCTCCACCTCCACCAGGCCTGCGTGCATCCTGGGGGAGATGGGTGAACCCCGCCCTGGGTGAGGTTGTGCACGATCTTGTATAGGTTTTTGTGGCGCCCTCTGCTGGTCCGCGGGTGCACGAGCGGGGGGGGGGTTGAGTAGGTAAGGTGCTCTGCTGTGCTTAGTTGTTAGGGTGCTGGAGACTCAGTACAGAAGGATCTGGCCACCTCTGCTGGTTGGTCTGAAGGCATACACACATGGGCAAAGAGAAAAAGCAAGAGATGGAGGAGGAAGAAGAGGAAAGAAAGAAAGAAAAAGAAAGAAAAGAAAAGCAATGGAAGAAAGAAAGAAATCTGTGTGGTTTTTAAGAAAAACAGCCAGCTAATTGAAACTTGGGTACTATTTGGTTTTGATTTGCTGAATTTGAACCAACATACCCAGGTAAATGTGCAGGTATTCTGTAGTGATATAAGTAATTGAAGTTTTTCCACATGGTAAATAAAATATTTTCAACCACAAGGAAGGTGTAAAACATGGCAAACCAACACATTTTATTTAGAGTCCGTATCAAATAGGAATGATTTGAACTTTTTTGGAGGAAGTGTCTCATATTCAAAGACAAGCGCTATCCCTGGCTTAATGAACTTTCTCCAGTCTCCTACACCCTCCCAGTACCCAGGAGATTTTTACTTCTATAAATTCTGGATTGACAGTTTTGATTGCTCACTTCCTGCTTTGCTATGTGAAAATCATGACCCATACCCAATTCCTATAGAGATTAAACCAGAAGAAAACAATGTGACCGTTTCTGAGCCCAGCTATTCCATACGGAATGCAGTGTATGTTGTGGCCCATGCCCTCCATAAAATGCTGTTGAGCAAAATTGAAATGGGATCTAAAGAAGACAGAAACATGGACTGGCTTCTACCATGTCAGGTAAGCCTCGCTCATAAGCAAGGGAAGCATCAGGATCTTATAGTTGAAAGTACAAATTAAAATGGAAAAAGTTTCTGTCAAAATGCATGTGTATATATCTGTATCTTACATGATTTGGGGACTGAAAGCACTCATTTGAAGACAGTAAATTTGAATGTCTTTCAACAAACGTTTTCCTAGTGTGAGATGAAATTCTGTAAGATATATGTGTAAAAATATAGCAAGTTCAACAACCAACATTATTATAATTTCATGGAATATGTCCAATGCCATAAGGTATAGACTGGGGCATTATATCCAAAGCAACCAGTTCACCTAAAATACAATCTGTATTTAGGACAAAAGACCATAAGAAGATCCTTTTGTGGACAATAAATAGCCTGTCCTAGAGTCAGCAGTAACTGAAACGTAATTGCTTTCACAGATTTTTTTTATTATTAATAAAGTATGATGGAGAAACCAGAACTGTGCTCCCATTATTAAATTTTAGAACATAGACAGTGCTCATGAGCCTGGGCCTTATCTCAACGTGTTAGTGATAAATGTAATGTGTGGGTTTTAAATCAACAAGATATAAAATAGGACTCATTTACACTATGAGCCTTGGAGATCACCTTCAAATAGGTTGTCATGAAGAAGATTGTTGAGCAAGTCAATTGAACTTTTCATTCAGTCAACTTTAGGTAAATAAAAGATGAAATGTGAATGTTTGTATACTATATAATTTAGTATTATGGGAATCAGTAATATTTGACATTGATATTGACATAGTCTGTAATCATGGCTTTCAGTCCTAAAATATTAGGTAAGTGAGTGTGTCTCTTGTACAGAAAACTGAGTACCTATATAGAAGTTCTTTGTAATACGAGTTATTAATTAGTTAACACAATATTAGGTTGTGTTATTAATTTTCAGAAGTTGATTTTTGTAATCAAGATAATACTGGTGGCTGCACAAAATTGAAGTGATTCTTCCTTTTCCCTTTTATGAAATACTTTGAGGAGTATTGCAGTGAGTTGTTTGAGACTCTTGTAGAATTCATGCTGAATCTCTAGACCTAAGCTTG
This sequence comes from Meriones unguiculatus, assembly GCF_030254825.1. Lineage (NCBI taxonomy): Eukaryota > Metazoa > Chordata > Mammalia > Rodentia > Muridae > Meriones > Meriones unguiculatus. Next base: position 9,921,163 of record NW_026843646.1, on the reverse strand, counting down.
CTTTATTTTATTTTATTTTTCTTTTAATTGAGAGATTTTAAAATTATCATTTCTATCTTGGTTGTTATGTATCTGTTTTGATAATTTACTTCATCTTGATTTAATGTTGTTAGATTTTATACGTCTAAAAGTCTACCCATTTATTTTTTTACATTTAAATCCTTAGTTGAATGAAGACTTTTAAAATATGAACCTATGATTCTCTGCTTTCCTCAGTGCATGTTGTAGTGTCTGTTAGATCAGGATTGATACAGTTGACATGGACTTAAAAGAGAACAGACAGGCATTTCTAAAAGCAGGCTTTTTCTCTAGGACAGAACACTGATATGCTAGTATTTTGAGGGGGGGGAAGTGGAGCTTCTGTGTTGTAGTACCGGGGGCTGGAGGTCTTAAGTAGCTTGAAGGACATACTGTGGGGATTCAGTGTATAAATTTCTGGCCTTAGTCCTGCCTGTCTGTAAGTGTGTGGGTTTATTTCTGGGTATTTGATTCAATTCCGTTGACCCATAAGTCTGTTTTTCTGCCAGTACTATGCTGTTATTATTACTGTTGCTCTGTAGTATAGCTTTAGATCAGGGATGTAGATAACTTCAGAAGTTCTTTATTGTACTGGGTTGTTTTAACTATTCTGTTTTTTTTTTTTAAATATTATATTGAGAATTGTTCTTTCAAGGTCTGCAAGGAATTGTATTGATATTTTGATGGGAATTGCATTAATTTATAGATTATTTTTGATAGGATGACCATTTTTGTTGTTCTTACTGATCCATAAACATGGAAAATCTTTCCATCTTCTGATAATGTTTTCAATTTCTTCCTTCAGAGACTTGAGTTTTTTTTTCATACAGATCTTTCCCTTTCTTGGTAAGAGTTAAACCGACATACTTTGTTATTTGTGACTATTGGAAAATTGTTTCCAATAGACTATTGTTTCCTCAATTTCTTTTTTTTTATTAGATTGTTTTAACTTTATGCTGCAGATTGAACATACCCAACACTATTTTGTCTGAAAATGAATTGTTTTAATAGTGAGGTTTACAGTTTCATGAGAGGGTAAACATTACTACTCTATAATCATTCGTTTAGCAACAAGAGTGGGTGAACTGAAAATGGCATGAAAATAATGTACAACCTCATAGAAATAAGACTTTAGTATAAAGTTTAGTGAAGCAGTGCAGCTTGTTATGGTCACGTAAAAGACAGCACACTAAGTATGACTTAATTGAGAAAACAAAATGAATTGAACTGAGCAATGAATCTGAACCTGACACTGGGATCTTTTTGAACATGCAAAATAAAATCTGATATCACTAGGTTGGGATTTTCCACAGACACTGACTAAAATTAAAACCATCTTGTGTTGTTACAGTTCATGTAAAATTGCGCATATTTTCTTCCTGCATTCTGAGACATTTTGATAGAATATCTACACACAGCCTACACAGAGTTGTCATAAACCGACAGAATTGCTGTGGATCTCCACAATCTTCTCAGTAGATTTTCCATGCACTTGAAGTTACTAATGAGAAGTATCAGAATTATCATACCATTACACTTGTACCCATGGTGGCCTAAATACGAAAATAACCTCAATGCTTGTTTGTTGTGGACAAGCTGGGTGCCTAAGGAGGACATTGTGCTAAAAGAATGAAGACAATAGTAATAATTAAAGGATTGTACACTTAGAAAGAATCTCATAGTCATGCTGTATTGGGCATGAAACAGCTTATAATTACTTTTTTTTAAGACAGGGTTTCTTTTTGTATTCTTGGCTCTACTGGATCTGCTGTGTAGACCAGGCTAGCCTGGAACTCACAGAGATCCTTCTGGAAGGAGTAGGCAAACTGATTCTTAGTCTCAGGAAGGAACTTAATAAGAAACATGCTTGCAACTGTAGCCCAAGAATTGCAGGGTCCATCCCACCTTAGAAGTCAAACTTGGCAGGGACACTTATGTTGGGTTGGTTCTTCAAGAAAAATACAAAGTTTAAGGTCATGGATTCTTCCTCTGTGATTTGATTTCAGCACTGTTCCATTCATCTATGTCTGGCCCCACTGAGTCAGAGCCCCACTGAGAATACTGTGAGAGTGCATTTCAGGAAGCTGTGAGGATAAAGACTGAGTTTCATATTGTGACCACAAGATGTTGAGATACTAAGAAATGAGACACCTGCCATGGAGAGATGCATGTAGGTAGTGGAAGTAACCAAATGTGGAGATGTATGAGAAGTTACAGTTATAGGGTCACCTAAGCTCTGTGAAACTTAAGACACGTGTCTGAGATCAGCGATAGGATTTGGTGTTTGCCCTACTGGTTTTCCTGCCTTGTTCCAGTGTTCCCTCGCTATGTACACATTGCTGGCTATTGGAATTAGACAGTATATTCTGTGCCATTGTAAGCTGTAAAGATATAACTTGCTTTCTGATTTTACAAGATGCAGCAATGAAGGGATTATCTAGTGACAAAACAGACTTCAAACACTTGTGCAGTATCTGAGCTGTTTCAGACTGAGGATCATTGAAGTAAGACTAAATGTATTTTTTATCATGAGTTCACATGAGCCTATAGTGAACAGGGTTAGAATGTAGTTGATCAGTTAAAAAAGCTCCAAGTTAGGTTGATGTCTTTGAATACTTGTCTGTTTTTGTGGCTTTCATTGTGGAGCTTTTAGAACTTTTCTAGATTCTTTATTGGGTAATAGAATTGTGTGTCTACAGACTCAACCCATTTCTTATTTTTTTGTGCCTACTCTGTTGTTGAAACTAATCAGTCACATTCCTTCTTATGCTGCTATGCCTACACACTTACAAACTCTTATCAGTAAATCACATAAGATACAGTAGAAACACTTCTTATTCAGTGCTAAGCTATTTTGCTTTCCTGTTGTTTTTATGTTTTGTTGTTTTGCTTTTTTTTTTGTTTGTGAAGACAAAGTTTTTCTGTGTAGACCTGCCTGTCCTATCTGTAGATAAGTAGATCAGACAGGATCTGAACATATCTCACAGTATCATTTGATGTTCTCTGGATGTGTATATATTATGTGGTGTTCCACAAGTCTTCATGTTCTCATTAGGTAACCATTTGGCACTTCGTCTTGAAGTACTTCCTTCTATTGGAATTATGTAGTGATGCTAGATAATGTAATAGCAATGAGATTTATTTTAAAAAATTCTGTGTTGTGTGTGTTTGTGCGTGTATGTAATTTATTTTAAGGGTTTATTGATCAGAGCAGATATATAGAGAGTGGAAGCAAACTTTGTGGGGTCTGATTTTGCCTGCCATCATATGGTGATCAAACATCATGTTGCCAGGTTTGTACACCGTGCACCTTTCCCACTGAGCCATCTCACTGAGTCTGAAATATCATTGGTTGAAACATTACATCATAAAAGATTTTCTTCTTTAAAATTATAATCATTGTCATCTAAGGATGGAGAAAAATAGGACAATTTGAATAAGTCATTTGCAAAGAAAGGGATATATTGCTATATTTTTGATTGTTTTAGTTTATTTTATCAGTATGTCATGGGTTCATCAATAGCTGCAACCAGACCACTCAAATGCCAGACTCAGACACATAGTAGTTTATTGAATGCTGAACAAAAACTGACTGGTCAGGACACTGTCTAGATTCAGGAACTAGATTGTGACATCAGTCTTTTCCAAAGGTAGGCCTCTCCTAAGAAAACTCATAACCAGATCACAACCATATAACCAGGTGGGAAGCAAGGGGAGGGTAGCATGACCTCATTTTGCCTTGGTAAATACAAGAAGAATCAATTTTGTTTCAAGTGTATTGTGTCTAGGTAGTAGACAATGTGTTTTAAGCTGATTAGTTGGGATATAGGCTTAGGGACTTTACAGTTCCCCATCATTCTGGGAGAAAGGAACATAGCAGGGTGTTGTGGTTTTGTTTAAGTAGAGCATATGTGATTAATGAAAGCAGAATGCTTAACAAGTATTGAATTTTAAGTAAAAGGCTGTTCAAGCTCTCCAGATGGCAGAGCCTGAGAACGTGAAGTTAATTCCACCTTCTGGTCAAAATGGATACTTAACAACAAAATGACCATAGTTATGTTAGGCAGTAAGGCCAGACATACCTGGACATGTCTCAATGTTAGTATGTCTAAACAATTAAACAGTAGTTCATAACATTTCTCAGGCAGGTCTAAGGATTGGTTGATGGGAAGCCCTGGACAGGTACTGAGAGAGGGGTCCTGGGAAAGATGTACAGGGATCCTGATCCTGTGTGAGGAGTCATGAGGAAGAGCTTGATAGTTGCTCTTGCAGAGGACCTGAGTTCACTTCGCAGCACCCAGGTTTCATGGCTCATGGTCATCTGTAACTCCACGTTTAGGGTATCTGATGTCTCTTTTGGCCTGTTAATGCAGTGAAATTATTTAAAATTTAATATTTCAATTTAAATTCTCATATTTATTTATTTATTTATTGTTATTCAAGACAGGGTCTCACAGCCCTGGCTGCCCTGGAATTGCTCTATAGCCGAGGCTGGACTTGAACACACGGCTATCTGTCTTCCTCTGCCTCCAAAATCCCGGATTATAGACTTTATTAGTTAGTTTGTTTGTTTTAGTTCCCGACGTGTGTTTGTCATCTGTGGAGGCAGAGGAAGTCACAGGATCCTGTGGAAGTGGACCAGCTGCTGTGTGCCACCCTAAGTGAGTACTATGAATCAAAGTTAGGTTTAATTTTAGAATAACAGGAAGTGTTCTTATCCATTGAGCCATTCCTTTAGCACTGTAAGTTTTTTATTTTTATTCGATATAAGTAATTTATATTATTATTACGGGAATCAGAGGATGTAGGTCAGTGGTAGAAAGCATGCTAAGCATGTATGAGAGCAAAGATTTCATCCTCCATGCCAAAAAAAACCCCCTTGTTTTGTTTTGCTTTTCCTTTTCAGATAGGACCTCATTTATCTGAGGGGGGTCATAAACTCACTAGCCAAGGATACCTTTGAATGTCTGATTATTCCACCTGTACCTCCTAAGTGATTTGATTACGGGCAGTGACACCATGTCAAGTTTTATGTGGTGTTATGCTTAAACTCACAGATTCATGCATGCTAGGGAAGCACTGTACCAACTGAGCCCCATCTCCAGTCCATTTTTTTCTGTGAAGTCACAGAAAAAAAAATCTCATTACATTTTCTAAAATTCTTTAATTTTCTTTAATTCTCAATATTCTTGACACCCTTCCACCTGTGGGACAGATTGTGTTCTGCTGCATGTTGAATAATGGGCTGTGCAGCTATTTGCCTTAATTCCAGGAGGAAAAGGGAAATTGCCTACTGAGTGCTGGAAGACAGAAGGTAGGATAGGGGAGGACAGGCACAAATGATCTGAAGATCTGGAAAAGGTGTGGCCCTGAAATGAAATCCAAGGCCAGAAATCACTGAACCTTCTCCCTTCAGTACACTGTAACCCTAAGGGAGGTGCCCATGTTACTTAAGACTCACTGGCCAATCAGGACCTTGAGGCCATCCCTCCAGTCAGAGGAAGAGGTGGGTTTTCTGAGAGCCATGCTACATGTTTGCTCTGTAGCTGTGCAGGCTTGAATGGTTGGTGTTCTGTGGTCTGAACACAGTTGCTCTGTGCTGTGAGGGAATTTCAGGCGAGTTCCAAAGACAGAACGTGGTGAGTATGTGGCCACTGTCCACAACCTGGTGGAGCAGGACCCTGAAAACCAGGACCTGCATGTAGGGTCCTTCCTGGTGCTTGGTGGAAACCTGCAGCCAGAAGCAGCCATGGGAGAGATCCCTTGTTCTATCCCTGAATTTGCAGTGAGGCATCACTATTGAGTTCAGGTGGAAGCCAAGAAAACTCACTCAAGGAACAGAAGGTTAAAATGAAAGCTTCATTTTTTGATCACAGGGAGTCGGCTAGTTCTATATCTGAAAGGTCCCTGAGGGGGTAAGCTTTGTTATATTTTTAAAGGGTTAAATCCACAGAGCTAGGGCCCCTTGGTCAGTATCCTGGTCATTCATTGCAATTTTAAAACTGTGGGTTAAGCAAGGGAGTTTCTGTTGGAGGCTGCACTGATCCAGGACACCTGGCCTCCAGGCCTTTAACTCTTTCCCCAGACTTTCAATCTGTAATCCAAGGCCCTTAATTTATATCCCTTGACATTTGGTCTGGAGCTCAAGGTGATAAGAAGTATGTCCTTTGTCCATAGGAAGGGAGGGCTTTGTAAGTAATGTATTTTTACAATTTAGGCACCTCAGTTAAGGTAAGGTTAACCAGTTAACAGATAATTAGGGAAATATTTCAAGGGGCTGGCTGAGAGATACCTTGCAAGCATGGGAATGCAAAGTTAGTTCGACCTTGCTATCAAAACGGAGGAGCAAAATACAACAGTTGCTTGGAGAAGGCTGGGCTCTGGAGGCTGCCTCCTTACACACTATGGGGCTGCATGTTCACAAAATATTTCAGCAGGGGCTTGAACATAGAAGTGTCTTCGGTAGGATGCAAACTCAGAAGGCTAGTTTCTTTAGTATTTTCTAAAAGTTCTGCCCTTGGCATTTAACATGTAGGTGCAAGATCGTTTAGAGGTAATTTGTGGGGGTTGTAAATAGTGTGTGTTTAAGTAGCACTTCAGTATAAAGCTGTGATGTAATGAGTAGAATTGTTGATGTAAAAGATTTATCAGTGCTTAGGAGATAGGAAGTCACACCAAGTAGAATTTACCTAAGGGCTGTTTAAAAACATCCCAGAGATAAGAAGCATGGCAACTAGGCCTGTTAGAGATTAGGGTGCTAGGAAACACATGTTTGCCTATGAGGACTGTCAAGAATTTATCTCCAACTCATAAACAAGGAAACAGCCCTGATTCATAGCAACTATTGGCCCATGTCCATGTGAAAGATGAGACATCTAACAAGCTGCTTAATAAACCATTATAGAATCACAGCCAACACTAAAGCCTGGAGTGCCATAAACCTGCAGTTTTCTTTTTGAGAAAAGCATGGTTCTGCAGCATGGCCAAGAAAGACATCTAATGACACCCATTTGAACAGGGAAATCATTGTTGTGTTGAAGACTGGCCAGATCAAACAAAACTTTCCCTGAGTTCTGCATGTATGAAGAATGACATAACTGCTTCTCACACTCCCTCTCATATATGTTTGACAGGGCCAGGACAGCATTGACCTTGGGAGATCTCCCCAAGATTCTGAGGTCTTGATAATAAAACAGAGCTCTTTTTCTAAAACCATGTATGTTTTTGGGTGAGCAATGGAGCCAAGGCCTTTGAGGAGGTATTGCTTCAGATTCTGAGAACCAAACTATTCTCATCTCATGTAGCTATAGTAATCAGTGCCAAGGCCACTGTGGTCTTGGTAAATAATGTTCCCCTGGTGCAGCAATGTTTTTATTAAACTCCTTATTTTATCCCATTGTATGAGAGTTTCTGATCAATTCGTAGATGTCTCTTATATCCTTCCATTTGTCCCCTGGACGTAGTATAGAAGATGCTATTCCTCTAAAGAAGCTTAGTTATGATAAGACATAGCTTGTTCAAGACCTTCCCATCCAAGCTTTTATACTTTCTATCTTCTGCTTTTCCTATCCTATGAAACCTCTGAGACCTTCCACTTATGACTCTGGCACTGAAGAATGACCTGCTGTATTCGTGGAGTGCAGTACATAAATAATCCTAGGAATGTATTTGTTGAGCAAATATCCCATCTGCCTCAGTGGCTACACTTGGAATCTCTAGACAATATTCAAATTAATGTATTACCTGGGGCCTGAACTTAAAATAGACATAAGGATGTCTTCATACAGGGAATTCAAAATCTTTTCTAATTTCTCTTGACTTTTAGCATGAACTAGAGCTGGATACATGCTACTATTAAAGAGATTTTTTTTTTTTTTTACTTCACCATTTAATTGTATTTGGAGTACTTTCTCCATGGAGAGGCATATGGAGGACAGGCACAAATGATCCTAAATTCTACAAGAGCACATCTTCAGCCTTTGAAAAATTTTTCTGAGGCAAGCTTTGTTAACTCGGGTCACATTGATCCCAGTCTATTGCTCCACAGAGCAATGACCTAGCTTTTCTCCTTGTTCAAATTCCTAAATTCTTAAGTTAAAGGCTGTACCACAGCAGAATTTTAAAAATTACTCATTTGAGTCATATAATGAGCTCTCTATTTTTTTGTGCAGAGGAAAGACAGGTTTGAAAAATGAAGGTCAAACATCTAGATGTTTTCAACATTGCTTTCTAAATTTAATTTTTTTTATATATTTTACAAATATTTTAGAAACTGGTGTCAAGAAAGAAATGTGGATCACACTTCATCAATAGTTGACCAGCACCTTTTACCCTTCCCAGAAATAGCAGCCAGAATGCTGTGGCTTAAGGAACTCAATTCCAGGGTATAAAAGGAGTATCTGAACAGAGATGTCTCAAGTGTGCATGGTGTTATGCAATTAGATAGGGCAGATTTCGCATCTTGTGCTGTAATCAGTGTGGCAGGAAATAGACATTAAATTACTATTTAATTTTTGTTGTTGTTATATATATATTTGTTGTTGTTGTTTTAACATTGTTGGACCCAACTACCAAGAAGGGCATGAAGGAGACTTGGAGCCTGATTGATGCAAACTGCAAGAGGTTTATTCAAGCCAATGCGATGGGGCTGCCTGCATCCAAGTGGGAGATGGCTCCAAGGAACAAAAGCTTTGGGTTTTTATAGGGAGAAACCGCAAGCAGGGAGTTACATTCCTTGGTGTTACAGGATTAGGTGAAAGGGTCTATAGGGAAGTTGACTTTTAAAATGATTTGTCTGTTTTAGGCGCCAAGTCCAGTCGGTCCTGGCCTGGCCATCTGGAGGATATCTGATCATGAACAACTTATGGAATGACCTGTAATGTCCTGATTTGGATGTTGCTATGGGTTGGGGGAGCCTATTAACACATCTTGTGGTTTCTCTGAGAAGCGGGGCTACGTGATTCTGGTCACATGCTATGGGCTGTCTGGAAGGGAAACTGGGGCTATCTGGGTTGGTTGTCAGGTAATGGTATCTTGCAAGTGCAGACCTGGTTACTCTTTTACAACAGGGCGGGTCTGGGGGGGGTCTATCTCAACTTGCCTGTGTCCTTATCTCTGCCTGTGTCCTTTTGCTTTCTGGAAAATTACTGAGAGAACTTACTTTGACATGGGGCCTAAAATTCAAAATGGAGTTTATGATGTTAGTCTGACTCTTTTAACATTATTGGCTGATGGTGCTGGATTGTAGGGTTTTTGTACATTTCAAGTATATGCTGTTGTTCTGATCTTTATCCACAGCAATAACTGATTTTTTAAAAATGCTGAGTATTTCTCAGGTAAACAGCATATGTTTACCACACTAATACTACCCGACTCTTCAGAGTCATTCGATTCCAGGTACATGACATTCTTCCAAACTCTCTGTTTTGAAGTTTTTGAATGAATGAATATGAGTATTTTGCCTATATGCAGGTAGAATAATAAGCTGTGCAATATATGCACCTTGATTCCAGGAGAAAGAGGGAAAGTGCCTACTGAGTACTCAAGACAGAAGGTAGGCTATGGAGGATAGGCACAGATGATCCTGAAATAGAAATCTCTGCAGATCCAGAAAAGATAGGGTCCTGAAATGGAAGCCTGGGCCAGGAATCACTGAGCCTGGTCCCTTTAGTATACTACTCTAAGGGAGGTGCTCATGTCACTCAAGACTCACTGGTGAATCAGGATGCTGAGGCCATCCCTCCAGTCAGAAGAAGAGATGGGTTCTTCCTGGTGCTATGCTGCCTGTTCACCTCTGTAGCCAGGCAGGCTTGAATGGTTGGTGTGCTGTTGTTATACCCAGTTTGCAAGCCCCCAAAAGATCTACTGGAATTGACTCCATTGCAAAACACAGGAGGGTCTTTTTATTACAAGCTCGAGCCAGGGGGCCACCCTTTATAAAGACATTGGGGCAAGTGACAACCCGCCCCCCGCTCCAGAAGAATAAGGTTTTTAAAGGAACAAAAATGCAAGCAGGGTAGTACAAGTCTGTTGTTACAGGATTGGGTAAGAGGAACAAAAATGCAAGCAGGGTAGTCTCTAGGGAAGCTGACATTTAAAATTATTGGTCTGTTTTTAGGTGCCAAGAGTGCAAATGGTCAGGCCTGGCTACCTGGGAGACATCTGACCTATGGTACTGCCCTATTACATGCAGGTTTTCTTAGGGGCTATGGGATTCCAGTCACACCCTGAGGTTTATCTGGGTGGTTGACTGCTGTTGGCCCTCTGCTCTGAATGGAATGTGGTCTGGTGATTCTGCCCCAGCCCCAGGAATAAACTCTAAGTTTTTAAACCTTTCACTAGGAGGGTATTTCAGGAGAGTTCTGAAGTCACAACATGGTGAGTGTGTGGCCACTGCCCCAACCTGGTGAAGCCGGTGGCTGAACAGCAGGAACTGTCCTTCCTGGGCAGGGTGGGAGCCTGCAGCCAGAAACAGCCATGTAAGAGATCTCTTGTCCTAGCTGGGAACTCAGTGGGGGCATCTGAATATCTTCACTATATTGTTTTTGTTGTGGAAGCCTAAAAAACTCACTTCAGGAACAGAAGGTTAAAATGAAAGCTTTATTTACTGATCTCAGGGAGGCGGCTAGTTCTGTATCTGAAAGGTCCACGAGGGCATAAGCTTTGTTGTATTTTTGAAGTATTAAATCCACAAAGTGAGTGGCCCTTGGTCAGTGTCGGGGTCATCCAATCAAATTTTAAAATTGTGGGTTAATCAAGGGAGTCTCTGTCAGAGGCTGTGCTGATCCAGGATACCTGGTCTCAAGGCCTTTAACTTTTTTTCCAAAACGTTAGGTCTTGAATCCAAGGTCCTTAATTTGTCTCCCTAGACATTTGGTTCAGAGCACAAGGTGCTAAGGCAACAAAGAAGTGGGTCTTTCTATAGTGGCGGCTTTATGAGTGACATATTTTTACAATTTAGGCACCTTTGTTAAGGGAACAGCAAATTTAACCAGATAACAGGTATTTAGGAAAATGATTCAAAGGGCCAGGTGGGAGACTGCTCTTCAAACTTGGGAATGTGAAGTTGTTTTAACGTTGGTAGCAAAATTGGGGAGTAAAATGGAAGAGTTGCTTGGAGAAGGCTGGGCTTTGGATGCTACCTCCTTACATACTATGGGGCTGCATGTTCACAAAGTATTTGCATCAGGGGCTTGAAAATAGGAATGTCCTTGGCAGGATGCAAACTCCGATAGGCCTAGTTTCTTTAGTATCTTCTAAAAGTTCTGCCCTTGGCATTTAACATGTAGATGTAAGATTCACTTGGAGTTAATTTTTTGGAGGTTGTAAAAAACATGTAAATAGCATGTCATTATAAATCTGTGATATAAACAAGTAGAAGTGTTGGTATAAAGGAGTTGCCATTGCTTAGGAGACAGGATGTCACACCAAGTAGAATTTAGTTAGCTAAGGGATGATTTAAATCATCCCATAGATAAGTAGCATGCCAACCAGGCCTGTTAGAGACTAGAATGCTAGGAAACACGTTTGTCCATGAAGACTGTCAACAAATTTATCTCCAGCTCATAACTAAGGAGACGGTCCTGATTCATAGCAACTATTGTCCCATCTCCATGTCAAAGGAGAGACATCTAACAACCTGCTTAATGGGCCATTACAGAATAACAGCTAATATTAAATCCTGGTGTGCCAGGATTTTGAGAAAAATCATAGTTTTGCCACATGGGCAAGACATCCCCATTTGAACATCACTGTTGTGTTGAGAGTAATAGTTACCAATTCCAAGGCCATTGTGGTCTTGGAAAATAATGTTCCCCTTGTGAAGCAATGTTTTTATTGGACACCTTATATTTTATCTCATTGTATGAGAGTTTCTGATCAATTCATAGATGTCTGTTTCCTTCCCTTTCTTCCCCGGAAATAATATACAATATGCTAGTCTTCTAAAGAAGCTTAGTTATAAGACATAGCTGGTGCAAGACCTTCCCACTCTGGATATTATATTTTCTACCTTCTACTTTTTTTTCATTTGAAACCACTGAGACCTTCCACTGATGACCCTGGTACTGAAGAATGACCTGCTGTATTAGGGGAGTGGTTCTTGGAATATCTTTGCTGTTCAAATCTCCCATCTGCCTCATTGTCCAGAGTTGGAATAAGTAGTCCATATTGAAATGGTTTAATATATTAATATATAACCTTTGGCCTGAAACTAAAAGTGACTTAAGGATGAATGCATATATGGAATTCAAATCTGTTCTATGCTGTCTTCTATTTTAGTATGAACTAGAGCTGGATACATGCTACAATTAAAGAGAAATTTCTTACTTAATATTTTACATGTATATGGAGTGGCTTTTCCCTGGTAAGGGATACTATGTAACTGCTGCACCTTTTGCGTTCTGAAAAAAAAAATTCTGAGAAAAGCTTTGTTGCCTTAGGTCACATTGATTCTGGTGATGCTCCACAGAAAATGACCTTGCCGTCCTCTTGATTAAAATTCCTAATTTCTTACGTTAAATGTTGTACCACAGGAGAGTTTTTAAGTTAGTCAGTTAAGTCATTTAGTGAGGTTTCCATTGTAGTAACAAGAAAATGATTTGCATGTGGAGCGTGTGTTTGTCCTTCAGACCAGAAAAGGAGGAAAAAATGACTGTATATCCTATAGAGTGAACCATGATAGACAGTAGATAGATCACAGACTAAAGTGTAAGTGATTCAATGACTGCTGTCACCATTGTGAAATGAAACCTGACTGAGGTGGGATGAAAGATTTTATAATTACCTACCATGTATTAATTCAAGCCTAAAAATGAAAACAGACAAGGTTAGTGTATATACATTTTAGGGAGGTTATGTTGAACCAAAGAATACTGAATCTCTAGTTAAGGGACTATTCTTTATTGCACTGGAGACATAATTCTTATTGACATAGTTAAGTCACATGAATAATATAAGACAGACAGCATTGGCTATAGCTGTGTCACATTACAGACCTCAGTAGCTAACATGACACATAGTGTGTTGATTATTTTTTTCAGTTTATAGCAATATGTTCTGTAGCTCACTTTTGCTGCTATTTATTTGAGAATTGTTTTGAGCTCCCAATCCTGCTTCTGCTGCCCAGTGCCTGGAAGACTTTCATGTAACTCCATCCAGGCTGGGCCATGACTGGTCATTGAGAAAAAGATGGGGAGGAAGAAAGTGACAGCTTTCCTGCTTTGAAGGTAGTTGGAATTAGCAATGAGTAATCAAAAAATCTATAGAGGACAATCACTGAAGTTGAACCTGGTCAGGCAAATCAAGAATCTGTATATGGAACAGAACTTATGTCTAGAAATGAAGTTGTTGTAGTTAGACTCATTCAACCAACACAGAAGATCTTGACAAAGTATTGTGGCTGTGTCTAGCAGGAATGTTATTTTCCTGTCTAAAACTGCACAGTCTGGGAGGAAAGGTGTGAGTCAGACACGGTATACTCTAATACATGTGTATCTAGAGTCTGGAGATAACTGGACCATAAATCCTTTCTCAACATTTAAAAATCATTTTGTGAATATAGTTAAAACATTTTAATATTCTCATTCCTTCCTACTGTTAAGTCTTAATCCCTAGGAACAAAGGCTGATGTGACTATTTGAAATATCAAAACAGCTATGCCAACCATGATACCTCATTCCCTACCAAGGTAATGGTTGGCATGCCCTGTCCTCTAGCCCAAGATTTGTGTAGCCCTTCTCACATTTGCCTTTCTTTTACGTAATTCAAACATTTTGCTTACTTTTTTTTTTAATTTATCTTTTACCATCCTAGACTATTGGTCTGGCTTCCCCCTCTTCTCTCTTCCCTCCCTTAAGAAGTCTCAGAGTCATGTCCACTCTCGGTGCACTCTGATATGCCAGACTGTGGGCATGCTTTCTGTTTTATATATAATAATCTTTTTACTGCACCATACTTAGGAGGAGTCATGTTCTTTCCTCTATTTTTCGTTCACCTCTCGTTTACTATTACTTACTTTAAAATTCATAGCCACATTTCACCTTCACTTGTTATTCCTTCACTTGTTGTTGATTGAAGATTTGCTGTTGAGAGTAGTGTATACAGAGAAAGTTGTTCATAGGATTCAGTGGAAAATACACTCCATGAAAAATTAAGCGAGAGGTCATTTGTTTGGTGATGTGTTCCCAAATCTTTCTTATCTTGCTCATGTCCTAAGAAATTAATTAAGGTAGAATTAGAAAATTGGGTGCTGATTTCTTGATGTAATATTGAATCAGTTAGATGGATATTACTAGTGAAGATTACATTAAAGATTGTAAACTAGAACAACAATTGGTCAGAAATAAATGTAAATCCTGGTTTGTAGAGTAAAATAGAACTGTGAATTTTCAGATGGCAGTCAAGTGCTAAAACAGAGGCAGGTATTTTCAAGGGATTTATCACCATTAAAGAAAAGGCCCTTGCTTTGGATTCAAGCCTTAGAAAGTTCTCAGGAAGGAACTTCATCGAAATGTGCGGCATCTGTGTTCCAAGAATGTCAGGGTCTACCCAAACTTTATGTTGCTCTGATTCTTCGAACAAGAAAGATATAAAACTTAAGGTCACGATTCTTCCTCCGTGCTTTCAATTCAAAACTGTTCCAGCCATCTGAATTCGGCAGAGTCAGAGCAGCAATGGGAATATTGTGAGAGTGCATTGCATGAAGCTGTGAGGATGGAAACCGAGTTGTAAGTTGTGACCACAAGATGTTGAGATAACTAAGCAATGAGACATCTGTCATGGAGAGACATATAGATAATGGAAGTAACCAACTGAGAAGTTACAGTTTTAGGGCCACCTAAGCACTATGAAACTGAAGACACATGAGGTCAATGACAACATTTGGTGTTTGCCCTGCTGGGTTTCCTATCTTGGTCCAATCTTCCCTCACTATACAAATTGCTCTCTATTGGAATTAGACAGTATATTCTGTGCCACTGTGTGTTTTAAAGATAGAACTTACTTTCTGATTTTATAAGGTGTAGTAATAAATAGAATATCTAGTGTCAAAACAGACTTTGGACATTTGAACATTATCTGAGCTGTTGCAGACTCTGATGACTGTTGAATTAAGACTAAATGGATTTTCATTATGGGATGACCATGAGCCTATAGTGACAGGCTTTAGAATGTAGTTGATTGTATCAAAAAGCTCCCAGATAATATGATGCCTTTGAATACTTGTCTCTTCTTTGTGGAGTTTATGGAAGGAGGAAACTTTCTAGATTTTTCTAGATTTGAGTGACTATGGACTCAATCCATATTCTGATCTTGGTGTCTACTGTGTTGTCATTGAAGCTGATAAGTCTGCTCCTTTCTGGCGCTGTCATACCTCAACCATTATAAACTCCAGTGCTAAATAACATACAATATAATGAGAAGCAAGTGTTACTCAGTTTTAAGCTATTTTGGTAGTTTGATGTTATTATAGATTTAATTTCATTCATTAATATATATATAGTGAAAATATATATATTGAAGAGAATGTTTGTTTGCTTAGACCTGGCTGTCCTGAAAGTAGATATGTAGGTCAGACAACCATTGGAATTAGCAATCCACTTGACTGGCTCCACAGTGCTGGGATTAAAATGTAGGCCGGCATGCCTGCGATTTTTGTTTCATTTTGTTTTGTTTTTATATTATTGGCTATAGGTCTTAAAATGTAGGGTTTTGTGCATGTCAAGCATATGCCCTTGTTCTGATCTTCATCCATGTCCACATTTAAATTTGGAAATCTGTCATAGGTATATATTATTTCTCAGGGTGGCATATTTTTACAGCAATAATATTGTTAGAGTGTTCGGAGTCATTGCATTCCAGGTGCATGACATTCTTCCTATAGTTTTGTTTGTTTTCAAGTTTTTGAATGAATATGTGTATTTTGTCTGTATGCATGAATATGAAACTTCTTTTCTCATGTGTACCTCACAGTAGTCAGAAGATGGTCTTAGATACCCACAGCTTGGAGTAATGGATAGTTGTGAGCCTCCATGTAAATACTGACAATATATCCAAATTAATTGCAAGATCAGCAGGAGCTCTTTACTGCTAAGCCATTTGTCCTGCCCTATCTTGCTTATTTATGGTCAAAATTTTCAGTGCCAATATTTTATTTTTTAATTTATTACTCTTCAAGCATGCATTTCCTTTTAGTAAGATCTTATTAATTGTATAGTTTAAACTGGGTCCCTTCAGGTTTTTAGAAGATGATATATTATTCTTTGTAAGAACATCTGTGAACATCACTGTATTCTTTCTATCTTTTTTGTTTATTTGATTTTTGCAGAGGAGACAGAGTCCTAGAACACATCGCCTGAGACAATGTGCTCAGCTTGTCTGTTAGTTTTAGTAGTTAGAAATTGTTCTTATAATTTGTCTGATGTGCGCTTAGTACATTTCTGTCTATCTCCCACCACCACCATGCCTCTCTGTTAATTGGCATTTCTCTTATCAGGCTATATTCTATTTTAAAGGAGTAGAAATTACAAAGGTAAACCTCATTATTCAGTTGCCTTCTAAAATGACTTAGTGATTATGTTAGAACTTCTGTGGCAACAACTATAGTTGGTGAAGCACCAGAATTACATGAGTACATTGTCAATGGAGTATATATTTACAGTGTTGTCATTTTCATGCTTTCTTTTGTACACATGTATGGGATATTTCAGGATGTAGTGACTTATGATGATGTGCATGTGAACTTCACTCGGGAGGAGTGGGCTTTGCTGGATCCTTCCCAGAAGAGTCTCTATAAGGATGTGATGCTAGAGACCTACAGGAACCTGTTTGCTATAGGTAAGACTGTGAATTTACTTTCAGTTTTTAAAACAAGGGCACAACTGTTGTTGCTGGTGCTACTGCTGTTGTTAATGTTCTGTAACTTTAATTGAGAAGGTTGAAGAATGATATGCAAAGATCAGGCTTGGTTCTAAAGTTCACTGAAGATAGTAACTTAAAATATGCGTAATTATGAATAATATCACATATATTTTCTGATATACATATTTTAGGCTTCAATTGGGAAGACCATAATATTGAAGAACATTGTCAAAGTTCTGGAAGACTTGGAAGGTAATTTTCATGTGCAAGAGATGTGAATATGAGTTTTCTGAATGCCTCTAAGGAAATTTCAATGCTTCCTAGGAGTGTTAAAGAAAAGCGTTAGTGTGAAAAAAAAAAACTAACAAAAAACCGCACTACTTCAAGTGATTACAAAATCCTCACAAATCCAAAATCTGAATGGAATTCCTTCAAGAACTCAAACAAGGAAAGGGTTCAGTCACAGATGTTACCATTTGAACCATAGCCCCATGAGAGCTATGATGTTGAACTGTCAATCTGTATCATCTCCTGCAACATAAACATTGCAAAATGTATACACATTGAATAGGTGATAAGGATGTGTCCAAAATCTTCCAGTTAGCAAATAGTCCAGAATAAATCATTTGTTCCTTACATGCTTTTAAAACATAGCCAACTTTAGTGAAGGGGCCCTTTATGGGATTCAAAAATGTTGTTGTGGAAAAACATTAATCCATATAGTACCTATCTATGAGGATCAAAATAGCAATCGGTGAATGTGAAAACTCTTTCATTCGTTATTTTTTTTGAAGTGGTATTATAATGGTCAAAGTGGATACAAGCTACGTGAGCATGGAGATCCTGAAAATAGCAACATACCTCTCCCAGAACAATAAGGAGATATATAGTAGTTCCCACTGTGACTACAATTTCTAAATGTGATACAAGTTTAATTACTTTATTATTAAATATTAGTTAATAATGACTAAATTATTAGTGAAAAAGTAAACAAAACAAAACAACAACAACAAAAAACCCACAGCCCAAGCTATAACAACAAGAATCTTATAGTGTCTCCAGGATCACCTCTTTGTAGAGGCTTTTCTTGGAATGAACCTAGCAATGCCTACTTTTCCCACATGGCATTCACATATATATCACCACAGGTAAGTGCCTTCTAAAATACCCAATGCATGTGTACAGCAGAGAGTCTGACAGTTCTAACACTATAAATCTATACTTCATTTTTGCTTACCTAATTAATTATGAATTATTAATAAGTCAAATTTGAACTTCTTTCACATTCAGAAAATCTACTCTAAGTGGGGGACTACTAATAAATACAATTAATTAGTTTTCCAACATCATTGGGAATACATCCACAATCTCATGCTGTGGAAAATTTCTGTAAATACAAAAAACGTGGAAATTCATCTGTTTGTTTTGATTCACTTTACTGATGTAATGTATAGGAAAAGTATGAATTCAGTCAGTGTGGTTAATATGAGAGGTCTCCATTTCTCTTTACATTTGTGAAAAACCTCATACAGAAAAAGGCAGCTATAATTTAAGCCATATAATGAAATGCCCTTACCGTCACAGATATCTACAAAGACTCGACAACCCATAAAGAAAATTACGAATGTAAACAAAGTGATGAAACCTTAAGATCTGGTACCCCTTTTCAATGAGACCAAATTGTAAAATTAATTCATACAGATAAAAATATTTATCAGTGTAATGAATGTGGTAAAGCTTACATGTGTACCAATTATCTTTGCAGGCATGAAAGAACACAAACCGGAGAGAAACCCTTCAAATGTAATCAATGTGAAGAAACCTTTTTCCAACCCAGTCATCTCCAAAGACGTAGAGTAACACATATTAGAGACAAACTTTATGAATGTAATCCGTGTGATATAGCCTTTTTCCAACACAATCATCTTCAGAGACATAAAAGAACTCATAGCAGAGAGAAACCCTATGAATGTAATCAATGTGGTAAAGTCTTTTCAAAGCATGGCAATCTCCAAACCCATAAAAGAACACATACTGGAGAGAAACCCTATGAATGTAACCAGTGTGGTAGAGCCTTTTCACATCATGCTACCCTTCTGATACATGAGCGAATACATACTGGAGAAAAACCCTATGAATGTATACAGTGTGGTAAAGCCTTTTCATGTCAGGGTAGTCTCCGAAGTCATAAAAGAACACATACTGGAGAGAAACCCCATGAATGTAACAATGTGGTAAAGACTTTTCACGTCATGGTCATCTCCAACGTCATGAAAGAACACATACTGGAGAGAAACCCTATGAATGTCCCCAGTGTGGTAAAGCTTTTTCACAATGAAAAATTCATAACATACGGGAGAGAAATCCTATGAATGTAACCAGTGTGGTAAAGCCTTTTCAAAATATGGTAATCTCCCAAATCATAAAGTAGTGCCTACTGGAGAGAAACTATGAAAATGTAATTAGTATGATAGAGCATTTTTTATAACACAGTCATCTGTAAGTACATTAAAGAACACGTACCACAGTGAAACCCTGTGAATGTAACCAGTGTGGTAAAGGGTGATCACGGCCTGATACTTCAAATACATAAAAATGCACAGATTGGAGAGACTCCCTATGAATATCACCACTATAAAACTTTTTCACAACATGGTAATCTCCAAATACATGAAAAGACACATAAGGGAGAAAAAGCTTACAAATGTATTCAATGTGGTAAAGTGTTTTATCAAAACTTTTATCTGCAAAGACACATACTTGAGAGTAGTCCTATGAATGTTTTTAATAGGATGAAGACTTTGAATACTTCTTTAGCGTCTATTATCAGAAAAGAATTCATACTGCAGAAAATCTCTGAATATGTTTGATTTTGTACATGAAACTTTGACTTTTTTGTCTTTTTTGTCTCTGGTAGACATAAAAGGATGTAGTATACTCATCAGGCAACCATATATCTCACAACATTGCTTGATGTTCTAGAAATCCATTGAGTCCTTGAACAATCATGTAGCAGGGACTTTTAACCTTCAAGTGTTAGGAGACAAAAGCAGTGATGGAACATCTCCATCCTCTGCATTGTAATGACATATTTGGGAGATGGAGAGTTTGTAGTTCTGCTTCTCTTATGTACCCAAGTGTGGTTCTTATTTCCGACACTGGATGGCTCAGAATTACCTGTCTTTCCATGCATTCTTCTGTTCCCCCTAGGGACCACATATGTAAATGGTGAAAAGACACATACATAATTGATTCTATATTGTAAAAAAAAACTTTTAAATATATATATGTATATATAAATTGAAGAATATTTAGATGCATTAGTTATTTCTCTCTGTGTAGCAAGTGCATGTTGTGTATCAGTGGAGAACAATAGAGGATCTGATGCATGTGATTAGACTTACAGACAGTTGTGAGCTGTCTCTTGGGTGCTGGGATTCAAAGTAAGGCTCCATGACTGGGGCTCTTGAGGGTTGAACCATCCGTTCAGCCCCATGAGCGTGTCATTAATAGCAGTAAGGTATGAATGGTTGATCCTAAGTTCTTCTTTAACATAGCCTTGACAATGGAGAAGAAAAATATGAGACTTATAGCATTAGAACCTAACATACTTGGTGGTTAAAGAGGATTCTCTGCCCAGATCTCCAAAAAAATGGGGGAAGTGTCTCAAAAATGAGAGAAATTGAGAGTACAAGTCTTTAAGAAGTCACTGTTCCCGTGACCAAAGCCACAAGGCTGAATTAATCTCAAATGTAGTAAATAGGCATCAATGTTAGACTGCAAGGACACATTTAAGGTATGCCCCTGCTGGAGTTTATGCCTACTGTAAGGAGAGAAAAAAACCAAACAAACTTGTAGGCATCAAGATCCACCTGTCTAACTGGGAGTATAGTCTGCTTCACCGATCCCTGAAAAACATTCAGTAAGGATCCTGGAGTAATGGTTACTCCAGAGGACATAGAGGTTGTGGTCAGGGAAATCTGAGATGCAAACAAAATTACTGTAGGGCTGGGGAAAGCAGACATTTACAAATAGTTTTGTAACATCAAAAATGTATTAGGGAAGGACTTTGGATGCTAAACAAAAGCATTGAAAGGACAAAAACAATGCTTGGGAGATATACCTGAGGACAAGCTGGCTCCTACTTTATTCTCTGTATATACTCAGCTGTGGTGGGCCAGCCCCCACCAAGTCTTATACTCTTTCCTTTTTAGGCAACTACATGTATCTCAGTGACAGCACCATGCAGGCCCATACTTGGTGTTCTCCAGTTGGTTCTTAAAGTCCTCGGTCCCCAATCTGTCACTACTGTAACCTGCCTGCCATCATTAATGTAGCAATAAGTATATTTGGAAGAAACATTTATATCCTTTTCTTACATGAATATTAATGAAGGTGTGGATTCCATTAACTTCTAATTTTCCCTTGAATCTCTTTCTGGGAAAGGCTAATAGCTCCATATGACAGTAACTCATTATCTGAATACCTTGTAGGAGAGAAAGGAGCTGAGAATGGGGTAGGGATTTGTGATTGGGATAAATTTATTATATGTATTGTTTAGAGTTCATATTTGTGCATATTTCTTGCCTTCTATCTAAACCTGTTAGGACTTCAAGGATATATTACTTACCTTTTGGTATAATGGTCTTGTGAAAAGTACACAATTTATCCTTGTTCGTTCAAATTCCGATTTCTCTATTCCAGTATCTGGTTTCAATATGGACATTGCATTGTCATGTTTATTCTAAGCATCACCTGTCTAAAGATTCTATAAACGTGTCACCATTTATTCTGTATTTTGAATTAAATAAGCAGCCAATGCTGTGCAATGGAGAGAATAGGGTGGGACATCTGAAACTGACTGAGACATAAAAAATATCTCTAGCCACAACTTCAACAATACTTGGCCAATTTATCCTTTGGCTATAATATTCTCAAAATTTATTATGCCATCCTTTAGTTTAGTTTCTTCTGGCACATCTATGCATTTATAAGTTTACGACTGTATAATGCTTGTGAGAAAGTATATGTTTGAAGAAAAAAAGGACTGGACACTGGAGATGCTGGATCAAACCTGACAGAATTCATCCTTCCAGCATGCTGATACATTGACACATCTGTCAATATTGACAGATCCAGCATCTTGCATGTTCCACCATTCTGCTTGTTCCTGCCTCATCTGCTTCAATTGCTGTTTCTCATCAACACCGACTCCCAAGAGAGCTTTGAAGAAAGCTACTAATCTCAACTGGTCCCACATTTTAGACTATTCCAAATAGGACTTCCAGTAAGCCCAAAATTTTTCAGCTTTCAAAAACTAGACCACAAATGAATAATTATCCATTTTTCCCAATTTCCTTTGAACCCCATAACAGGATTTCGGTATATCCTAAAATTCAGGTAGAAAAAATTAATTAGAATGACATCCAATTTCCTTTAAGTGGGGTTGAGTACATTTTTTGGTTGTTTTTTGTGGCTATAAATATTTACTGTCAATGAGAGATGGTCATAAATTATTAATCGTCTTATTCAGAGAAAAAACAGGTTAGACTCAGGGATTTCTCCCTTTTTCTTGTCTTTATCTTTTTTATTAGATAAGGAAAAAAGGGATTGAAAGCAAGAAAGGGGAATAGAGTATTCTTATATGAATAATAAGATGAAAGTTAGATTATTGAATCAACTTAAGGCTTTATTTGTTATTCTCAAATAAGGTTATTTTTAATTCTGGTATAGGATTGTGTATATTGATGCAAAAATAAGTCTATTTTTAATAAATTGGTAAATTTCAGTATGTTGATACAGTTTCAAGGTTACTGCCTATACTTTCAAACTGCTGTTACCAACTGTTTAGGGTATTAGGTAATGCAAGTTAATTTCTAGTTAATCAGCTCATAGTCATGTCTGACACTAGTCTAATTTGTCAGTATATACATCCTCGGTTAAACAGATAGATATGATTTTGTAGACAGTTCGATTACATAAAGATAAGTAAGTCTTCAGTAACATCAGAGACCTACAGAATATGGCATTTTAAAATGTGTTTATTATTTTAAAGATTCTTTCACAATGAGACAGGTCATCTGGCAGCAACCACAGACCTCAAAAAAGATGGTGAGCATCAAAGAACTTCCATATGGAGATGACTTCAAATGTGGCAAATAGCCAACTGTGCAAAAAGAAAATGCCCTCATTTCATGACAGACAGAATTCTGCCAAAAATGGGCAAGCTTAAATTCAGGACAAGTCAACTGTTGAACTATGCCAAGACAGGGTAAGCAAGTCCTAAATAGTTCCCGCTTTACATTATGTTTGTCAAATATTCTGAGCCAGAAGCCTGAAGATGATGCTCCAATGTTATAGAGAATTATGGGTGACTGTTCAGGCAGCAAAGTGTCCCTGTCAATTTTTAAAATATTTTTTGGAAGCACTTCCTATTTACTCCAGTAACTACTTTTATTCCTTCTTAAGTCTCTGGTGGGGTTGAAGACCGAATAGTTATATTTCTACAATTGAGCTTAAGTTGTTTAGAATTTAAGAAAAATTTTCATATAGGTAATATGCATAAGGATAAAATTAATTTAGGTATAGAACCCTAAACTTGATGAGATAGGATTAATAATCAAATACTTTCTCCTAAGCTGCCAAATGCACGTGAACTATATTGCACATGTAAATGTTATCTAATAGTTTCCACAACTTTTATAATTATTATTGTATTGAAAGAAAAGGAGCCTTTTATTGGACTTGTAGGGGGAAATGTTGGTATAATGTTCTTGTGGAATTTACTGTTGTTGATTCAAATGCTGATTTCTCTACCTTACTATCTGGTTTCAATATGGACAATGCATTGTTGTGTTTATTCTAAGCATCACCTGTCTCAATTTTGTATAAACATTTTGTACCACCATTTGTTCTCTGTATTTGCAATTAAACGACCAGCTAATGCTGTGCAATGGAGAGAATAGGGTGGAAATCCTGGCCTGGAGGAGAGGAGTAGAGAGCAGAGATGGCAGGAGAAGACTTGGAACCATGAAGAGAGATGAACCAGACCAAAGCAAGTATAATGGGTAAATTTTGAATGGGAGGAATCTATGGTGGCCTGTAGGTTTAGAATGGAAAAATCATTGCCCGGATTGTGCTGCAGGTTAACTAAATTCATCCTAGTCTCTGTGTGGTGATTTGGGTATACAGCTGGTTTAGGAACAATTGCTGTTCAACTAAAAGATAAAATCAATAGTAAATATTAATATTCATCAACACTTACCTTATATCTTCATCACGAGTCAAAAATTGTTACACCAAATACATATGTTAATGTATGTTTTTAATTATCAATAATAATTCTTTTTCCATTTTTTTAAAATAATAGTGCCAGTATGAATCTCTGGATGGCCAGAAACTTGGTATATAAACTATATATGTCTACCTTCCTTCTAGAGTGCCTCCAATGTATGTAGGCAGGTCAGAGTTCAATAATTCAGTTCTTTTGATTGGATGGTTAGTGTAGCCAGGATATAGGCTCTTATCCTAACTCCAGTAACAAAGCAATGCTCCTATCAAATAATACCTTCTTGCCTTAAAGTCTGCAATTGCTCTCCCATCTACGAGCAATATTGTTTTTTCTTTATCGTTATTATAAGGCATCAAAATACTATGGCAGAGTATTGTCCTCATTCTACAGAAAGTGAAACTCAGGCTCACATAGATACGTAGTTTTGCAATATAGTTAAATGTAACTAATTATCTTCCTCATCCTATCACTTTTTTTTTTCAATGCAGTTTATTCAGGAACCTTGAACAATCATCGGACCCTGGGGAAAGCCAGCCCACAGCTTAAATAGCCTCTGGGTAGCCAACCCAGGCGTGCCACGTGGGCAATGCAGATAGGTCCACATACATGGAAGCAAGCCAGATCTTCGGCCTTAGCCAAATGTGGAATTGTTCGTGACAGAGAGCACTCACCATCGGGAAGGTGGAAGGCGGAAACCAGCTCCATCTTTAAGGTGCAGCATTCCGCAGCTCTCTACAGTTCCCCCTTTTTGTTTTAGACACATCAGGCAAGAGTAGAGGTCTGATCTCTGATATTAGAAATAAATTGGGACTTTGTACCGATGTTCATTTAGGTGTCATCCACCCAAAGAGCATCAGACCCGTCCGATACCTTTTTCTCAGAGGCGGGACCTGGGGCATCAACCCGCATGCTATCAGACATGCTCTTCTCTGGGTCGAAAGCGGCTGATCCTGAGTGCAGTGCTTAGCCTCGTATCCTGAGCATAACCTTTTAGCTTTTTATGGTATCCAACCATGCTTGGGGAGACTGTCCTGCTTCAATGGCTGTAAAGGCCTGAATGGTCTTGGCTGCATTACGCTGTTGTGAGACTCTAATCTTGAATAGATTTTAACTAATTAATTAAGAAAAGGAGAAGCAAATATGCTGTTACAGTGGAGTATAAAAAAAAATCCAGAAAGTTGCTATAGATGGTATGATAGATTTCTCCCAATAAATCACACTGCATGAAAAACAATAAATGAGTTAAAGAAACAGACTCACTTTGTTGAATTTAAACAGTGACAAATTATAGGTGAACAAAAAAATCTAATTGTCTTATACAGGTAACTCATCTTTTTTTTTCCTGATTAAATAACCCACCTTAGATGATAAGACTTCATTTTTGTTTTGGATAATGTGCTTAAACATTTAACATTTTCATACATCAGTTTCTTTACATTTAATGTATTATAAAATAAATATTGCTGTACTGGATAGCATTTAATTTTTTATGTTTTAATAGTTATTCAAACACTTGCTTTCCTTTAAAAGAAGTGAGAGTATTCTTTTGGAATGAAATGTGCTGTGCAGGAACCTCTGTAATTCCACAACAAATAACACCAGGAAATGAACTGAGTTGGTTTTTTTGTTTCACTAAGCTGAGAGCAAAGCTTCTCATTTCACAGATGTAGACGGCCCAAAAAAAAGCTTCTCATGAACTCCCATGTGATGTTCAACCACTACACAAACAAAACAAGAACTCTGTCTGTCAAAATTAACCTTTTCCTCTCTTTACTATTTTGCTTTTTCTCGTTCTTTATTGTTTCTATTCATCTTTGCATTTTAATTAAAGCAATATTGATTTAATTTTTAAACTGAATATAACTCTTTCATACAGTATATCAAGGCCACTGTTTCTCCTCCCTCCATTCCTCTCAGCTCACCCCACCTCTTTCATCATTCTTTTCCAGGGATCTACTCCCACTGCTCTGTTTCCTCTTCAAAAAGGAACATGCCTCAAAGAGAAGACAGCCAAACAGCAAAAGACAAGATACAAAAATAGGAGGTAAAAGCCTTCATATTGAGGCTGGCCAAGGCAACTAAATAGGAGGAAAAAAAGTCTCAAGATCAGGCTAAAGAATCAGCTACACCTGCTCTCACTTTTAGAAGTCCCACAAAAACACTGATCTAACAGCCATAACAGCAGAAGATCTGGCACAGACCCATGCAGGCCCCATGGTTTATGCTTATGTCTTTGTGAGGTTCTTGAAAATCCGGGCAGTGTAATGCATAGGTTCCTTCTCATGTCCTTAGCTTCAATTTAAAGCAGATATTCTTTTGGCACTCCCGAATGTTCTGTGCCATCAAGCCAGAGTACATCTTGTAGACAGGACATATTTTAGGTGGAGAGTTTTATGGCTCAGTTTGTCAGTTTCCCTTTCCATAGACTGTAGAGTACTTTATTTCCCTCAAGAGACACTGGAACATAGGGTTGAAGGCTCCAAGTCTATAGCTGCTCAACCTCTTTATATTCAGCAAAGCTCTGTGGAATTTGTCCTCAGCAATTTGTCCTCTGTCAGTTTTGAGAGAGAGAGAGAGAGAGAGAAAGAGCAAGAGACATTTTATGCTAACAGGAGGTCAGTTTGTTTAGGGATCTCTACAGGACCCATGAGCCAAGACATCAATTGATTGTAACCCAGTCCCAGCACTGAAAACCATGCCTGACAATAAAAGATGGTGATTTCAGATTCTATATTCTTTGTTACGAGGACTTTGTTACGATACTAGGGTTAGTATCACAGACTGAAAAGTTGCCATGAAACTGTTTCCACACTAACCAGCAAAATTCTCCTAATTCCAGGTGTGTCTTCCTGTACCCTTTCCTCCCTCTCTGTGTACCTGATCTTTTCTGGTCCAGTATATTCACAGAATCTATTCCTTTTCTCCTTCCCAGGGAGCTCCAGTCTCTCCCATCTTCTTTACCTAACACTCTGGATCTGTGGAATTTTAACGTGAAGAAGTATGTCAGTGTCAAGGCAGACTTTGAAGTTGTTCAACATATAACCTGGGGCCTGAACTTAAAAGAAACTTTAAGATGACTGCATATATTGGGTTCAAAATCTGTTCTAAGCTGTTTTCTTTTTTAGCATGAACTAGAGCTGGATACACGCTATTAAAGATTTATTTTCACTTATCCATTTAATTGTTTTTTTTGGAGTACATTCTTCCTGGGTATGCATATAAATTCTAGAACAACTGCATCTTCAGCCCTTTGGAAAAATATTTCTGAGACAAGCTATTTTGGCTTAGATTACATTGATCCCAGTATAATGCTGCACAGATAAATGACCTTGATTTCTCCTTTTTAAAATTTCTAAATTCTTAAGTTAAAGGCTGTACCACAGCCTAATTTTAAAAAGTACTCATTTGAGTCATGTAATGAGCTCTAATTTTGTGTGCAGTGGGAAGACAGGTTGGAAAAATGAAGGTCAAATTTCTAGAAGTTTTCAACATTGCTTTCTAAATTCAGTTTTTCTGATAAATTTTACAAATATGATAGAAAGTGCTATCAAGGAAGCAATGCAGATCAACCATTAGCAATAGTTGATTATCATCCTTTACCCTTTCCAGTAATAGCAGCCACAATGCTGTGTCTTATGGAACTCAATTCCAGGGTAGAAAAGGAGTATCTGAGCTGCAGAGTTTTCTCAAGTGTGCATGATGTTATGCAGTTAGATAGGGTAGATTTCACATCTTGTGCTGTAATTGCTGTGGCAGGAAACACATTAAATTATTATTTTTGTTGTTTTTGTGCAAAAGTGGGACTTGTTTTGCCTTATAGACTCTTATCACTAAATCATATAAAATACAGTAGAAGCAATTGTTATTCAGTGCTAAGCTATTTTGCTACTCTGATGTTTTTATATTTTTAGTTTTGTTTTTTTTTTGTGCTCGTTTGTGAAGACAAAGTTTCTGTGTAGACCTGCCTGACCTAAGTGTAGATAAGTAGACCAGGCAGGACTTGGACTTCAAGCTCCCCCTGACTCTGGCTCCAGAGTGCAGCAGTAAAATGTGTCCCAATATACATGTATTTGTTGTTGTTGTTGTTTTAACATTATTGGCTGATGGTCTTGGAATGGAAG
Source organism: Meriones unguiculatus (assembly GCF_030254825.1). Lineage (NCBI taxonomy): Eukaryota > Metazoa > Chordata > Mammalia > Rodentia > Muridae > Meriones > Meriones unguiculatus. The sequence continues at coordinate 9,892,876 of NW_026843646.1, read as the reverse complement.
TTTTTGTACATGTCAAGCATATGCTGCTGTTCTGATCTTCATCCACATCCATATTTGAATTTTTAAAAATGCTGAGTATTTCTCAGGATGACCACATTAATGTTTAGCACATCAATACTGCCTGAGTCTTCAGAGTCATTTGATACCAGGTACATGATATTCTTCCTGTCTTTTTTGAAGTTTTTGAATGAATGAATATGAGTGTTTTGCCTGTATGCAGGTAGAATCATGGGCTGTGCAATAATGCACATTGATTTCAGGAGGAAGAAGGAAAGTGCCTACTGAGTGCTAGAAGACAGAGGGCAGGCTAGGGGAGGATAGGCACAAATGTTACTGAAATACAAATCTCTGCAGATCTGGAAAAAGTCTGGCTCTGAAATGGAAGCCTGGGCCAGGAATCACTAAGCCTTGTTTCTTCAATATGCTCTAACCCTAAGGGAGGTGCTCATGTCATTCAAGACTCACTGGCAAATCAGGACCTTGATGCCATCCTCCAGTCAGAGGAAGAGGCAGGTTCTTCCTGGCACCATGCTGCATGTTTGCTCTGCAGCTGGGCAGGCTTGAATGGTTGGTGTGCTTTGTTCCCAAAGTAGCTGCTGTGTGCTGTGAGAGGATTCCAAAGACACAGCATGGGGAGTCTATGTTCGCTGCCCACAACCTGGTGGAGCAGGAGGGTGACTAGCAGTACCTGGTGTGTAGGGTTCTTCCTGGAGCTGGGTGGGAACCTGCAGCCAGAAGCAGCCACAAGAGAGATAACTTGTTCTAGCCATGAGGAGAGTGGGGCCATCTGAGGGGGTAACTTTGTTGTATATTTAAAGGGTTAAATCCACAAAGTGCATGGCCCTTGGTGAATATCAGGGTCATCCAATCAGATTTTAACATTGTGGGTTAAGCAAGGGAGATTCTGTTGGAGGATGCACTGATCCAGGACACCTGGTCTCAAGGCCTTTAACTGTTTTCCAAAACATTTGGTCTGGAATCCAAGGTCCTTAATTTATATCCCTAAACATATGGTCTGGAGCTCAAGGTGATAAGGGAACAAAGAATTGGGTTTTCAGTTCATTAGTATGTGAGGGTTTTTTTTTTTTTTTTTTTTTTTTTTTTTGTCGAATCCATGAATGAAAGTTTAATAGTGCAACAGAAACCACAGAATCAGGGGAGGGAGAGGGCTGATGCTCAAGCAGGAACAAGGCTCTGGTTGCTGAAGAAAACTATGAATAAACAAGAGAAGAGAGAAGTGAAATTGTTCCACAAGGCTCAAATTATTTGAGTCAGGACTTTAAAAAGATTGGGGCAGTTGGAGAAGAAAATTAAATAGCAGTAAAGGCAGTTTTAATCCATCAGTTCTAAATATATATTGAGAAATTATGTGCTTGACTATCCCAGCATGAAGCAAAATTTAATCATTTGGCATCAAAAGTAAGGCAGAACCTACTAATTACTAAATAATTAATTACAGCTCACCAAGTCAAAGCAATTTAGAAAAGAAAAATGAAAATCAATATAAAACGCAATAAGAATGATTAAAATGGGCATGAAGAAATCCAAGATGTCAACCATTATGTTATAAGAAAATTTAGGTTTTCTTTTTTTTTTTTTGATAGCAAAATGAATGAGTATATCATTAAAATTAGGTAACTTAATTTTTAAAAATGGTATTTATCAGGTGAACTTCACAAAATAGATGCATGGAGCCAAGTACATTTCAATATATATATAACATAGCCAGATATTTTTATATGGAAAGTATAGATAAATTTTATAGGCCAGATATTTTTAAAATAGTGAAGAATTCCCACACAGAATTATGAAGGAAATTTAATCAGCAAAATGACATAAGATTATTTTAGTAATGTGAGAATGATTGTAATAAATATAATACTCTAAGATATATATGTATATAAGGTTGAATATATACATTTTCCAGGCCTTGGTGAGGCAACACCAGCATAATTATATACATATATATATGTATATATATATATATATATATAACCGATTTTACATATTACATATTTTCCTTTGTATATAGGAACTCTAGTGTGAAACTAAGGTTTACAAACTGTTACAGAGACAATGAAAGTCAGTTATAAAGGCACATACCTCTAATCACAACACTTGGGAGTCATAGCAATTTTGAGGCTATCAAGACATGCATAGCAATTTCTGGACTATCAAAACACTTTGTTGTGAAATTGTCTCCAAATACAAACAGATAAAAATATGTCTTTTACCATTTAAAATATATTACTAAGCTAAACTCATTTTTTTCAAAAAAATTATTTAATTTTTCATTTTACATCTCAAGTGTAGTCCCCTCTCTTCTCTCTTCTCTCCTCTTTCCATGGTCCCTCCCCTCTGCCCTTCCCTCCTATATCCTTCCCTTCCTCTTTCCCTCTTTCATCTCTTCCCGCTCCTGCCCTTCAGTAATGGGGAATACCCCCACTAACATACCTTAGCACCCCAGGCCTGAGCACTTCCTCTTTCAGAGTTTCCCAGCAGGAGCCCAACCAAAGAGAAGTAATCAAAATGCATGCAGCAGATACAGACTCCATTTCCCTTTCTAGGACACCCTCATAAAAGCAAAGCTGTCAACTGGGTATGTATGTGTAGAGGGCCTAGGTCCAGTAGGATGCATAGATCTTGGTTGGTGCTTCATTCTCCACAAGCCCTCCTGGGTTTAGATTATTTGGCTCTCTTGGTATTGTTGTGGAGCTCCTGTCCCATTCATGTCCTTAAATTCTTCCCTCAGTCTTCCACAAGGCTCTCTCCACACAACCCAATGTTTGGCTGAGAGTCTCAGCTTCTTTTTTGATCTATTGATGGATGAAGCCTCTCAGAGGACCACCATGCTTGGCTCCCATCTGCAAACATAGCACACTGTCATTTATAGCATCAGAGGTTGGCTCTCTCACTTGGAGTGGGTCTCAGATTGGGCAAGCAATGGTTTAGAAATTCATTCATTCTCTGCTCTATCTTAATCACTGCACATCTTCTGGCAGGGTAATTTTGGATCGAAGATTTTGTGGGTGGGT